>NW_027272531.1:0-600000 GCF_040938485.1 Diadema antillarum | reverse complement strand
AGCGAAATAATGCTCTCCAAACGGAAATAGCACAGACAAAATTAATTCACAGGTTTACAGTTCAGTCATGGGCTTTACTTTTGTATACATTTAAATTGCCTCGATATCTTGATAGATACAAAAATGATCGAAAATTGTAACAACAGGAAAATAAGAATTTCATGCAATACATTTCTTATGACGACATTATAATCAAAAGCCAATATCTACAGGGTAATCCGAGTAACACTGTGATTTTGATACTATTTGATATACCCATATAGGGACCTCTTGTAGTGATCAGTGTCGGTGATTTAACTTTAAACCAGTCTGTTTTGTGTCTGTTACATTTCAGAAAGCTGGTAGGTACGTAGAGGGTTCCTTGATGATCTTCGACCTGGAGAACATGGGCGTCCATCATCTTTGGAAGCCAGGCTTGGATCTCTTCATCAAGGTACGTTGAACTAGGAGGGGGGTCGTTCTGGTCACCATCTGGCTTAAGCATGAAGTTCTGTCTCTACATAATATGAACGTGAATTTCATTCAAGTATCTATACGTCGGGCAAGCTGATATGCATTATATTACTTTGAAAACGAGTGAAGTGCCTAACCAAGTGAGAGAAAAGAAAGGTCATTTTGGAAATGTGCATGATGAGCTAATTACAAACTGGCTTGTTGAATACTTTCAGAAGCACACTTAGTAATGCCAGGCCCTCAGAATGCTCGGTAACGGTTTTTTTTTTCTTTCCCAATTTCGTTATCATCATCGTTATCATAATGCGTTTCATTTTATTTTACGAATTCAGAAGATTGCCGAAGCCACTACATTTTTGCATGTGGATAAAGTGGTGTCAATGATTAGAACCTCTAATATTCCTTTATTCGCGTGTTTCTTTGCATGCTCTCAACGGATTTTTCACGTTTTTCAAGATATAGACATTTCTTTATATGCATTTGATGCTGAAGAAATTAGTTTCCTGCAGATTTAGAAATGCGCATAAACAATGGACATGGTTTACAAGTTTCCCATCGGCAAAGGGTTGAGAAGAGCAAAATTAGTTGGTGGATCTGCTAACAAAGACTTCAGCTACGTTTGACATCTGCTCAGCTCATTGTGCCGTCTTTCTTACTTGTTTCACAACACGCAGGCAGCGGCTCTCGCTGAGCAGCACTACCCCGAGCTGATTCACCGACTCTACGTGATCAAGGCTCCCAAGATCTTCCCCGTCACTTACTCCCTCATCAAGCCCTTCCTCCGCGAGGATACCCGGAAGAAAATTCACGTCCTCGGAAGTACGTGCGTCATAACGAGCATGGTGACGATAAAAGTGATGACAATAATGATGATGAAGATGGTGGTGATTATGATAATGATGATGGGGATGATGGCGATGATGGTAATGGTGATGATGATGATGATGATGGTGATGATGATGATGGTGATGATGATGGTGGTGGTGATGATGATGATGGTGATGGTGATGATGATGGTGATGATAATGATGGTGATGGTGATGGTAATGATGATGGGATGATGTTATGATGATGATGATGATGATGACGATGATGGGATGATGATGGTGATGATGATTATGATAGTGATAATCATCGTCGTCATTGGTGTCGTAATCACTTTGTCTCCTCTTCTTTGTCATCTACCAAAGATAAAGGCATGATGTGCCCATCAGTCTTCTATAACATAATAGAGAGGTCCGCTCTGATTCTCGCCTGAGAATCATCAAATACTGTAATGATATCCGAAAATCCTCGTTCAAGGATGTGCGCCACGGACCGGAAACAAAATAATGAACTTGACCTTGACACAGATCATTTAAGTCTCCACTTTGCCATTAACATAACATTCCCATATTCACTCCAAGGAATGGGGAGTAGGATAAGGATATAATGGGTTGAGGCAGATTGCGTTGTCATATAATATGATGAAAGCAAGGCTTTTTCCCAGTATAAAACTTATACTTGAGACGTTTCAGCACTATGTAATGATCAGGCTTCAAGACTATTCTTACTGCGAGAAAGCTGTCAATGGATGTGCGTATTAGCATTTAGTCAATTTCAATTCTTGAGCGTGCACATCTTCGGTATTCTCGAAGTGGTGTAATGATATGACAGCAAATTAAATCTTCTTTTCGAGAAAACAGATTTGATATTTGTCCCGTCCTATGGAACTCACTCCAATTTCGTACACACAACGCATTGCAGAAGCGCCTTGCTTCCCTTTGGACGACGCAGTGAAGACACAGATAGAATTGTAATTATGCTCTCGTTCGTTAGGTGCATTCCTCTGCACTTCCGAATAGTTCACCTGATTGATCGCACATCTTCATGTTTGGTCAAATATATTCCATTCTATATTGTTACTATATATGTCATTATTATTATTATAGGTTTTCCCGGTCAATTTCATACTTTTGTCATTCAAGTTCCTATTCCGAGCATTCGATTTCACGCATTCCACGCTCGCAGCACTGAATCAGCAATCAAATTCAAAATCCGGTCATTCGAATTAACTAACCGAGCATTCAAATTCACTGTCGGAGCATTCAAATTCACTATCGGAACATTCAAATTCACTATCGGAGCATTCAAATTTAAGAGAGGAGCACGCATTTCATCAATGAGCATTCAAATTCATGTCAAGCTGGCGACGGAATCTCGTCGGTCATTCAAATTCGTGAATAGGCAACCATGTTCCAAATAACTGCATTCAATTTAAAAGAAGTCCTGAATTTAGTTAGTTTGGGGCCGTGTATGCATGTGTTTCTCATTTGGCTTTGAACATATTGGGATTTATGATGATTATTTATTTTGCAGTATAGGTCCACCTGTTCATTGACAATTTTGAACTCGCGCTTAGCAAAAAGGAATATACAGGCACATGTCCCTCGGATTGGACATGAAATGGAGGTCCCATGTGTGAGAGAGTCACAACTCATGCACGTAAAAGATCCCACTTCATTTATTCATCGCAAAGAGCAGAACATCCAACTGGACCCCATATGGTAGACCAGCTATTGCAGCTGAATATGGGTTATCCAGCCATCTTCTTTGATGGAAAATGAAACAAACAAACATTAGGCACTGTATAGGCCTACAGACGAGCATAATACGGAGGGTTGGTTGACACTTTCGAGGGAAAAAAAACAAAAACAATTTCGACTAGTATACTGAAACTGATACATGAACATTTTATACGTCTTGTTTTTTGTGTATTGCTGTCTTATTGATTTACTTTTGCGGGACTATGTGAGATCATTGTGTGTCAGTTTGTCTTTAAATTGATGAATTGTCATTATGTGGTTGGTGTTGGGGCGTTGTCAGCATGCAGTATCATCAAGAAATATGATTGAATTGTCGTTGTGTTGTTTGGATGCACTGCTGATTGGACATTACAATTTGAAATTTATTGAGATGAAAAACAAAGAATACATGAACAGAGAACAATGTAGAACCTGTAAACAATCATAATTACACAGTATGCAAGCCTTCATTGGTTGTGTTGGCCCTTTTTCCTTTCTTAAAAGTCTACTCCATTTTCCTCGTTAAATTGATCGCACGAAGTAGGAACTTGATCGCCTAAAAATGAATTTGAACGCTCCAAACAAGCTCGTTGGGACTATCACATGACTGTCGCATGAATTTGAATGCACGAGTAGGAAAGTCGGTGCTCGCATTTTGAAATTGAATGCCCAATCGTGAATTTGATTTCACAAAAACGAAATAGAACGCCCATAAATAAAATTGATCGCTCGGATTCTGAATTTGAATGCCCGAATATTTTCGTGTGCGTGCGCCGTGTGAATTTGAATGCACATTAATGAATTTGAGTGACAAAAGTATGAAATTGACCGGGAAAACCTATATTATTATTATTATCATCATTATTATAGGTTTTCCCGGTCAATTTCATACTTTTGTCACTCAAATTCATTAATGTGCATTCAAATTCACGCAGCGCACGCACGCGAAAATATTCGGGCATTCAAATTCAGAATCCGAGCGATCAATATTCATTTATGGGGGTTCTATTTCGTTTTCGTGAAATCAAATTCACGATTGGGCATTCAATTTCAAAATGCGAGCACCGACTTTCCTACTCGTGCATTCAAATTCATGCGATAGTCACGTGATAGTCCCAATGAGCTTGTTTGGAGCGTTCAAATTCATTTTTAGGCGATCAAGTTCCTACTTCGTGCAATCAATTTAACGAGGAAAATGAAGTAGACTTTTAAGAAAGGGAAAAGGGCCAACACAATCAATAAAGGCTTGCATATAGTGTAATTATGGTTGTTTACAGGTTCTACATTGTTCTCTGTTCACGTATTCTTTGTTTTTCATCTCAATAAATTTCAAATTGCAATGTCCAATCAGCCATCATCAGTGCATCCAAACAACACAACGACTAATAATCATATCTCTTGGTGATACTGAATGCTGACAACGCCCCAACACCAACCACATAATCGTGATAATGACAATTCATCAATTTAAAGACAAACTGACACAATGATCTCACATAGTCCCGCAAAAGTAAACCAATAAGACAGCAATACACAACAAACAACACGTATAAAATGTTAAAGTATCAGTTTCAATATAGCCGAAATTGTTTTTTTTTCCTCGAAAGTGTCAACCAACCATCCGCATTATGCTCGTCTGTAGGCCTATACAGTGCCTAATTTTTGTTTGTTTGTTTCGTTTTCTATCAAACAAGATGGCTGGATAACCCATATTCAGCTGCAAGAGGTGGTCTTCCATAATATGGGGTCCAGTTTGATGTTCTGCTCTTTGCGATGAATAAATGAAGTGGGATCTTTTACGTGCATGAGTTGTGACTCTCTTACACGTGGGACCTTCATTTTATGTCCAATCCGAGGGACATGTGCCTGTATATTCCTATTTGCTAAGTGCGAGTTCAAAATTGTCAATGAACAGGTGGACCTCTACTGCAAAATAGATAATCATCATAAATACCAATATATTCAAAGCCAAATGAGAAGCACATGCATACACGACCCCAAACTAACTAAATTCAGGACTTCTTTTAAATTGAATGCAGTTATTTGGAACATGGTTGCCTATTCACGAATTTGAATGACCGACGAGATTCCGTCGCTAGCTTGACATGAATTTGACTGCTCATTGATGAAATGCGTGCTCCTCTCTTAAATTTGAATGCTCCGATAGTGAATTTGAATGTTCCGATAGTGAATTTGAATGCTCCGACAGTGAATTTGAATGCTCGGATAGTGAATTCGAATGACCGGATTTTGAATTTGATTGCTGATTCAGTGCTGCGAGAGTGGAATGCGTGAAATCGAATGCTCGGAATAGGAACTTGAATGACAAAAGTATGAAATTGACCGGGAAAACCTATATTATTATCATTATTACTATTATTGGTATCATGTCACTATATCAACGTCATTATAGTCATCAACATCATCACCCTTGTTATATAGGTTTTCCCGGTCAATTTCATACTTTTATCACTCAAATTCATTAATGTGCATTCAAATTCACGCAGCGCACGCACGCGAAAATATCGGGGCATTCAAATTCAGAATCCGAGCGATCAATTTCATTTATGAGCGTTCTATTTCGTTTTCGTGAAATCAAATTCACGATTGGGCATTCAATTTCAAAATGCGAGCACCGACTTTCCTACTCGTGCATTCAAATTCATACGATAGTCACGTGATAGTCCCAATGAGCTTGTTTGGAGCGTTCAAATTCATTTTAGGCGATCAAGTTCCTACTTCGTGCAATCAATTTAACGAGGAAAATGGAGGAGACTTTTAAAAAAGGAAAAAGGGCCAACACAACCAATGAATGCTTGCATATTGTGTAATTAGGATTGTTTACATGTTCTACATTGTTCTCTGTTCATGTATTCTTTGTTTTTCATCTCAATGAATGTCAAATTACAATGTCCAATCAGCAGTGCATCCAAACAACACAACGACTAGTAATCATATTTCGTGATGATACTGCATGCTGACAACGCCCCAACACCAACCATATAATGACAATTCATCATTTAAGACAAACTGACACACAATGATCTCACATAGTCCCGCAAAATTAAATCAATAAGACAGCAATACACAACAGACAACACGTATAAAATGCTCATGTATTAGTCTCCTCGAAAGTGTCAACCAACCCTCCGTATTATGCTCGTCTGTTGGCCTATACAGTGCCTAATTTTTGTTTGTTTGTTTAATTTTCTATCAAAGAAGATGGCTGGATAACCCATATTCAGCTGCAAAAGCTGGTCTTCCATATGGGGTCCAGTTAGATGTTTTGCTCTTTGCTATGAATAATGAAGTGGGATCTTTTACATGCATGAGTTGTGACTCTTTTACACGTGGGACCTCCATTTTATGTCCCATCCCAGGGAAATGTGCCTGTATATTCCTATTTGCTAAGTGCAAGTTCAAAATTGTCAATGAACAGGTGGACCTCTACTGCAAAATAGATAATCATCATAAATACCAATATATTCAAAGCCAAATGAGAAGCACATGCATACACGACCCCAAACTAACTAAATTCGGGACTTCTTTTAAATTGAAGGCAGTTATTTGGAACATGGTTGCCTATTCACGAATTTGAATGACCGACGAGATTCCGTCGCCAGCTTGACATGAATTTGAATGCTCTTTGATGAAATGCGTGCTCCTCTCTTAAATTTGAATGCTCCGATAGTGAATTTGAATGTTCCGATAGTGAATTTGAATGCTTCGAGAGTGAATTTGAATGCTCGGATAGTGAATTCGAATGACCGGATTTTGAATTTGATTGCTGATTCAGTGCTGCGAGAGTGGAATGCGTGAAATCGAATGCTCGGAATAGGAACTTGAATGACAAAAGTATGAAATTGACCGGGAAAACCTATATTTTTTTTTATATTATCTATCTATCTATCTATCTATTTATCCATCTATCCATCTATCTATCTATCTATCATCTATCTATCTATCTATCTATCTATCTATCCCTATCTTTACGACGTTGGTCTGCAGGTAACTGGAAAGAGGTCATAATGAAGCAAATTGATCCCGACCAACTTCCGGCCTACTGGGGAGGGTCCATGACTGACCCAGACGGTGACTCAAAGTGCCCAAGCATAGTAAGCGCGTGGCATGGCCCCCTTTTTTGTATTGCTTTTGTAGTTCTATGGCACCAGCTGGATTATTGGAAATGGACATTTAAGACATTCATTCTTGAAGTAAGTGATAATTCTTTGCTGCGAATTGTGGTGTGACGAGAGGGGCAGTATTGCCTGTAACTCTGCTATACAAAGGGCTATGTAAGACGCAGTTACACGTCTTTAAACGGACGTCATCGCATTAGATACATGGATTTGGTGATTCGGAAGAAATTTTTTAATTCTTTGATCTCTTGGACAATTTCGTCAATTGGCTTATTCTGCAGAATCCAAGGGAAGAGCCCTTCATCAATAGGAATATCAAACTTTATACTGTATGTCTCCTTGTCAGCTTGCAAGTCAATATCATTCAATTTTGTTTTCATAACTTAACCAGCTGTACATTTTTTGTTAATGAAATAATCATAATCAAGACAAAGTGTCAATTTGCACTAAATATATCTATGTTGTAGAATTGAATGAATCCTATCCACATCACAATCTTTGAAAAATAGTATGCTCTTTTCGTTCAAAACGATAAGACCTACATTACACCTGTGTATACCAATGTTGCTCTGTACCAAAATGTCTTTACATCGTGGCTGTGTTTGAAAACCAATAAATCAGTGAGCTTATACATCCGTTGCTTCTTTTTCCTTCTATTTTGGTCCAAGATTAAACAAGGTGGCAAGATTCCAAAGTCGTTCTACCTGAAAGACCGCGAACCGCCACACACACTGACTACACACGAAGTGTCGAGAGGGGGCGTCATTGAGTTCAAGTACGAGGTGAAACATCCAGACAGCGTCATGAGGTAAGTTAATGTGGACCACTGATCTCTATGTAACTAAAGTAACAGTTACATCTAACTATTGTTACATAGAGATTAGTGGGGATGCCACAGAATCTAAAATCAGATAAGGCATGTAAGGAGGTTGCATATATACGGGAGGTGAATTTTCTAGAATATTCAACATCATGATTTTTTTTACTATATTAGGTGTTTAAATCTGGCTTTTAATGTCTTGTTCAAGAGTAGATGGTAATATGAGTCAGTTTCACCCCCCCCCCCCACACACACACACAAATAGAAACAACATGATGATGCAGTCCGCTCGATGCACACAACACGCAACAACATGAAGATTAAACACACCGTCATGATAAGTCAATGGCGGACCATTATTTTTTTTAAACAAAAGACATGTATGAAAATGGAGGGGGCGTGCGACCCCTTTAATTTTGTAGAGGTGCCCCCCCCCCCTTTTACGGAATTCCTGGATTCGCCCCTGTAATTGTCATGTACCAACACAGACGAGCATCCTTGAGCTATAAGGCATTAATATTTCCTCGTTAATGTGAAAATGTGCACGGATGACTAAACTACACAGACACTTTGTATCCATAGAGCAGAGCCCAGCACTCGCCAGATAAACTTGTCATTTCGCTGACTCTCTCTTGAAAGGTACGAGTTCCAAACCGACCTCCACGACATCAAGTTCGGCGTCGATCGCGTGGACGATAAGGGCAAACGTACTCCAATCATGCAGCTGGAGAAATACAACAGCCACATGGTCCCCGAGAGCGGAGAAATTATGATCACCGAGCCGGGAAATTGTAGGCAATCACTTCTTACTTTCCGCTATAATTCTCATTTTGTTGTCATAAAGAAGTCTTTCCTTGTGCTAGTGTAATACTCTTATGATTCTGAAGCACTTGCTTCAGGAAGAGGCGATCATGCCGAATATTGTGACGCATGGAATTCAACACAATGTCTACCGAAACAGTAGTTTGTTTGTTTTTTTTTCGTTTTTTTTTTCCTGAGTGAATTGTCATGTCATGAAGGCAGATGATTAATGAATATGTAAAGACATTTTAGCATTCTACTAAAGTTTGATAATACGCATTGTTTCAACGTAAACCAAAACAAAACCCAAACACCGTCCTCGATACAGTTGTAATTCTAGACTGTCCGAATTACGATTTATCAATTTTTTCTTCTATTGGTTCTCAGAGTGTTATTTGCTTTCAAACAAGTCGACTGACACTGAGATAATGTTTCCTCGAACGCGTAAATACAATGTATCCCATCCGGTCTGAAACATTTCTGAGCAAACGTTTCAGAGAAGTGCTCTCATCAGCTAATGTTATTTATCCAGATTGTGGTGCACATACTGACAAATTCAGTGAGATAAATGATTCACTTTTAAAGATGTCGATGCTATCTGTTTACAATCATTCCATCTTTGAATCATGTTTTGAACACAAGTTTCTTATCTTCTTCTCCCAGACATTGCGCGGTTCGACAACAGCAGCTGGACAAAGACAAAGAAGCTTTCCTATTGGCTGGAGCTCCTGGAACCCAGTGACGTAGAGCCCGAGTTCCAGGAATTAGCAGAAGGGGTTGATGACATTAAATTAGACGATGACTAAAGTTAAAGTTATTGATTGAGAGGACACAATCAGCATTTCATATGCAGATCACTTTCATTTCACTTCGTTAATGTGGCGTGAAAGTCGATGGGAATGTAGTCACCCCTATCAAGAGAAAGAGAGAGAGTTAGATTAAACTGTTTTAAAAATGTGCTAATCCAATTTTATTTTACTTGAACGTCTGTAATTATTCACATGTTACCTGCCTTGCCCTCGATCTACAACTCATTTTTTCAGATGAAGAAACGTACTTGTATTTAGCTTTGACATAATTAACATCTTTGTCTCATGACATAGGCATCCTATCCACTCTTTGATTCAAGAAAAACGGCATTTTGTCCGATTGCACCAATGCATATGAAAATAAGTGTCTCTTGGGGGTAAACTCAGTGCATATTTTGTGATGTTTCAGATGTGGATTGTCCGTCTCAAGCCTGCAAGCTGGAATTCGTTTGCACTATGCATAGTGACATTTCAGTATGAAAAAAAACTTATACAGGCATCTTTCTGTAGCCGCCGTTATGGTTAAAATCTTCACAATTTAGATAATGGCAATCTTGTAAATGGCCACGCAATGCCGACAACTGCCTTTAATTCCTTCCTCCGTAAATCTTTGATTGTCCAGTACATATAGCTTTAGCTGTTTTGTTGTAGCACGTTTGATTACTTGAAGCTATTTGTATGTCTTATGAATTGGTTTGCCCTTTCGATGTATAAAAGTCTAGAGATCATGTTTTCTGTCACTGTTTTCACTATCATTCTGAGAGGTATAAGCGAGTACGCAGTTGCATCGTGTCCGTGTGTTTTACAATTGCAGTGTCTCTTTTGAGCAACAGAATTTAAGGAGCCTGGAAATACATATTCATATTGCCGATATGCTTCCGAGATATTCGAATAATGTCATCAATGTTAGCACTGATTATGATAGTCTAAAATGATCACGCGTTTTTACGTAACGAGGATGCAGAATTTAGGGATAAGCAGTAATTATTAACTAGCACAGTATGCCTCAAATGATTATGAGAGTCTAAAAATGATCACGCATTGTTACGTAACGAGGATGCAGAATTTGTGGATAAGCGGTAATTATTAACTAGCACAGTATAATGCCTCAAACGTCTATGTATGAAACAGAGAATGTAAACCTTAGATGTGAATTTTGGTACTTTACTTAAAATTACACGTCTTGACCAGCTTTTGACAGGGTGGGCTAAATTGTGTTCGTATCCATCAAATCCTCCCACGCCCACAGTAAAACAACACCTCTAATGATTCTCTTTGGGAGTTATTAGGAAAGAGAAAAGAGGGAAAACAACAACACTGACATGAACCTTGGATTGTATATCTTGTTAGTATATGTTTCTGTGTATGTGTATTGCCACCATAAAATCTTGATATCGAGCGATTGAATTGTCAGGAACTACATTGGACTTGATTACGTTTCTGAAATAAATACGATGTACTGTTGTGTATGAAAAATATCTAAGCATTTGATTTTTTAATGAATTTGTAGTTTGAGTCTGTATTTGTGTGGTGGACGGCACGAGCGAGCAAAAGGCTGCAGTGTAATACGGTGATAATAGTCACCCATCGTTATTTCGTTGTAAACTTCAGGGAGAATGTGAATGTTGGTGAATGTTTGTGATGTCAGAGAACAATTTGATTTGATTTAATTTTGTTTTGATTTATTTATTTATCCAATGTATGGCATCATTTACAATTCTGTTTTTTTTTTTGTTTTTTTAGCAATATAACCAAACATAATTGTTTATATACATACACATAATGACACTCACTATAGCTAGTTTCTACAATTTCAAAAATTTCAATTTCAATTTAACAATTTCAAATTTAATTTCGTGTTACCTCTCCATTACTGCTGATCAAAAGTGTATGATCATTACATCAAAACAAGGCTTAAGCAGCTTCTTTCCTTTCTAGGTCAGAATTGGCGAGTGACATTTTTAATACAGTCAATAAACGTTGCGTAAACCCGCGAGTTGTGTAACGGCGATTAAACAAATGATATGCGATAAGGATTATACATGCAAATTCATCAACGTTCTTTGCAAAAACTCTTAAAGAGTTTAAAAATAACTGCATTATCCTTGCCAGGTTACCAGTGAAGTTAGCTATCCATATATGCTGAATCAAAAGGTGATGTTGTCATTTTAGCATTACAACATGAGGACGTTAGGAGTGATCACTCTGCTGGCTGTTGCCTGCCTGTCCTCGGCCAAATATGAAGGGTGAGTTTTGACGCAAAACTGAATAACTGGCGCTATTTCATATGCATACTCTTCGTCTCCTTAACATTTTATTTATTCCTCTCCACTCTACAACTACATTCATTTCTCCTTGTTATCAATATTTGCTTTGTAGTGCTATTGTTGTTGTGTTTAAAAAAAGAAAATGAACGCTTTTAAAATCATTTGTCCAAAGCAATGCTGACATCAAATCAGACCACAATGAATCTTACACAAATCAAATATTAGTGTGAATAATGCTAGTCCTCGTGGTTATTACTTCCGTTACCAAATTCCATATTTTTTTCTCTTGTTACCCTTGACGATCGCAAAGCTCAGTGTATGTCAACATCCAGCTCTTTCTCCTTTCATTTTCTTGTTCTCATCATTCCTCTCTTTTTCTCTCCCTTTCTATCTCTTCCTCTTCCTCTCCCCCCTCCCTCTCTCTCTGTCTATGTCTGCAGTTTCAGCCTTTGTCTCGTTTTCTTACAGTGGGTAAAATGACACTTTTTCTATGATATACCTTACGATTGTAGACATATGGCAGACATCAGATATGAGACCTATGAATAAATACACCGAAATATAAAGAGAAGAGTCTTCTATGACGATTCCTCACATGTTGTTTCTCGTTTCATTTAGCTGGGAGCTGTGGAGACTGCAACCCGCTAACAATTCTCACAGAAGCTGGTTGAGGGATCTGGAACTGAATCTCGGAGATGTGGTACGTGTCTCTATTTTGTTAAACCTGCTTGTCCCCCATGACACCTGACTAAACATTATGATAATAATCATTACAAAATTTGGATGGGATCCATTTGCAATAAGTTTCAAATCATGTGCCCAGAAAATGTCATGGGGATTTCCTTTCTTGGTATAACAAAATGGGACATTTGGGATTCTGAAACAAATGAACGCTTGTGCCATTTTGAGTCCACAAAACAACAAGACATGTTCATGGTCAAGGCTACCATCTGCCAATCTCCAGAAATTAATGAACATCATAAGCAGTCCTTCGTCCCACGCACTGTGCGGACTTGGAACTCACTGCCCCCTGACATCATATCAGCCCCATCAGTGGAAGCCTTCCGGCTTAAGCTGATGGTAAGCTATGCAGTGTAGACTGCTAATTGATTTTTACTCGCACCCTCAGATATTTTATACAGCTGCACTTTCACACAAGCACAGCTCGTACAGCATGACTTACGCCTGTAATAATCTTCAAGTATGACGGACGCAGGTCTACCAGAAGAAGAAGAAGAAGAAGAAGAGAACGAAATAATCAAGTTTACTTTGTTATGAAGTAACATTCTCCTTCATTGTAACTTTGTAATAATTGTTTGAAAATCATGTTATTTCAAGTGCCTTTTTGATGTCGCGGTATTGTCAGTTCATTCTCATACATACCCTGTTAATTTTGTGTTCTATTTAAAAGTGAGATAAAGTTGGAATGGAATTGAACCTGACCTGGATATGCTTCGTTTCTAGCTCCCTATACGTACAACTGTACTGTCACTGACTCTTTGTTTTTGCAGAGCAATTATGATATGCTCAGTAAAGTTTGTTAATTACCCAGCTGTTTTCAAGAAAGTCATTTTGTTTTTGCTTGTAATGTATGCTTATCTAAAATCTTTGTTATCTGTATCCAAACAGCTGGACTTCTGGACCAGTATCTCAAAGCTGCCTGGCGACCCTGTAGACATCTTGGTCCCACCCCGGTTTCAAACAACTCTCAGTGATCGCATGGCGGACGTGGGAATCCCTTATAAGGTCGTGATGCATGACGTTGGCGAACTTATAGCCAATCAGATGGCAGAAATCCAGAAGAGGCGTGCCACAGACGTGAAGGCCTCGTCCGCTGCCAATTTTGATCACAACGTTTACCACACTTATGATGAGGTATGAAAAAGGAGGAGAGAGTGTAAGCGACGAATAAAAAAAACCAAACAAACGTAGAAAGCTGAGAGAGTGATACACAATGTCAGTGATGAGTCGAATTTACTTTCCATATTGGTAATGAAAATCTGAAGCATTCTCCTTATATTATCCTCATAAAGTTCTACTTTGACATTATGGGATGTAGCCTTCTTATCAGGTCTTGGCGGCACGAAAACTTAAATAGATCTTAACTTTTGAACGGATTGTCCGATTTTCCTCAAATTTTACTGATGTGCTCGTCTAATATTGCTGCATTCATTAAATAAACGTATATCATTTGGAGTAATTTCCCCATGCCTTTCCTCATGCCTTTCCATGAGCCTTATTAGGTCCCCCTTTTTCAATAAAGAGGGAAAAGAGGACTAGATTTGCTGATTTGTACTCTTTATCTAATGGTTTTAAGTCGTTTCCTTGCAGCAACTGCAGGGTTTTTTTGTACCATTTATTCCAGTAAAGGTATTATTACTTGTATTGATTTTTCATTATCAGAACCATTGGTAGCAGCCTCGTCATCACCATCATAATTTTGTTTTTCGTCATCATGCACAAAGTTCGAGTCAAGAGATTTTTCCTTCATTCCAGATTCAACAATGGGTGGCCGACCTTGCTGTCGAGAATCCCGACATCGTGTCGACGTTCAACATCGGGAAGTCATATGAAGGGCGGGATATCAATGGATTCCGGGTCAGACTTTTCAATTGTCATGTTTCATCTCAGTATCATCTTAGTTTTGTATTTTGTTGTCCTGACAAACATGCAGGGTACAATATTGAGATAAAAGTCGTGCCAATGATGTCTCGTCAGTCATGTATACCTAGGAAATACTTTGAAAACTTACATGACGAAACGTTGAAAGGTCTTTTTTTGTCAACTGTATGGGATGGAAAGGGAGTAGTGCGGTGGTCGGAATGCACCGTATGCTATCTTTCATAACGTTATAAAGCGAATCATTCCCCCCCCCCCCCCCTTTACCGAACAAAGAACATTGACGTACAGTATGGCGTATACTCATCACAAACTGTGTGCCTGCGTATTTTTTCCTCCATCCATCATAATAAACGGATAGAAAATCTTCCAGTTCACTCCACCTCACCACAAATAACGCAATAATTATGGTAATGAGGGTTGGGTGGAATTGGTCGGAGAAATGATTCGCGTACATCTCATTTAGTATGATAAAGTTATCGCTGGCAATTGCAAAGTAATGGCTGGCAAAAAAAATATGCAAAAAGACTTAAAAATCTATTTAATGGTAAATTAATGAACGTGATTAAACAAATATTTGACTCTTCTCATGAACTGAAACATATACGCAGAACTTTTTTTTTGTAATTCTTGTTGTCGTCGATGTTGTTGTTGGTCTTCTTTAGTGATGATGATACTTTCTTGTTCATTAACATGATTAATTAACTTGATTGATATGTCACGAAATATCAAGCCATCAGTGGTAACCACTACCAGCAACACTAAGTATTAAGATCTAAATAACCTATGGGGAAAATGAATGAATTCAATTCAGTTCAATTCAATTTCACTTAACTTATAGAAATGATTATCTCTGTGCATTAACGTCTCATCTGTTCGCCATCGCAGCTGCGTGGTACCGGAAGTACCGCTGTCAACCCGACTGCGGTGTGGTTTGAGGGCGGTATTCACGCCCGGGAATGGATCTCTCCGGCCACTGTCATGGGTTTTACACGTAAGGTAAGTCCGGTGAAGGAGTTTTTGGAGTTTTTGTTAGGGTATTTATTTGATTGCTTGTCTATTCATTTATTTATTTATCTATCTATTCTTTTATTTATCTATTTGTTATCTATCTATTCATTCATTCATTCATTCATTCATTCATTCATTTATTTCACTTTTTTGTTTTGAGAGAGAGAGAGAAGAGACAGATAGACGGAAGGTGACAGAGCAAGAGATAAACAGAATAACTAACAGGAAGAGCGTGTTTGTGTTTTCATACTCGATATTACTGGATTTGATCTTTTTATTGTTTTATTTTCATGAAGGCATTTACTTATGACTCTTTCTAGTTGAGAATGTGTCTATATACGTTTTTATCCGTGCCTTTGGCTGTCAATTAAATCCTTCTGTTTGTTTGTTTGTTTGTTTTTGCAGTTTGTGTGTGAGAAGGCGATGAGAAAATGCCGATTGGAGATGTTTGTCTTGGCTGTTGTTGTAGCAAGGTCTTATGTGTTGCGCATAAGGAAAAACTGATTATGGTTAATGTTTCAGATGTATAATAGAGCCAGGATAGAAGTGGGAACATGGGAAATGAAAATAAAATGAATAGAAATAGGCTATTTGAAAATGAAGATATAAAGAATACCATTTAAAATGTGTGTGTGTGTGTATGTGTGTGTGTGTGTGTCTGTACGTCATAGTTTTCAATAAGTGGGAAATCGACGGCTAGCTTGCAAGTGCCATTTAGTCTTTGTCGTATACACGCTTATTTCAAAAATAATCGTCACTTATCTAAGAGACAGGGTCGCCAACGCATTCACACTGTGTGTATCATGAAGATTCTTCATGGGAACGAGAGAATGTGTCCGGGACTTGCCCGGCATAGCAAGAGATATTGCATGCATAAATTCACAATATCTGAATGTATTCAATAGGTACAGGCAAAGTGCGAAAAAAATAAGTCTTCACGAGAAAAAAAAAATCAATAAAAATTGAAGTACACTTGTGGATACGTGGGCCATAGGTTCTTAGCGTAATGGACCTACTACATATTGACAGACAGTCATCATTTCGTTGATCAATGCATGCCTCCCTTTTTTTGAAAAATGTTACAAAAACATTTCAAACATTCTTCCCTGCTTTGTTCTTACATTCTTCCCTGCTTTGATCTTATGGTCACCGCCGCCGGCAAGCCGCAGCAAAGCACAACGCAGCTCTGTAAAATCTGTAAACTAAATGCGCAATCAAGGAAAATACATCTGTCACATTGCAGTTGTGGTATGTATTTGATTATTACAGCTCAGACATTTTTATTAGCGACATGAAAGTACTTTCAAAGCGAAAGGTAACTTTTTATAGCTAATTAATTCTGATTCGTGTTATATACGATTACATAGAATAATCAAGTATAAAGAGGTATGTTATACATCCTTTTACGCATAATTTTTCAGAAGAAAGACAAAGAGTTAGGAAAATGATATGCATATCTCACTATTAAGCAAGATCATTTGTGAGCGATAGCGAGCGAGTATGAAATTTCCAATCCAATAACACGAAGTTAGTTATGTTCTGAGGTTTGCTGCTTTTCATCACTGACGTTTATTCAAAGACATTTCCGTCTAAAAGGCGCATCAGGCAAATAAGACTGGAATCACGGACACAGTTCTTTTGTCAGTGACGATGCATGGTTATGCAACCATCAATTTCGCGGACACCTGTATAGTACTCATTAAGATGCGCATAATCAGGTGGCGGCGAATCTCATACTTGCTGGCTGGATTCGTTGAAAAGTCCATTGTTAGTAGGTTCATGATAGCGCCAAGTCAAGTTGTCATTCCGTAGCTTGACTAAACATGAGTCCTGTATTGTCATTATAATGGATCTAATTGAATAAACATCGCTAGCTAATGCAGGCTATGCTTCATCTTCTCTATTTTTTAATTGATTTTGACTGAAATGGCGCACCAAGGACTGGATCGTTTTAGTATTGAGAGTTTCACACAAGATCTTTTCTTTATAGTAGCCACAGAAAGGAACTAAACGTAGCAAAATAGACTCAAGAAGAATTTAAGTCCCAAGATGGAATTAAGAGAATTTTTGTAACCCCAGCCAAAGGTTAAAGAATTTTACATAAAGTTGCCTGTTGAACTATAACCTGTATTCTTTTGACTTTCTCTAGAAAGGCCCTGTGTCCGAAGTCGGACGCGGGTGCCTAGCTTTATCCATTGCAAAGACAGACAGACAGACACTCTTCCAAAATTCATTTCGCTACTCGCAATCGTAGATGTATTTAGGTTATATGACAATGTTCTCAACTGATAGCGGTTTATGATGTGTTTTGTCTAATCGCTTTGTTTTGTTTTTTAATTCCTATTTATCAAGTCTTTAGGTTATATTCAGATGAAATATGCCCATGCGTCATTACATTCATAACCTCCGTTTTCTTTCTCTTGATCAATGATTGTCTCTATCGTTCTATCCATCATCTAATGTCTTCCTCTCGCTTCATCTGTCAATTTAATTGTTTGACTATCATACGTCCCTCACTGTATGCGAGTTTATAGCTCTTGTTTTCTCTTTATCTCCATATTAATACGTATCTATTCGTTTACCCCATTTCTTCTTATCCATCTTTCTATCCATCCGTCCATCTGTCCATCTATCCCCACCCAATCCACGTCTTGTCAGCAACCTTTTTCCATCTACCAATATCGTCATCCGTCCATCCATCCATCCACCCATCTATCCATCCATTTGTCCATTCATCCATTTATCTATCCATCCATTTATCAATCTATCCATCCATCCATTTATCAATCCATCCATCCATCCATTTATCAATCCATCCATCCACTCATTCATCCGTCCATCCCTTTATACATCCATCTATCTATTCATTCATTCATTCATCCATCCATTTATCCACCCATCCGTCTATGCATCCATCTATCTGTCCATCCATCCATCCACCCATCCACCCATCCATCCATCCCTTTATGCATCCACCCATCCATATATCTATCTATCCATCCATTCATCCATCCCTTTATCCATAAATCTATCCATCCATCCATCCATTCATTAATCCATCTATCCTTTCATCTATCCATCCACCCACCCACCCACTCATCCATTCATTCATCCGTCCATCTATCCATCCATTCATCCATCCATCTACCCATCCATCCATTTATTTATCCATTGATCCATTCATCTATCTATCTATCCATCATCCATTTATCCATCCGTCCATCTATCCATCCATTTATCCATCCATCCATCCGTCTATCTGTCTATCAACCTATTCATCCATCCATCCATCCATCCATCCATCCATCTATCCGCCCATCTATTTATCCATCCAATGATCCATACATCCATTTGTCGATCCACCTCCCTAATACCATCCTATCTGTGCACCCGTCTTCCACCTCCTACCAGCTGGTCGATGCTTACAGAGCAGGCGACAGTCTCGTGATGAACATGCTAGACAACGTTGACTGGTACATCGTTCCCTCCCTCAACGTTGATGGATACGCATACACTTGGGAGGCGGTAAGTGCAAAAGATAAAATACTAGAGTCAGAAAGGAGAGAAGAGAGGAAGAAACAAGTGAACAGAAATAGCAACAGAATGTCACAATTTTAATATACAAATTGTTGCAAAAGAAATACTTTACGGTTTATTAGTGTATGCGTGTGGAATATCTTTGTACGTCACATATATATCACAGATATAATGTTATTGTATAGTAATAATCATTTTAACTCATTTTTTTAATTCTTTGCGTTAGTGAACACTAAGTGGAAATAAATTCAAATCAGATCAGCTGGATTTCAAACTGTGATAACCTTCAAGATGAAGGGTGGTCCCGTCCCATACCAGAAATGTCCCTCTAAACGATGTCCTATACAAGTCAATTCGAAGATTCTTTGAAAGCGGGTGATAAATGATGATTCTGATCACGAGACCGGTCTGTATTCTTGAAATTAAGCAACAGACATGCATCGCAATCTCTCCGGATTACACTTATATAACATTATGTTTGCTGCTACTACCCTTCTACCCCCCCCCCCCCCCATCCCCTTGACAAAAGAACAGGAATAAGATAAATAAAGAAAAAGTCGCATGCTATGAACGAAACTCATTTTGGCCTGCGTTACTCTCCACTTTTTAGGACCGTCTGTGGCGTAAAACAAGGTCACCCAACCCTGGATTTACCTGTACTGGGAAGGATCCAAACAGAAACTGGGCTTACGAATGGAGTGGTAAGAATCAGTGCACCCCTATGTGTAATTAGTCTATGTTTTGATATAGAGCCTACAGGTACGATACAATGAGCATCGCTAAAAACTGAGAGCACGAGGCTTATTATGTCAATCAGTGACCATAGCATTTGGCTATTATTCTTCGTTGAGATGTATTTATTCTTTTGTGTGTGTGTGTGTGTGTGTGTGTGTGTGTGTGTGTGTGTGTGTGTGTGTGTGTGTGTGTGTGTGGTGCATGTGTGTTCCCTTCAGAATAAAAGAGAATGATAATATGATATAATATTACGATACCTACATTCTCGTATTCGTGTATTGTGTATATTACGTGATATTTTTTCTGCTGCCTTCGTTGTTGTTTAAGGTTTGCACTCAAGATGACAAACTCCACACCTCTGTTATAGAGATGGCACTGTATTTCCCGACACTCATTGAATTATGATAATCATTGGGGTTGTGGCCTGTGCATATATGTATGACAAAATGCACTTTCGAGTTTGGAAAGTTGTTCCTTCTGTAGACAAAAATGACGGTTAAAAATTCAAGTAAGACCAGCGAAGAATAAATGCAAATTAAATGCCAGTTTTACGCTGCTACTGCCATTCGATGTACAGGACCAGGAACCAGTCCCTGGCCGTGCTCAGACAACTATCACGGACCGGAGCCCCTCTCGGAGCCTGCCGTGGCTAACGTGGTCCGATTCCTGAGACAGAAGAAGGCCGAGGGACAGGATTTCATCATCTTCCTCGATTGGCACAGCTACTCTCAGAAGATCATCGCCCCGTGGTCGTACAAGTCTGTCGACACCCACACCCCAGATTACGACGATCAGGTTAGATTAGGCCTAAGTATTGACGAAAGGCAAAGCATAGTAATCATCGGATATCTTAATGTTTCTTTTTTGTTGGACAACTTCTTTAAGGTTACACTTTCCTTTCTTCTACCCCCTCCCTCTCCCTCTTCCCTCTTCCCTCTTTCTCTCTTTCTCTCTCTCTCTCTCTCTTTGACCCCGTTTACAGTGCGGGACTGGGCCGAGCCGCGGCCGAGCCCAGCCTCAATTGCCGAGCCGAGCCCCGCAATTTTGTCAGTTTACACTGCCGGGCTCGGCTCTTTCAATATGTTGTCGTAGTGGCGCTCTGCTTGTAAACAAACGCAATTTGGTATAGTCTGGTTTCAGACCCTTTGCCAACTGGATTCCGTGGCGACGAAGTCGCCGTTCGGGCAAAGGCCTTTGCCGAAGGAAAAATCATTTGCAGGACAAAACCACCTTAGACTATACTAGTTTTCGACGTTGAGGGGTTAATATCCTGAATAGCGAAATAGTACGGGCAGAGGGTTTGGAAGCCAGACTAAACTTGGCCGCGCATTTGGCCCAGTTTGCGTTTACACTGAGAAAAGGCCGGGCTCGGCCGCGGCCGAGCCGCGGCCGAGACCACCTCCAGAGCGTGGCCAAATGCTCGCCCAATAATTTTGGCCCCGCATTTGGCCTTTTGCGCGTTTACACTGAAATGAAGGCGGGCTCGGCCGCGGCCGAGCCTCACACTGTAAACGGGGTCTTTGTCTCTTGGAGAGAACGCTATTATTACTAAAAAGAATATCTTTTTTATCATATTTCGAGATGTTCATCAGTAATGCGACACACCTGAAAGTACGCATGCCTTTTCCTGAATAAAGTTTCATCATTATGGATCTAACTGTTGTTATCATTGTGTCCATACCACCCCTCCCTCCCTTCCTCCCTCCCTCCCTCCCTCCCCCCCCCCCCCCCTGATATAGATGGCGTTTGCGAAAGCGGTTTCAGATGCCATTTTCAGCACAAACGACAAGGTGTTCACCTATGGAGCCGGAGCTGAGATAATGTGTAAGTCTTATCGGCTACCGGTCCTAGATATAGCCTCGTGTTTCTGTGATTTTTTTTGTTGTTGTCTGAATAAGATATGCTGTGATGAAAATAAGATTATCCTCGGCAAGACAGAGTGATGAAATTAGTTTCAAGTCCTGACACAAACATTCTCTAATTCTTCAGTGTTCTTTGTGTTTACTACAATAGAGTGAAGGGCTGATCGATACAAGGACAACATTTTCTAATGCTTTACAGTTCAAGGGAGTGAAATTAAAAAGCATCGAGATGAACGAAAATAGAAGAGAATGAAACCCAATTGTTAATTAAACTAAAGCACAGCGAAAAGAAGTAACGTGATATTATGAAATGCCAAAGGAAATTAATGAAATGACATAGCATTTGATACTCTTTATTTTCTTTTGTTACTGCTTTGATTAGATTTGATTTACAAAAAAATTCTCATCCTACCAATTATATCAGTAAATATGTTAATTTATCTATCTATTTGTCTATCTATCTATCTATCTATCTATCAATTATCTGTCCATCTATCAATCCAAGAGATGCATTTCAATATGTAAATCAAAGCATGCAAACATGATTTGTGACGTGATTACATCGATATCCGTATCGCCCGCAATCAGATCCGGCTGCCGGGTCCAGCAAGGACTTCGGCTACGGGGCCTTCGAACCCTACGGCGAGGACACGGACGGCGGAATCGGAGCCAAGTACTCATACACCATCGAGCTCCGCGACACGGGCGAATACGGCCAACTGCTGCCCGAGTGGCAGATCGAGGAGTCCTACAATGAGATCTACAATGCCGTGCGGGCGATGGGTGACCATATTCTCAGGGAGCTTGGCTTTATCCAGTAGTGACGTCACAATAATTGATCTTCGACATCTACTTGGGGGAAAAGGAGCAAGCTCTCTGCATTCTGTATCGCTCCTCATGCTTTAAAGGCATAATTTACCATTTGCAGATGAAACAAAATCCCAGCATTAGTGCTTTAAAATAGTTCTAAAATGTGAGTCAGGGATAGAAACATCCACTGTAAAGATTTGAAGTGGTAAAATCGATGTTAAGTATTGTTAAGTTTACAAAAAATAATGTGGACAATAGTTGTAATAAATTTGTTTCCAGACTACACCGTCTATATACAGTTACTGTTTATTGAGAAAAATACAGATATCTCCTTATATTTTAGGCTTGAAAATATTTCAATTCACTGTTCCCAAAGGTAAACCGAACCTTTAAGTTTCATTCCATCAATATCAACGCGATTTGCACATCTTTATCAATTGACTATGATATTAGCTCTGGGGTATTGCAACTGTATACACAAATACCGGTAATTTTGTCACTCAAATCCTCTGAAATAAAAACTAAAACCTATACCTCAGATGAGATAAGAACTGCCGTGACTATACATTCTCAAGACAACTTGCAAGTATATAACGATGAATTCCATGTTGATTCTGAGCTGAGCAAAACAATAAATTTTATAATTATGATTTTGTGCTGAGCAAAACCATTGGTAATGCGTATTATCAACTTTGAAAATACTTTTAACCCAAAGGTAAGAGGGAGATGGATAAGGACAAATGAGTTGAGAGAGAGAGAGAAAAGAAGACAGAGGGATGGGGGAGACGTGGAGAGAGAATGAAGAGAGACAGGGAAGAGATGAATACAGAGAGTGGTTGAAGGGTGTGTACAGTTCTGGTCGAGGTGAGGATTTAGCTTTTAACATTTTGCGAGATATTTAAAAACCACTCTATGAGATGTCAAAGAGCATGCAGTTCTAAGGGGTATCAAAAGTTTATTCGATGAAAATCGGTTTCGAAATGGCTGAGATATCCAAAAACAAGGTGAAACAAAGAGATCCTAATAAAGTTGTGGCATGTCGCCTTTTATTATTAGCACTTTTTTTTTGGATATCTCAGCCATTTAAACACCAATTTTCATCAAATAAACGTTAAATCCTTCTTAGAATTACATGCTCTTTCATATTTCATGAGAGGCTTTTCATTATCTCACTCAGGAATGTTCAAAACATGAATCCCCACCTTAACCAGTACTGTACATTCCCTTTAAAGTGAATGGAAGCTAGATCGGAAGCGTTAATTGGAAATGTAATGTTATGTTACGGAATATGACTGGAATGTGTTTTCACGGAAAGACTAAGAAAGTCGTGGTAATAATCAAACTTGTTACGATAAAGTTGATCTCTGCGTCGAATGCCAATATTGGCCTATACTCTAGTCTATACTTCAGACTGTGGTCGAGTCTTTCTATCAACTGCGATTGCTTGTCGCGATATTTAAAGAATTCGTCGCCATCTAGAACAAACGCGGCACTTCATTATCACAAAAATGTCACAGACACACTAACGCAAACTTGTTGTCTTTCCACCACAGAATATTAGTTTGCGGCATTATCACCGCCCCATAAAACAACAAAAAGCAAACAATAAAAATTTTTCATCGCAATCATGGTTCACGTTAACGAAAACAGTACTGAGAATATAGGAGCCAGACTACGAGCAAACGAAGTGCGAAGTTCGGACACCTTTCGTTTTCACACGCGACAGCGTTGATGTCTGATACGATTGGATTAAAAGTTTGGGTGTTCGAACTCAGACAGATCAGTGATACCACAGCTCCGCTGCAATGACTACACGTGCCTTCTCGTTCTCCTTATTTCAGTGGTTTATTTCGCGTCAGCGAAATATGAAGGGTAAGTGTATTCGATAAATGGAATAAATTATCGTATTCTGAACATATATCTGTGTTTTCCAACCCTTTAACGTGTTTGTATACTTCATATCATAGGCTTAAGGCTCGGAGAAAAATATCCGTAACATCTTCTTCCATTTCCTCATCCCCCTGTGACACCCTTCCCATCCGCTTAGAATGACATAAAGCGATAATACTTTTTTCTCGAATCCTTTCCTCCTCCCCGACTCTCGCCCCCTCCTTCAACTTACCCTTGCATTTGTGTCTTTCTTTGTCACATTTAATGTTAATTTTTCAAACTGTTCTTAATCCTCTTGCTAATACCAGATACCAGGTGTGGCGGATAACGCCAACATCCAACGGTCACTCAGAATGGCTGGTCGACCTCCAATCGAAGAGCGGATATGATGTAGGTATTAACAGTGGTCAATCTGTTTATTTATAGTAAAAACAACAACAACAACAACAACAAAAAGAAACGATAAACTAACAAGCAGCAGCGTTACCCCCCCCCCCCCCCCCCCAAAAAAAGGACGCTTTTATTTCTGGTCTCGATGGTAGACGCATTGGTAGTAAACTCTCATGGGTCATTGACTTCTAGTTATAAATTCGATATAACATCCAACAAAATGCAGTGCCCTGCATTTTTTTTTCATGACGGGAAATGATATTACACCATTTTGTAAACATTTGTCTTCCCATGCAGTAACTCTGGAAAATTCCATCCATGAGTTATCCCGAGAGAACTATAATAGAGATTTGATCTGTAACGTATATAGGGCAGTTGGTCACCTGTCAATTTAAGAGTTTTCGTATGTAACATTCTATCATTTTATGTTACTTCTCTGTTGTGTGCTGAATATCTTCGCCAATCTATGGGCAGTATTTAGTCACAGTCTTGAGATGACTTCTACAAATATTGTGAGAAAATCAGCAGAGTTCCCGCGTGAGACTCAGCATCTTAGACAAACTGATAAAGATGTTACTTGGATAAGGGGTCTAATTAGTAGATCCGTGGCAGGTGTCTACTTCCCAGCAGAACATTTTCGCCTTTCTCACTGAAAAAAAGTTCGCGTGCAGTGTAATCAGACTGAAGTGGCTACTTTGTTACCAGCATTGTTGATATGCAAACATAATGATTTGCATATGAATATAATACTATATATATATATATATATATATATATATATATATATATATTACGGTATGTTATATCATATTGCATATATATTTTCATATCATGTAATATTATGCAATGTTACATTACATTATACCATATATTGAGATATTTTCAAATATGTTTTTATTCTAATTATCATGACAATGGAAATTCATGAATATTTAAGGCGTAGAGTCGGAGGAGATATCTAGCATGTCATGATTTTGTTTTCTGTTGTAAGTCTTTTTTTTCTGGATTTCGTCTTGTTATGTTCTTTTTGATTGTGTGTTTTAGATCTGCATTTACACATATTTTCGTGTGTTTTTTTTTTTCTCCCTCTATCTTTTTTTTTTTTAATACGGTGGTTTTTTTTTTTCGCTTACTGCAGCTCGATTTCTGGACGGACATTTCCCGGATACCCGGCCACCCCGTTGATATAATGGTATCGCCCAGCCGGCAAAGTCACCTTCGTCAACTGATGTCGCACTTGGATTTAAATTTTGACGTCATGATGGATGACGTCAGCAGTAGTGTGTCCAATCACATGTCTGCTATTCTCAAGAGGCGGGAGGAGAAGGGTGCTCCCAGCACTGCCCTCAACGATTTTAACTATTACGTGTACCACACTTACGACGAGGCAAGCTTTCCCGCTATTTACCCACTGTAGTCCATATATTGTGACCTGACATCAAAATGCACTATTAAAGTGATGAAACAAATGTAAAAGGATGTTCAAATATGTCGAAATGGAGCAGGAAAACTCTTCGCTTTTCTTTTCTTTCCAAGACATTAATATTTTCTGATTTCGTCATAAAAAGTTCACAATAATTGTTATCTCCAAGTGATGGAAGGATCAAAAAATACAATCCAGAACTCATTATTATACGAAACAAAACAAATACTTTGATACACGAACTCCCACGCAGCCAGAAAAAATAAAGCATGTAATCGTAGACCGGATATTTTATGAATACATTCGTATGTTTTTCATTTCTTCTTATTTTTTACAACCGGTTATTTCAAAGCCAAAATTCTAGAGATGAAAGGTTACAGGGCCCTTCTCAGACAAGAACAGGTCCGATCCATTATAAACATTGATATCAACACAGCACTAGAAGGTGAAAGATGGATATAGCAAGGTACTAATGGTACTGTCTCATAACCATCTGTTACTGTTTCAGCGCTTGGTTTGGATTGAAAAGGCTGATGGGCTGTGTTTTATATCTACACTGTCATACATTACAAAAATCAGAATAAAAACATAGACACTGAAAAAAAAAACATGAAGTGGTGACAATAATATATGCGTTCATAGTCGTTCTTTCTGCTGTCTTAATTGAATGCATCGCACGGAATACCACCAAACAATATATGTGTCCACCACCTGTGTGTTTTGTTTTTGTCTGTTTATGTTTCCAAATTATTCTATTCTCATTTTGAAGTCTAAAAGTAATAGGAAGCATAATGGAGAAAAAGAACAAAGAATTATTATCATTTTAACATCCATCGCCTTCCTATTATCCGTAGATTCAACAGTGGGTCACTGATATAGTTGCCGAGAATAGTGACATTCTCACCCCTTTCCTGCTGGGGCATTCTTACGAGGGACGGGAAATCAACGGATTCAAGGTGAGGATATATATGTACAATGTATATATATATTATATATATATATACATATATATATATATATATATATATTATATATAATATATATATTATATATATATCTGTGTGTGACGGAAGAATAACGGAAGAATTATATATATATATATATATATATATATATATATATATATATATATGTATATTGTAGATTCCACTGGTTTGAGACATTAATCAATTCAATTCAATTCAATTCATTTCAATAGTTTTGTTTAGTTCCATCATCAAAACAGAAAAAGAAAGCATGATTCAGGCAAGTGTCCTTAACAGATCACATTCAGACCATGGTATGATATTGTGATCCATTTACAGATAACATGATCTCGAGATCAAGGGTATGATTCTAAACTCGTATTGTGTAAACTGCTAAATAGGATACAGGGGAGCTCAAAAAGAAGGTATTTTCAGAGATCAACGGAGGAAAAACTAGGACTAATAATTACTAGGGTTTTTTTCATTTTCTCTGGAACTTACAGCCATCTGACGTTGTCTGACAAAGCCCAGAGACCAAAAAAAAAAAAAAAAAAAAAAAAGATGAAACCATTAGAAATTGAGAATGTTTGACAATCTAGAAAGCAGTATTCTCTTGACAGTGAGACATTAAGTGGCAATATTAAAAGTGTCAAAAGTAGGAAAAATGTCAAAGAAAACGGAAATTAAGTCTACATAGAATATTTGAAGGTCACTACCATCTTTTAATTCGCGCCGAACCTGCATTGACTCTACATGAACACTTTCATTGTTACATGTGACATCTTCTTTTTTTCGTCTCGCACTTTACACCAAGCAGACTGTACACCAGCATGTTGCTATGGCAACGAACAAGTAATTATATGATCTCGGGAAAGCATCAAAGAGCCATTGTTTTAAAACACCCTTTATACTTACATCAAGCAGAGTGTAGTTGCTGCGGTTTTAGAATAAATCCAAACTACAATGTATCTCGTCTTGTACACAGAATTCTATAATGTCCTTTTTTCCTGGCTCGAATTTTTATATCTTCTTCAGTCACTTACATTAAATGTAAACGTTACTTGATATGGTGAATTCAATTCTTGTTAGAGCTAGATAGAGATGTGGGGGGGGGGGGGGTGATGTCCAAAGTACGCTATTTCTGTGGAGGCCAACTATATATGCGACAACTAGATCACATTATATCTATACTCTTTTCACTAGTTTTGTACTAATCACTGTGCGCTTCCTTTCATAGATCCGTGGCACAGGAAGTACTGAAGAGAACCCACCTGCCGTGTGGTTTGAGGGCGGTATTCACGCCAGGGAGTGGATTTCTCCAGCCACAGTCATGGGCTTCACACAAAAGGTATAGCCTATTATGACCTATAAGAATAAGCTTTAATTTTTAGAAGTGAAGTCATATTAATCATCTATCGTTCATTAAATGGGCTGGGGTATAACTCATGCAGTATGTGTAGCATAGGAATGTAGGCCTACTATTCTATCAGAAATTTGGTGTAGACCTGCTTGTACAAATCATCGTTATTTGTAATAATCTTGTATTATTTGGATATGAAAAACATATGAAACAAAGATAAGATTGTATCTGCGTAAATAAATGATACAATGTACAAGATAAAAATTACTCTATATACGCTATACGGCACTGCTGTTGATTTGTATGAATCGTGTTTATTATTAATTTTAAATGATTAATATTACATTCTTATCAAAGGAGTTAATTCTCATAGATGATTATATAGGGTCGGTTGAAAATGGGAAAATGCTTGAAATAACTCATGTTGTTAGATTGACGCCATATACCCTTTCACTCAGCTAATTGATGACTACAGAGCGAATGATCAGCTGGTGGTCGATATGTTCGATAATATCGACTGGTACATCGTTCCGTCGCTGAACGTCGATGGATACGCATTCACATGGGAGGAGGTAACCTTTGACCCGTCTTTCCATTATCTTCATCTCATTCTTGCATCTCGAGAGTACACAACTAGCTCTCGTTCCTGCCTCACTGTTTACAAATTAAAAAAACAAAACAAAACATGGGCACAGAATAAAACACCGGAAGAAAAAGCTTGTGACGGATATTTTTTTTCTCATTTTACAGAGTTCAACACAATGGAAAATGACAAAATATTTGTTTGTTTTATTTCTATCTGAGAGGATGGCTGGATAGCCCATATTCAGCTGCAATAGCTGGTCTTCCATGGGGTCCAGTTGGATATATATGGCGGGACCACTTCACTGGGTTAAACACCCTGCTCTTTGTGATGAATAAATGAAGTGAGATCTTTTAGGTGCATTAGTTGTGACTCTCTCACACACGGGACACCCATTTTATGTCTTATCCGAGGGGCAGAGTCTTTTGCCTCCTACCAGAGGGGACGGTATGATTACACACAACATTGCTCAGTGGGTCGATCCCGGGAATCGAACCGGGGTCCTTTGGATCGTGAGGAGCTACCGACTGATCTAACTTACCGCCCTATGATCATCGACCGTGATGCCAGTACTATATAGCAGGAAAATTCTTGGCATTGTTTTCGCTATGATCGTAGAGCTATTTTTGCTGTCAAAACGTAGTAGTTAATTCATTTACGTGAAGCTGCAAACAGAAACACATCACGAATCATGCACTTACTTCTCATAATATAGAAGCAATTAAAGTTTAATAACAATGCAACAACAAAAATCTTCTACAAGAATTAAAGGAATATGGAAAACCGTGTTACCCCTATGACTTTCTAGAGCAGGGGACATGGTCCATTTGAAACCTTTGTGACTATATTTCAGTCTTCAATATTCGTTACAGCGTCATTATGACCATACGTATACCTGTTATAATAATTTGTCATCACACTCTCACTTTGTAGTTTGTAGTCAGTTTGTATAGTCATTAAGCAGGCTTCAATGTGGATTGTTGATTATGTGCATTTTCATTTTGAATTATTGACAGGACCGACTGTGGCGTAAAACTCGCACTCCTAATGAAAGATCCTCCTGCATTGGCACCGATGGTAACCGAAACTGGCCCTACGAGTGGGGAGGTAAACGAACATGTGTTCAACAAATTTTAGCCGTTTCCCCTCTGCTCTCACCATGCGTTTTCGGCTTCTGATTTTAGCGAGAATTCGACCAACAAGTTGTTTGCGCCAAGACAACTTATCAGTTGGAGAAATAATGAGAAATTCCGTTACAAGAGCCATAACACTAGAAAGTCACCGAAGAAAGTATCGTGAAATACAGATTTACAATTTTTTATTCCTAGGGCTCGTTATTCCAAATTAGTTTGCAATTCCGAAAATGAAATAAAGTTCGTTGTTCCGAACCTTCCTTAATTGAAAAAAAAAAAGATGAAAAGGGGGTTCGTTCATTCGAAGATTTATTTTTGGACTAAAGAACCTTCGGAATACACTGTAACGCCACCACAGTGTTCAGATTTAACAAACCCTGGATACATTTTATTTCATTTTCTGTTTCTGCTTAACGAACATCTACCGCATTCGGAATTGTGTGTTTCGAAATAACGAACTTTCGGAATAACGAATTGCGGAAATCCCGAAATGCAGGCCTCCGTTGAAGGCAAAGTAATCAATCATCTTTCTTCACGGCATAGTCATGATATACAGAGAATGTATCTACCTGTATAATAGCCCCTTGTTTCAGTCATCCTCTCTGTATACGGTATTCCCGTTTTCTTCCGCTGCATCCAGGCGTGGGTACGAGTCCCTGGGCGTGTTCAGACATCTACCATGGATCAAATGCTCTGTCGGAGGTCGAGATCTGGGCGGTGGTCAACTTCCTCAGGGAGAAAAAGGCCCAGGGCCAGGACTTCAAGCTCTTCATCGATTGGCACAGCTACACGCAAATTATCATCGCCCCGTGGTCGTACACCGAAACGAACTATCGCACAGACGATTACGATGCGCAGGTGACTGTCTGTTTCGACGGTTCCAATGTTTGTTTGTTTCTTTCTTTCTTTTGTAACAGTGTATTGTGGTTACTGCTTCTTTTACAATTATGATATTTGTTTATTAATTCTGCGATTGGTTCTGGACGTCACTTACTCATGGTAAAGATTGTTAGTCTATCTGTGGGTGGTATTAAAGGCACTCAATCGTGGCGAGTGGTTTGTACGGCACGGAGACGAACGCAACACGCTGCCTCCCCCATTCTGTATCAAATGTAGTGACCCCCGAATGAGAATAGCGCTGGTTCAATGGGTCAGCGAACAACACGCTAGACTACAAGAGCTCTGTGCTACAAATCTCCTAACCCAAAACGGCTGTCCGAGCGAGCCACGAGAGCTTCCGAATGGACGCACACTCTCAGCTCAGTGCGCATGCGCATGAAGAGAGGCCAAAAGAGCCACGCGCCTTCTGGCCTCTCTCTTCCAATCACCGCAGCTCGCGGTGACAATGTTTATGTATGATGCGTACACACACACGCACACACACACACGTGTCTCAGTGGCAGTATTGTCCCACACGTTTATGGATATAGCACCGAGTCTGACATTGCGCAATTGCATGCACAAACTTCGGTCGTTCGGAGTTTACGTATGCCATAAGGGATGACGATCGTATGCCTTTAAGGTCTATTGCAGCCATTTTCTAGTATAATCAGGAATCATGAGTAAGGGGGAAAATGGCCGATTCCTCAACTTGATGGGCGTTTTCTTTGTCAGTTATCAAGTTAAAAATTACGTGCGTTCCTCTCACATTTTTGACTTTCCTTGAAGTACTCTTTGTGCAAACAAAAATATTTGACGAAAACTCTTTCTCCAAAATGTGTGCGTATAAGTATGCACGTGTATGTCTTCATTGTTGTTGTTTTTTTCACCGCTCACAGGCAAAAGAGAAAATGAATAAATAGATTGAATCCGTTGTCTGGTCACGTGACTCTCCTTTCCTCCTTGTAACTTAACAAAAAACGAAATCCCGACGGCTGCTATAAAATGACAGTGTGAAACTTTGAGGATATTATGAAATTTGTAGAAGTGCAAACAATACATAAAATAGAAGTACACTTTGTTGGCTTTCGTACAATGCGATGAATCTGTATAAGTTTTTGTTTGTTTTGTTTAGTTTTTTTTTTTTAAGAAATAGTCATTCACTTCAGCCTCGTCATAATCATGATACTTTGTACAGATGGCCATGGCAGCAAGTATGTCTTCCGCTATCTTTGATGTACACGGCATGACCTACCGGTATGGTGCAGGGAATGACATTTCGTGTGAGTATTCGTGTGTTTTTGTCTTTGTCCTTGTCGATGATGATAATGATGATGACGATGATAGTAATTTTGTTGTAGTTGATGCGGTTTCCCTTAATTTTGTCTTGTCCTTTTCAGTGTTTTTCGATATTTGAAGAGTGATAATAATCATTTACGTTGACCTCAAAACTTTACCTTTATCTACTTATGTCTGGCGGAAATGTGCGAATAATTTACATACATGAAGGGAAATATTGACTTCAGCGTTAATGTGACCATCTACATGTAAATGATGCCAAAGTGAACCTTGAGCAGGGATTTTTAAAAATGAAACGATTCCAAAATAACCTAATGTTAGACCTATAGTGAACTAATGTAAAGTTTTCAAAAGCAACGAATTCGTAGTTTGTAAAACACCTGAAGTACTTTTAGGATTTTGTTGGCACTTGATTTATGAAAAAAAAAGAAAATCCAACAGCAAAGCAATCAATATGATAGGGTACCATTTTTGTCTGATAGAAACAATAGAGCGACTGTCATAATTTTTATAGAAGCGAAAACTAGCATGCCGAAATTGTGTAGTAGCTCCATGGACTGAGTTTGTCTACACCGTGTACAGTTAGAATTGTTTTTCAATTACACATTAAGACAATGATTGAAAAAAAAAAATAATAATGTCTGACGCCATCTGACGGTGGAGCTTTTGATTATAACCTTATTCGTCGTCAAGACGACTCGCACCAGTAAAAACTTCCTCGCAGAAGCAGGAGGAAACTCACGCGTTTCAGAAACAGTGTTAATCAACTTGTTGCACATCAGTCCTGAAATATAAAAAGGCTTTGTTGTTGTTGTTGTTGTTGTTGTTGTTGTTGTTGTTGTTGTTGTAGCTTTTCTGCTGCTTTAATTCAACTCTGGAAGACAACGCGTTTTATGCATTTTCAGTAATGTGTGTTGTGAATCACACAACTTTGAGATGAGCATATTCTTTAAACGAACGGTGTGATAAGGGAGGTTCCAGTTTGTTTTGTTTTGAAATATGCTTTTCTTACACCCATCTGCCGGGTGCAAGAATTGGAAAGAATGCACCAAATTCGTGTCGAAGGACAAGGGAAAGCACTATAAAGTAAATGCCGTGAAGTGGCGATAGGTATTATGAATGAACGGTTACGACCAATGCCATTTGAACATCCGTTCGTAGATCCAGCTGCCGGGTCCAGCAAGGACTGGGGATATGGCGACTTTGATCCGCTAGGTGAGGACACCGACGGGGGACTTGGCGCCAGGTACGCGTACACGGTGGAGCTGCGAGACACTGGGGACTACGGCTTTTTGCTTCCAGAAGACCAGATTCAGCCAACCATTGAAGAGATTCATGCTGCAGTGCGCGCCATTGGCAATCACTTGTTACAGTACGACGTCTAGAGGGACTTGTCCTAAACATTCATTCTCCGCTTGAACCTAATCATAAGAAATTTCATCTTTTTATGTCCTTTTGCATTCAGGACTTTACTCCTCACTTTCTCTTTCATTTTCTGGCACTACCTTCTGCTTTTACACCTAAGTAGAATTGAGTTTCGTTCATTTATCAGTGTCATATTGGGCGTAATATGTTTTTGCTGCTGTAGGTTTTTTTTTCATCTTTGTAGCGTTGGTAAGCGTTGGTGCATATCTTTTTTTTTCTTTGACATGTTGTTTATGTCCTTATCTTTTCTTTCCATTGCGGGAAAGCTATCTATAGAAGCCAAATCAACTTCATCCTAAACTTATGATATTCAACGTCCATGATTATTATTGAATGATGGCAGCGCGTCTGCTCTGCACTGCTCCAGCGCTTTGCATTTACCCGAACAGGTTTTTTAATCAGACTTCGCACATTTCAATACAGTATGAATGCCAAGGAAATAAAAGAGCTGTCGTCCCAGGCACTACCAGGAAAGAAAATAATTTGTTGTGTATTTTTTCTATTTTTCCAGTCTAAAATCATGGCGAGAAACGATTCTTTATTTTCTGTGGCAATACTTTTTAACATATGAATTACCGTAGGAAAAAGCTTGACGTTTGGTGTCACCATGCAGTCTGTTCAAAAGCCAAAAAAAAAAGGAAAATAAATCCCAAAACGAATTAACTTTTCCCAATTCTACCTTTGGCAAGTCGCTTCCTTCCTCATTAGTTTATTGGTATACCTTCCCCTACTGGAGGAAATACCGACAAAACAGGGAACTGTGTGAAAGAATAAAAGAATCTGAATAATTTCACGAGAATGCCTGGCGTCATTTAGTGGCGTATAGTCTGTCGTGACCTCAATGTGTATTCACACAATTCAGGTATAGAGACGATTCAATAAACTTCTCCGTCATAAAGATCTTGACTTGCATTTCCTTGATTTCACTGCAGTTTATGAGGTTCTTAAGATGCATACGAAACAATAAAAGCGCTGAAGGGCGCCATGGAAAGCGGCGTAAATTGCAAATTTTAGTCTAAATGCTGTCAGAGACAGCTATGGAAATGTAATGCGGGTGGATTCGTGATACAAGACTAGTGATTTGTAGAATCGTGATGGTAGTAGCAGGAACATGGAAGGCAAGAGCCTCGAGGGGGGATGAGAAAGAACCAGAAGAGATTACATCGGAGATGGTAGTTGATGGCGAAAAATCTGTCTTATCGATTATATCAGAGTAAATATATCTGTGTATGTGTGTGTGTGTGTGTGTTTGTGTGTGTGATTGTGTGTGTGTGCGTATCTGCGCGATCAAAATGGGATTTCAGAACTCGAGAGATATCGAACAAAAAGGAAAATCTCATGACATTATTTGTTGTAATCACGTCTTTATTGCTAAACAAAGCAAAACGAAGGATTATTGGCATAGATACCAAGTCCATGGTCCTATCCTTTACACATGGCAGGTAATGGTACAATTACGAATACTATAACAATGAACAAGTTCCAGTACAGCTATATTTACAACAAATTTTGATGATTGATTGACAACAATCACATAAGATCTAATTAACCACCGTACACTTCCCCATGCAGTACACATATTACATATCTGATTGCACTAATTTCTACATTTTTTCCTGGAAATATGTTACGTTATTTTTAAGTGTTTAAATGCCTATAGCCAATAAAACATTTTGTCCAGGATACATAGTACATTTTCTAAATATCAAGTGTCAGCCAAATAGATCATTATATTTGTCCAGGATACATACATTTCCAAGTATACAAGCGTCAAGTCAATCCAATTATACTAATTTATCAATTTTTTAGAATAAGTGGAAAATATATTGATTTTCCTGTTATCTAAAAGACACTTTATTGGCCAGTTCTCCTTTTTAAATTTCTCAGGAGTCCAATGAGGAAGAGAGAGAGAAGAAGAAGAAGAAGAAGAAAGAAATCAACTCTTCAAAAGAAATTTCGGGTGCGATGTCAAAAACCACCCCCCCCCCCCCATCCTTGACTCTTCTTAAAGTTTCTTAACCATGTTAACATCTGACCATGGGTTTTAGAAGGGAGACCAGGGGGGTGTTTCATCAAGTTAGTCAGCGCTGACAAGTTGTCAGTCTCTGACAATCACCATAGTAACAGTCAGTGACCAGAGCATCTCAGCCAATCAAAACCAAGGATTTTGCTGAAATTGTCAGCGCTGACAACTTGTCAGCTTGACTAAATTGATGAAAAGGGTCCAGAACGTTCCAAAACAAACAAACCAGCAAACACATTACTACGACGTCCCGAAGCAAGGTCGACAATGCACGCTGCACGACGGACGCCGAACAGGTAACCGTCACCTTTGACATTTATAGCTGAGATATTCATTTTTTTTTTCAGATCTAAGATGCATGCTTTGACGTTTAAGACATGCTGAACTTTTGAGATATGTTTAACGTTTGAGATAATTATGCTTAGACATCGCTTGACTTTTGTTTAAAGTTATTATTTCATTCCATTATACCTTCGCTGGCATAAAAGCTTTATCAAACTACGATCTGAAAACGTGATATTTGCAGACTGCTATATCTTCAGATTACATACTATGACAAGAAATGGAGAGTTCAAGGACTTGCGTTTCATCACAAAAACTCTATTAGGTCACATTTAATATAGTGTTATCTGACATTTTTTATGTGAGTTACCTCTGATTTTTAACAAACTACCGATATTTTTTTTCAACCAGATTGGCAATATTCTTTAAAGGGGATGGCTAGTAACTGATGAGTGGGAATCAGTGGGAATGCTGGGAGATGATTGTTTAATGTTTCCAGGTTAGCATGCCAGTACAGTGACGGGGCGATTAAACTGCACATTACTCGAATATGAGACCATTCTGAAGCAAAGAACTTTCACACAACAATAGATATATTATAATGTACTTTTAAATGAATCCCACAAGGATTGGAACAATCATCCCCCAGCATTCCCACTGATTCCCACTGATCAGCTACTAGCCATTCCCTATAAATGCTATTTCATCATAATCCTTATGATCTTTTTTTAATTCGATGTCCATGAGGAATTGATTGATCAAAGGTGTATTTATGCTATGCGTCGACATATAACACCTCAAACTGCACATTAACGCAGTCCACAAAACGTTGGATCTTAAGATAAAATATTTCTAGCAATATGGGATATTTTCTCATGTAAACCACCTCGGTGTCGTTGGGCCAATTCGATCCGCTGCCACACGAAAGAACCTGGAAAATAAACAATGAGACATCACTTTCAATGAGAAATACTGGTTGTCGGTTGTATTAAAAAAAAGGTCGAATTTCAAGACGCACATTAGTCTGTCGCAGTTCATGTTGCAGTAGTGAAAAGTGGTGTTGGAAGTGTATAGAGTCCTTGTGTTGTAGTATACTTTATCAGTATGTTTCTATCGCGCAATTTTGGCTATGGGACCTGAGTTAAATTGTATATCTGTTTTCTTTATTTGCTCAGGTCGCTTTGTATTATTTTAACTGAGTTAGGTATTTTAGTTTACAAAAAATCCTTCCAAAGTTCCAAGTGCAGTGAATAGGTGTAATTCAATGTGATTCTCCCTTTGCAAGTGACAATAGACCAATAACGCGCTCTTTACTTTCTCATTATTTTGTTATTATTGTTTTGGGCAATAATTGCCAATTTACAATTGATACTTGTCCCACATAGCAGCATACAGTGAAAAGCTATTTGAATTCTATTCTCATTTTCTTAAATGCTATTTGAATTTCATTGTCATTGCCCTGTTACAGGTGGAACGTACAGCTTTCTAACTATCGTGTTTGTCCAAGGATACTCACACCCCCCCCTTCCATCCCTATTAAAGAAAATCCAAACCCAAAGAGAAAAATTTGGATTAAGTGAAATTAGCAATATTAGTAAAACACAACAGTGAAAGTTTGAGGAAAATCGGACGATCGATGCAAAAGTTATGAATTTTGGGGTTTTGGTGTTGAAACCGCTGGATGAGGACTCTATACTATTCATGACGTATGTGTGGACAACAATACAAAGAAAATATAAAGATAATTCCACGAAAATTCACTTTTCCAGCATAATGAAAGAGCACTTGACTAACCGCTTTCAGAAAGCAGTGGGAATAATCGCTACCCTTTCCTATGCTAGTTTCAAGTTGATGGAATGTGTAGTTTTCTGAAAAATTAATTTTTGTCGAATCCAAATTGAGAATGCGAGCCCAAGAGCGAGCCTCAGCCTCAGCCTCAGCTCACGGGCGACTTTTTGACTGAAAAAAAAAATGCCTCCCTAAAAATATTGGAGGGAGCAAGCACATGATTCCCGAGATGAGAAGATTTTCTTGCTTTTTTGAAAGAAAACTGTCCAAATATTTCATCCAAGGCAGTGGCAGATCCAGAGGGGGGCGCAACCGGCGCACGCCCCCCTTTATTTTTCGTTCTACAAAAGAAATAAAAAGAAAAAAATGAAATGAAACCCGGAAGTGGCACCAGAAATATTAGTTGCGCCCCCTCTTTACAGAATTCCTGGATCCGCCCCTGCAAGGTGTGCACAAGGTTGCTGAATTTCAATTCTAAAAATGCAAAATCCCTCTCGTGTGGGAGGGAGATACCCTTTCCCACACCCTCCCCCGTTCGGTCTATTTTTCCACTTAACACACCTCGGATTGACAGATTTGATGTTTCATCAAAAGTGTAAGCCAGATCTGTCCCTTCACTTAGAAAAAAAAATGCAAAAGTTCCGTCGGGTTGGAGGGGTTCAGTTAACCCTTTCCCTCTTGCAACTCTCTTCATATTATTAGCACACTCAAAGTCTAGGGGGATTGAGAACTTCCCAAATTCCAAATGTCTTTATGAGCTATTTTCATTCGAATTCTAAAAATGCAAAAGCTTCCTCGTTTGCAGGAGCATCAATCCCGGAGGACAAGGGGGCAAAGATGTCATTTTGTCCACCTATAATTCTCGAACTGAGGAAAATTTTCTTTCTATTTTGATAAACGACTGTCCAAATATTTCACTCATTGTGCAACGGATTGTTGAATTTCAATTCTGAAAATGCAAAATCTCCGTCGCGTGGGAGGGGATACCCCTCCCACACGCTCCCCGTTAGGTCTCCATCCACACACTTCTAGCAAACTTGAGGGATTGACAAATTTCAGAATATTTCATCAAAAAGCATGTTCGATATAGATCTGTCACTTGAATTAGAATATATTCAAAACTTCCCTCATCCCCTGCTCGATTCTTACCCCCAAATTAAGACTCGACACATTTGGGGACTGACAGTTTTTCGGAATATTCCACAGAAGTGTGCATCAGAACGTTCTATTTCAAGTCTAAAAATGCAAAAGCTCCGCCGTGTGGGAAGGGGCTACCCCTCCAACACCCTCCCCCTGTCAACTCCCATGTATCACTCTGCCTACACAGTGATGTCGCTCACGTGAAGCAAGAGATGAGATGTTGCGTTTTTGTTTGTTTATTTTTTGTTTGTTTGTTTTTCTTTTGCTTGGAAAAAATGCCACTAAATTCACGAGAAGTATGCACCAGAACGTTGAATTTCAGGTGTGAAAATGCCCCCCCCCGTATGTATCAGTGTGTGTGTGTGTGTGTGTGTGTGTGTGTGTCGCTGCGTGTATGTATGGCAGTAAGTGTTTAATTAAACCATGGCTAATTTTCAGTTCCATACGTAAAGTACATGTAAACTTCCTGTGACAATTCGTATCCAATACAATCAATGTACTAAATTAGATACAAAGATAATGTCTCTAAGTATGATGTTTGAAATACAATACTCTACCAAGTGTGCACCAGATCGCACAATATCACATCCCAAATTATGTGTACATTGTAAAGGCTATATGTATGACACCAGCAATGTATGTATAGATGAATAAATGTATAGTGTATATGCATATACGTGATGATACAGGAACCAATATATCAAAGTGAAAAAAAAAAAATCTCGCAGGTTACATTAAGTGTCAGAACGCACCCCCCCCCCCCCCCCCCCTTGGAAAAAGCCGGTGACGCCCCGATATGTTCTACTGGTGATGATGCCTTCACTCAACCCACATTTCTCTTTGGGTTTGGGTTTCCTTTAATGCTGCATACAGTAAAATTGGTGCCTTGCAAACTGCTTTTCTCTCCCCCCCCCCCCCCCGCGATATTCACTCAGTGGTGTTAGAGGTGTACTCCTCTTGTCTACACAGTAGGCCTATAGCCAGGGTGATCGGCGTACCGACGACTGAGAACCACAGCTCGACTTAGCAAAACCCAAACCGGTGGTAGACTGCTCGATGACGGTATATGTATTTGTGCATTTTCCGCGTGACCGAATGACAATCCCAATCACGTTTGTTTCCCTGGTAAATAAGATCTGAAAAGAGAATAAAGCAGTCGTCATCCCCTAATCATACTCATATTTGCAACCAAGCACACATAGGCCCTACTGCACAATGTACAAGTTTTACGAAAATGGGTCACAAATATTAGAAACTTCATAAATAATCTGTAGAGGTGCACTATTTTTCTTAAAGAGATATTAGCGAGCTTAATATCTACGACGCGAACGCTAAGACCACGCTAATTAAGCCAAAAAACAGTGTTTTGCGCGTGCACGAGACAGCTGTTTACATTCATTCATTAATTTCATTTATTTCATTCCTTCTTTCTTTTTCGTCAAACACAACATGAAATGAATCAGAAGACATAACATTGGCATGTATTCGACTTTACATGGTAGATAATGGTTAATAAATACGAAATTATACATGCACATCGGCAAAATACAAAGTTATGTTTGGAGGGAAAATGTTCACTGAAAAGCATGCTTGTAAATTGTGAACCACTCAAAGGATTCTTATGAATACATTAAACTTTTTTAAAACAAAGACAGGAGAGAAGAAGACAGGACAGAACAAGACAGTAGAAACACAACAACTTCACATGACTTTACAGTAGGGTATACCATGACAGTAATAAAACACAAAAGAATAATGGAAAGAAAGGAGAGAAAGAAAAAGGAAATGAAAGGAAAAGCCAACACGCTGAACATCGGGATCAGAAGAGGGAATTGAGGTGCTGAACAGCGGGATCAGAAGAGGGAATTGAGGTGTTTCAGCTCGATCAGCCGAGCAAAGTTTATACAAATAAGATAATGTAAAAAATACACAATGATGAAATCAATGATTGACGATGAACCCTTAGGCTGTAAAGACCAGCTAAGTAATGAATCGTATATATCTTAATATGAGTTCAACAAAAAAAAAAATTAACTTACGCTTAAACGAATTCAAAGATAAAGAATTTGTTATATCACAACTTTGGCCAACCCTGGAGGCTGCGTTATCTCAGGGTTCGCGTCGCAGATCTAAAGCTCGCTGATATTAGTTGAAACCACTCAATGATAATTCATACTATAGATCAGGTGATGACGTAATCACTCAACGCTCAACACTCAACAGAACCTACTGGATAGAGTGTTCCTTCTACAAAAGAAAGCTCTCTGTGTCATCTGTTATCCTTCCATACCCTCCCACTCAAATTTGTTATTTGCCTCTAATAAGCGGCTAACAATGAAAGATTTGTTTTTATTTGATTTTGGGCAATTTATGTATATGTACAGCAACAATTCACTACCGTCCGTTTTCGATTATATGTTTCTAAGAAATCAATCATTTCACGAGTATCCCACTCGACGTTCCAACGAATTTCATTTACCTCTTTTACGAACGGTTTTTGCTAAGAACACACATTATTATTACCTCCGCCAAGGGAGGAGGAGGTTATTTTTTCGTTACCGTTGGTTTATGTGTTTGTGTGTTTGTCCTTGTGCAAAATAACTCAAAAGGTAGTTAACGGATTTGGATGAAACTTGCAGGAAAGATTTAAAATGATACAAGTAACAGATGATCAAATTTTGGTATATAGTGATCCGAGAATTTTTTGGGAATTTATGAAGGATTTTTTAAAAAATATTTTGGCAAGTAGGGTCAATGAACTTGGGAGTTCAGGCTAAGCGTATTTGAGGTTTGCATCCGCGCACTAAAGTGCGTGCAGTAGTTTCTATTATAAAATGGATTCAAGAATGTAGCCAATAGGAAGCGCTGAAATGAGTCACGTGTCCTTTGGTTATTCTAGTCCCATTGCACTGCGTGTTAAATCCTATTGCCGATCGTCTGTGCGCGCGGCGGCTCCTTTGAATTGCATGCATACGCGCTGTCAATCCTGTAAACAACTTCTAGTTCGGGCTGCCGGCCGGCCGGCCTTTCTTCCCTTGTGCATAACATGTGTGGCGTACGTATACTCTTATACGTACAGTACAGTAGACCAAGCGTTGTGGGACCGGACGCGTACATGGAGTCACTTTGAAGGGCAAATCCAACGATTTAGCAGGTTAATTCTCACGCCGTTTTCAGAGTACATGTATGTTGTCTAGTAGGCCTATATGAGGAGTCTATATCAAGTCTTTAAGGTAAAGGGTGCATATTCTATGTAAAATAAGTAAGTTTTCATGCGGGAACTTAAGTGTCCGGAAACCCAACCCCCCATCATACTTATATGTGCGGGATTTCCGAGTGCGACGTGCGTAAATGTTTGGGACGAACATCTTCGGACGTCTTGACCCACAAAGGTACGTGAAAAACGCTGAAAAATGCTGTTAGTTTTCGAATTTTCGACCCATTTTGTAAAACAAATGATGCACCGGATTATTTCGTGGCGTTAGTGGAGATGCAGCTCACTCTCGGGTATTTACAATGTAGTGCAACATGCACTCGGCTTCCCCTTGTGCATGTTTCACAATTGTAAATACCCTCGAGTGCGCACTAACGCACTCTATCCTGTGCATCATTTGTATATTATAAAGTGGGTTCGAGAATGTAACCAATTGGAAGCGCTGAAATGAGTCACGTGTGCGTTCATGATTTCTTACTATTGCACGGCCGTGCAAAAAAGCGTAAAGTCACAGACGTCAGAATGTTTACACTAGCAGTGCACACTCAATCAGTTGTTACAAGTGCGTCGCGCGCTACTTTAAGCACTGTCAATCCTGTAAACAACTTCTAGTTCGGGCTGCCAGCCGACTTTTCTTGTGCATAACATGTGGCGTACGTATACGCTTATACGTACAGTACTTAACATGTGCGGGATTTCCGAGTGCGACGTGCGTAAATGTTTGGGACGAACATCTTCGGACATCTTGACTTTTGAACGAGTGCTACATGTAGCTGACTGGTATTGACCCACAAAGGTACATGAAAAATGCTGTTAGTTTTCGACCCATTTTATAAATCAAATAATACACAGGTTTGAGTTCGTGACGTTAGTGGAGATGCAGCTCACTCTCGGGTATTTACAATGTAGTGCAACATGCACTCAGCTTCGCCTCGTGCATGTTTCACAATTATAAATACCCTCGAGTGCGCTACATCTCCACTAACGCACTCTCACCTGAGTATTATTTGTATATTATACAACACCTTAGAGTGATGTCGAACTGTGATTGGCCAAGAACATGTCACATGACATTCAATAGAAAATACCTATCAAACTCATTGAGAGTGACAGCCGTGCATTAGGCCCCTGGCGTGGGCCTATTGCACGGCTCGAAGGTACTATTGCACGGCTCCGCAGGTACTATTGCACGGCCGCTCGACTTCACTAGCAAAGCTACGTGCTGGCTGCATGCGCTGGCATTCACAGGCCAGGCGCAGGGTGGTACTGCAACGTTACGTGTGCGCGCAGCTAGCTAGCTATAATTGCATTTATAAAATTGGTTCAAGAATGCAGCCAATCGGAAGCGCTGACATGAGTCACGTGTGCGTGCATTATTTTTTACGATCATGCACGGCCTGACGTCACAATGTTTACACTAGCAGTGCGCACTCAATCAGTTGTTACAAGTGCGTCACGCGCTACTATACGCGCTGTCAATCCTGTAAGGCTACGTTCGCATAGAAGTACATGTATTCGGTATTCGCTATTCGCTATTCGCTATTCGGTATTCGCTATTCGGGCACCGAATACACCATCACCCGCACCGTCAACTCACCATCCCATGCAGTGAGGATTTCTTCCTCCTACATCCCAGCAAATCTTATTAACAATTTCTAAACTGCATCAGAATGTCAGTCTACATGCTTATTTTTGCTAAAGGGCAAATCCAGACCAAAAGTGTCATTATTTCATAAACGAGAGACGGTATACGCTGCAAGAAAATCGAACAAGCTCGATTCCCACTTTGCTATACTTTTCGCAGCTATTCGTACTTTCGAATAGTGCCCTCCTATGTGAACCGGTGTGAGGAAATCCTATCGTTCGATTCAAGCTATTCGCGTGCCCTCGAAAAACGAGCCCGAATACCCGAATAGTATACTTCTATGTGAACGCAGCCTAATCAACTTCTAATTCGGGCTGCCAGCCGGCCTTTCTTGTGCATAACATGTGGCGTACGTATACTCTTATACGTAGAGCACTTTCTATGTGCGGGATTTCCGAGTGCGACGTGCGTAAATGTTTGGGACGAACATCTTCAGACATCTTGACTTTTGAGCGAGTGCTACATGTAGCTGACTGGTATTGACCCACAAAGGTACGTGAAAAATGTTGTTAGTTTTCCACCCATTTTATAAAACAAATGATGCACAGGATTATTTCGTGTGCGCCTCGTGCATGTTGCACCATTGTCAATACTCTCGAGTGCGCCGCACCTTCACTAACGCACTCTGCATCTTTTGTATAGTACTGCGTGTTATACGAGCCTTTTTACGGCTGTGTTTTTACTTTGGACTCGGATCTGCTACGTGGACCACAGTGATCTCAAAATCAAGACTTCAATTCAAGTTGAGAAACCGTAATTTGATTAATTTTCTGTTTTTTATACAAAATCATTGTCGGAAATGGACATAGTCTAGACCTACTATAGTGTTAGATCTACCTACATCTCAGATCGGCCTTAGGTAGGCCGTTAGAACGTTAGAACGTTAGAACGTTCTCGATCTGTAGTGTAGAATGGGTATAGACCTTGCAGAGTTTGCGATTCCTGTGACTGTGTGGTCGAATCATGGAGAATGTTTGAATACACTGGGTGGTTTAGAATTCTCGGCCCAATTGTTACATTTATTTTGGGGCCTTCCCGAGTTGCCGGTCACTGATTTAGTACTGTGATTATGGACAAGGTGTTGTATAAAACGAATAATTTATGATTTTGTTCGTGCATTGGGGCACGTAATATCGCACTCGGCGCGAGATTCGCCACTGGTTTATTCAACGCGGTGCTACGCGCCTTGTTGAATAGACCAGCTGCTCATCTCGCGCTTCGTCCGATATTCGTGCCCAATGCACTCACAACTCAAATTATTCGTATACTAGGGCGAGGCGCGCCGTGCAGCTGAGGGTTTATGACGTAACAAAGGCTTCTATATTGGGAAATGCTAAATATAAGTATCTTTACGTATGGGTAGAAATCACTGAAATCTCTATGGAAGAACAAAATCAGCGGTAGAAATAAGCTGCATGCTTGGCGGAGGTCTGCGATCTCAGAGTGATTTTCTAGTTCATACTGGTCCAACTTTTTGGAATTTTCAGAATAATGATATAAAAAATGTCCCTTCTATATATTCATTTAAAGGGAGATTAAAGTCCTTTCTTTTGCAATTTTGGTCACAGCTCGTTATTACGAAGGTTCACTATTCCGAAGGTTCGTTATACCGAAGATTGGTTCTTATTACATTTTCGGATTAACGAACCTTCGGAATTACCGTACGAACCCTATTTCATTTTCGGATAATCGAGCCTTCGGAATAGCGAACCCTATTTCATTTTCGTATAAACGAACCTTCGGAATAACGCCACAAATGTTCGGATTAATGAACCCTTTTCCATTTTCGAATTACCGAACCTCTAGGTATAGGGAATTTGTGTGTTTCGGATTAACGAACCTTCGGAATAACGAACAGCACCCGCAATTTTATCATCTCACAGAATTGAATTAGCCTGTTGGCTTATTGTAATTCCTTTTCAAAGAACATGGATTACAAATGATCTCCTGTCATGTATTTTTTTGTCCTTGCTGTCCTGAGACACTTACAGAGTAGATTTGATTTGATTTTTTCTGCATCTGTTTCTCTCTATTTCTCTATGATTCTGTATCCTTTTCACGCAACCCATTATTTTTTTAAATATAATTCTGTCGAGGATCGCTGGATCTGTTATGCCTTTGTGTCCGTTGAATTTTCATCCTGTTATGCTTAGTGTTGTCTCATTCTGTCTTGTATTTTAGTACAAGGTATTCCTTTATTAGTTTCGTCGTCCCAGTCTCGTATAATGTTTATTCGCGTGTGTATGTCTATCTGTTTGTAACTCTGTCTTCTTGGTGAGCTTCCAGACTTTTTATGACTTCTGACTTTTTTCCAGCCTTTTTCCCCTTTCTGCATTAGTTTATTTGTTCTATTTGACATTCTGTACCTGAGGGGCCCACATTTCTACAAGCTTTGTCTTTTTTAGTGGGTCCCTCCATTTTTTGATGTTTTGCGTATTGTTATAATTTATTTATCGACTATATCACTTCAGTCAATTTTCATGACAACGTATTTTTTACTCCGAGGTACCACAATTATATTTTTCTCAATTTACTTTGTTCTGATTATGTAACCTTATTCTCTGTTACCAAAGAAAGTGAAATGTTTAGGTTCTTTTCGAGAAATGAAATAAAGTTTAAAATTGAATTGAAATGAATTGAATTGAATTGTATCACATTACAAGTCTGCCATATCCCACCTCCCTGCATCGACCTATTATGCAAACCAATCTTCGCTGAATGTAATATGCTTCCTATTAATTGTGCTAGTAGACTTGTTGAGCAAGTATCTCTCAAGGAAGGGGGGGGGGTCATTCAATTCTTTCAGTTCCTTTGGAACATACTTATTCTTAATGAAGTATGAAAACAGACAGATCAGAGAAGTATAGATAAGTGAAATTCTATAGGAAAAAGACAGACAGACAGACACACACACACAAATGTATTGAATTTATCAAGTTTAGAGAGTAAGTCAAATTGGCAACTCTTTAAAACGTGGTAAGCAGCTCTCCATTTGTTTTGTATGCAAATTTTCACTAATTCTTATATTTCTTTCCCTAAAAGTTTTGGCACAGACAGAACCTATCCGATGAGTGGATGAGGAGGACATTCAAAACCATATTACTCTTATTTCATACCAAGAACAGATCTGCATAAAAATTTTCCTCTTGAGAAAATGAAAATTATGAATTTCTGTGTGCAAAAAAAAATAATAAAATCCTCAAATCCACTATTACTTGCCTTCGTCCATATAGCATACTTACAGCAAATATCACTTGAGCCATTCCTTTGAAATCAATAACATCGAGTCTGGCAGCCACATTCTCGTTCACGGCTAGTGCCCGTAAATCTTTTGAGAATAAACTAACCAAGCTGAAAGTGGACAATATGCTTGTCGAGTGATTTATAGCTTCAGCTCTTGATATCGTTGCCTTGGTCCATCCATGTGGATCTTTTAGACGAAAAAAGGGGGGTTAAGAGGAATAATAACAATTATTTCACCATCTGCGCCTCACGAAAAGTCAATCAGTTTAGTTGACTCAATGCATGGGGTACAAACTTGATTACATTATACAACATTATGACAATATCAAAATGGGTCCCATTTCTTTTTATAATATGACAAATTTGCTCTCAACCAATCAGATGCAAGGATTTCAGTAGTTTTAACAACTATCGTAACTTGTTATTGATAACAAAGTTTATGATACGGGGCCTGTGAAGTTTAACATTTTTAGCATGGTAAAGCCTTGGAAAACGTGAGTGATACGTGACAATATTTTATGAAGTACGGCTGTACTTATGTTTTCATCGGCGTTGGTTTGTTTGTTAGTTTGTTTGTTCGTTTGCTTGTATACATCGGCCAAGGAATAAGGTTATTTTTCATCGGCATATGTCTGTTTGTTTGCTTGCTTGTGACTTTGTTTTCCTGTGTGTAAAACTCATAAAGTTGAAAACAGATTTTAATAAAACTGGCAGGAAAAGTGAATAATGACACAAAGAACATATGTTCAAATTTGGTAGTGATCCGGGAATATGGACTTTTAATGGATTTTTTATCTTTTGACAGAGTTCAAGCTGCGCGTATTTGAGGTTTGCATGCGCGCACTGAAGCGGGGAGGAAGACGCCGAGTTGCTGGAATCTGATGACGTAATAAAAGGCTTCAATGTTGGGAAAATGGGCGATTTTCAGCATACATGTATGAGTGGAAATGGAAGAACAAGATCAAGTGGTGAAAATGCTAGCTGCTTGGCGGTCAAACATGCGCTCTATTCGAAAAGAATGCTTATTTAGTTGGTTTGTTTGTATGTCTGTGTGCAACATGACTCAAATAGTTGTGAGCGGATGTGGATAAAAACTTACAGGAAAGGTTTAGTGTACAAATTGTGAATGGTCACGAGTGCAATGGTTCGAGATTTCGCACGAGGTGAAAGATAGAGGCGCTCTATCAATTCAACGAGGCGAAGCCGAGTTGAATAGTGCGCCTCATCTTTCACCTCGTGCGAAATCTCCCTCCATTGCACGAGTAAAGACCATACACTATTTGATTTATACAACGTCCAATTAGATCTTTTTGGTCTAAGTAGGCCTAGAAGTCTATATATGTATGAAAAATATAGCCATACTTACATGTGGATCCACTTTGATTCTCTTTCTGGCTTGTGCAATCAGTGTGGATACAGGTCACGGCTAGATACTAGCGCTCATACACACGTACACTAGCACTACGTAGGCCTACGTACACGCATGCATGTACCGCACACGTACACTGCGCTAGCTGCATGCGATCCTCAATATGCAACACATAGTACATGCAGTACCCCACAATTTTTCGAACCGTGGAATAGAACGAAAAAATCAAACCAAGTTGCACGCAAAAATAGAACCAAATTGCACGGCGCGTTGAATAGAGTACTTATCAAATATCACGTCACCAACAATCCTCCAATCAAATTACAAGGATCTACTTGGACGTTGTATAAAATGACATAAGAAACAGAAGATTAGATTTTGGTAGTGATCCGGGAGTTTTTATGGATTTTTGAAGGATTTTCGATATTTTGATAGGTATGGTCAATGAAATCGGGAGTTCAAGCTGCGCATTTTTTGAGGTTTCCACACGCGCACTATAGAGTGCGTGCTCTATAGTGGTGGAAATGAGCTGCTTGGGGGAGGTCTGCGCTGTGAGAGTGCTTCTCTAGTTTTTTTGTTTTTTTGTTTTTTTGTTTTTTTGTTTTTAGTCTGCATTTGTACGTTTTATACATGCATTTCAAATGGCGTTGTTGGTGGTGGGCAAATCTGAAAACTCACCTTTGCAACATGTAAGTCCCGCTGAGTCTGCCGGTTCACACAATGTTAGTGGGGTCACGGTGTCGCACACTATCCTATGGTCCGTCTCCCTACTCTCGACGCATCGGAAAATAACGCCCTCCCTTGAGCGTGTGTGGCCAATCGTCGACGAAAAGGGGCTCCTCGTGTAGGCTTCGGTCGCCCCCTGATAACCGAGGTATTTGCAAATGGACATGGCCACGCCGATGTCCCAGTCTCCATACCTGCATACACGTTGCCAGTTTCCATCACGATGACCTCTGACCTCTACATTTCCTTCGTGGGTTCTTTTTCCATGGACTAGGCGGAAATCGCCTCTGATGACTCTTTCCTTTCTGGATGCTCCTGAAAAGATACCACGCGTCGACCTTATGCAAAATGAGCCTTAAAGAACTTCCCTTGTTATGCCAAAAGGGCACTAATAGTGTAGGCCTACAAAGTCTGTAGCGTTAAGGACCTTTTGCCATAACAGTGGAAGTGGTTTAAGGCCCTTTTGGCATAAGACCAACGCCAAGTTCAACGTTCGTGACTGGTGAAACGCTTGTCACTTAGCATCTCTTGAGAAGTTCTGGTGTGCCTTAAATATATATTGCCCCAAGAAACTTACGTTATCCTTTGTGATCATATAGGCCTATATCTGTAAAGCACAAAAACTCTCATGCCTTGTATGTTATACGTCTTCCCTAACTAAGACTGCAAAACCCACCTTAAAAAAGAATCCTTTATATGATAATGTATCACAATAATGTAATAACATTTTATCCAGATGGTTTTATACCTTGCTGATATATTTCGCAACTTTTCTTCTTCACAGCGTGCCACTCTTGTCCAAGGTAGAAACGGAATGAGTCGTCAGTATACTCCCCTTCAAGTTGTGTCATCAACCTTTTCCTATCCAAGACGTTTTTCCAACCACATTGCTTACCAGCAAGGGCTCCCTCCGTTTCGACGAGAAATATATCCGAACCTGCAGAGATCACACATAAACATACGATGACAAAATATTCGTATTCGGATGTGTGGTTGTTGTTTGTTTGTTTGTTTGTTACGTGTTTTATGGTGTACGTGGGTGTGCTTTTCTGTTTGGGGATAACCATATGCAAATGCGTTTTTAGTGTGTGCTTCTTCATGTGTTCTAATCAGTGCGGTAAAGAAAATCAACTTAGGACGTCTGAATATTTATCTGTTTTTCAGTCTACATTGCTTTACAAGAAGGACATTTTGAATATAAGCAAGTTATAAGAGGTGTTCTGAATGGGCTGTACTTTGCGTACTTTACCTATACAAGAGACATCGAAGGTTTTCTATACCCTCATTCTAGACAAAAAAAAATCAAGATTATTATGTTCTCGGACGTCTTTTAAGACCGAAATATACATGTTACAAAATTCTGACATTGTCGTGCATGGGCTTTCATAAAAATGAAAGTCTCTCTCTCTCTCCCATACAAACTCTATTGCCCGTGTAAACACAAAATCAAAACGAATCATTTTGTTTACACTTCACCTCTTCTCAAATAAAAAGAAAAACGATGTTCTGAAGCATTCGAGCAGACCACATTCTCACTGAATTAGCTTATTAAGGTTTCTGCTGTGAGTAGTGACTAGTGATACGTTATATTAGTCTTTTTGTTTTATCGATAATTATTGGAAAGTAATTTCATTGAGGGAGAAAAGGACAAATAATGCACGCAGGGGGTACAACCACACCGGTGTTTTAGTCAAATGCGTACGCGGGCGCACGGCGCAAGTTTCCTATAGAGACCTACGCTATCGACTCCTCTTTAGCGCTTACGCTTTGGCCCACTTCCCCGAGTCCGAAGAAGTCCGATCCACTGTAGTCAGTGGTCCGATCACAGTTCGGCTCATGATTCGGCTGAGGGGGGATGACAGCTTTAGCAAACTTCTTTTGTGATGTCATAATAACAAGCACATATTATGCACGCACCCTGGAAAGTTTGAAAGTTTGAAAGTTTGAAAGTTTGAAAGTTTGAAAGTTTATTACTCACAACCCAAACTCTGGGTATCGGAGTCCAATGAAAAACATATAGCACATTATAATATCAATAAATAATAATTGCAAATAACTCTGAAAAGTTTACAAAACAACTTTAAAAAACAAAATAAGAATGAGATGCGATTGATGAAAAGAAAAAAAATGTACAGAAATATACAATATATACACGATATATGGTGGAAAAAAAAGAAAGGGAAATATGACGAGAGAGAGAGAGAGAGGAGAGAGAAAGAAGGGATATATGGAGGTGAAGAGGGAGAGTGAGAAGGACACAAGACTGGTGAATTAACAAAAGATATACGAGTGACTTTTGGTTCAGGAAAAAAAAAGAAACAAAAAAAGAAAAAACGCAAAGACATACGGATATGAATTCATACGCTAAGTTAACAAGAATGAAGGAAATATGGACGAGAAGAAGAAGAAGTAGAGAAGGGAAGAAAAAAGGAGGAGAGAATGAAAAGACAAATAAGTTACATATCAATTGTAAAGAAGGCACAGCCTGTAAAAAAAGGCATGTAGTATTTGCAAAAAGGATAAAAACTACCAATAATCTAAACATGTGTCATTATATAATTACAAAACTTGGATAAATTGGAAAGGACTGTTTTCTTTTGACAATTAAATAATTGATCCATCTTCATAGTGTTGGGATATTTCCAGTAATATTTTTTTAAGTATTTCTTTCGTTGTTCATTAAAGAGTCTACACTGAAAAAGGTAGTGAAATTCATCACCAATTTTCTCTTCATTACAATGGGTACAAAATCTACAGACTGCGCGATGCGCAGAGAAGACAACGAAGGCAACGTTACTTAGCAACAACTACGCACTTTACTCTTGATGACAGCTCAACTTCGGTAATCTTCGTATCAATGCTAACGGTGATCGGCAGTATCATCAACAGCGCCCTCTACACCACCGGGACTATGGAGTTTCTCAGTGTTGTCTCAAGGGTCTCCGTTATGTGGAATAGGGGCCTAATAATTATACAAACTGGCTAAGGGTCACGCCATGTATTGTAAGAAGTGCACTAATATCGCTTCAGATCACAAGTACGCGTAACATATTCAACGGCGTAAATCCGTATTGAGGAGTGGGGGGATGATCGGCGATAGCCACCATCACCATGATTACAAGCCCATAACCGGACCGGCGCAGCCCTTGGGGGGGGGGGGGGGGGAGGGGGAGAAGCTTGCCCCCCCCCCCCCACACACACACACATTACAGGGATCAAATGTCCCACTCTTTTCCATGCAAAGTGGGAGGGAAGTGGCAGCAAAAATATGAAGACTTTTTATGCCTCCGCAACGAAGTGGCCGGAGGCATTATGTTTTCGGGTCGTCCGTCCGTCCGTCCGTCCGTCCGTCCGTCTGTCCGTCCGTCCGTCCGTCCGTCCGTACGTCCGTACGTCCGTACGTCCGTCCGTCCGTCCGTCCGTCCCGTTTTGTTTTTGTCGATATCTCAAGAACCGTGTGGTGGTTTTACATCAAACTTGGTATGAGGGTATATCCTTGGGGGATAATACTTTGTGTGGATTTTAGGGTCACAGGGTCAAAGGTCAAAGGTCACAGGTTATTTTGTGAATTTTTTTTGAAATTTCATGTTTTTCTCCATATCTCGCAAATGGTTCAAGGTATCTTCATGGAACTTAGTATATGCTTGTACCGATGGGCAGTGATTATCTAGGGAAGTTGGGGTCATGGGTCAAAGGTCAGGGGGGTCAAAGGTCAAGGTCAACTCCTCAAAATATCACTACTTTCCTTCAAATGCAATATGCCTGAAGGTTTTTTTTTTTAACTTGATGTATGGCATGTATTACCCAATATATATTTTTGGGGAAGTTTCTTGCCAAAAGGTCAAAGGTCAAAGGGTAAAGGTCAAGTGAAAGTGCTTGATTGCACTTTTTCCTCCATATCTCGAAAGTAACTCAAGGTATCATCATGAAACTTACATATTTATGCATGTTCAACCTAACAGTGATTCTCTTTGGAACTGTGAGGTCAAAGGTCAAAGGCCAGGTTTAGATAATGCTATTTTCCCATTTGATATTGAAATTATACTCTTTCTCAATACCTTGAAAATTACTCGATGCATAAACTTATAAAAGGGTCAAAAGTCAAGTAAAAATCATCAGTTCCCCAAATACCTGCACTCTGACATTTTAATCATTCATCCAATTGAACCTAGTTCTAGGAAAGTGAACATTCAGCACATTTGTGTCAAACCTGTCATTTTAATATTTTGCCAATTGTGTGAAACTGTCATCACACATTGTCAAGACATTGTACTATAGACCTATTAGGAGAACCATGCATTATGGCGGAGGCATATCAGTAGCGGTAGCGATATATCTAGTTGTTCTTGTTTTTATTTGTTTGTTTGTTTGTTTTTTGCTTGTCAGCCGACTTTCGGCGGAAAATCAGACCTTAAAAGTATGAGGATTTTTTTGTTGTTGTTTCTCTTGTCTTTTGATGTATCTTTCTTCATGACTGACTTTTGAATGATTTGAATGACTACATTGTGGTATTCACCTCTTGCTCCACCTGTGCGACATCACTGTGAAGGCCTACTAAATAGTGGGGCCTATCACCGGCGTAGCCAGGATTTGATCTTAGGGGAGCGGTTAGGATGTGAGGGAGCGATGCGAGTGAGGGGGGAGGCTGTGCGAGGGGGGTTTCCCCCTTCCTATTCCACAGTTAGAATTTTTTTGCATATTGATGTTGTAATATCAAAGTATATCAGTATTGTAGAATACTGTTCAGTTCTGTTACCTGTCTGAAGGCGGGCGTTCGAACGTCATGCAATATGACAAAAATGATACAATCACATTTCTGCTTCCTCCATTTTTCCCCCTCAAATTTCAGGGGGATGATTGTACAGGCCATCCCCCCTCCTCCATTTCAGGGGGGGGACCCCCCCCCCATCCCCCCCCCCCCCGGATTTACGCCCATAATCGTATTACAGACCGCGTGGGCACAGTTCGGTTGTTTCATATCTAATACAGATAGCCGTACTTTGGTAGACACTTTACAACGTAATATAGAATGCGACGAAAGATTTAAGAACAGTTTAAAAGAAAGATTTAAAAAAAAAGCTATTGCTTTTTTCGCCGATATGTTATTCATACACATAAAACTGTCAAATAAACGTGATAAAAAGGAGATAAATCTCCTTTGTCAACGCCTCCCTTCTTTTCCCCATTAAGTGATTTCATATAGAATTTCTTGCTTTATTTCACCGTCCTCATTCACCTATAGACAGAATTGATAATGTTAAAAACATGATACAGAAAAAACAAAGAAAGGACTATTGTTTTCCATTATAAACGGAAGTTTTTAAAGCGCTGCATCTATCAGAAGTTATATATAATATGAATACTATTTCTCTAATTATATACACAATAGTACTTTATGACTAATTCATACTATGCAGGTATGTATATTATATAGAGTATATTCTATATATCTCATGTGTTTGGGATATAGGTCTGTGTGAGGGTCCTTGTTTATTTCTGACGGATTATCTACAAGTTGACAAAAAAGAAAAGTAATGATCCTTGGTCTTGCTTACCGGCCAAAACTAGAAGAATAAAGCTCCCTGCTAAGAATGCCATAGCTGCAAATAAAAAAAAGAACAAAAGAAAAGTTATTTCAAAAAAGTAATACGTCATGCACATTTCATTAGGATAATAGCTTAGTTCAGTTTATGACTTGCTGCAGTTATTTCAATTCCATTCATGCACTTCACATGCTTGAAGGTTACTTTATCGGAACAGACATAAATTTACTCAAATTTAACAAAAGTAGTGAGCACGGTTTTGTTACAATCGTTAAGATCTTGGTAGAGAAAAAACACGACATGAGTAAAAAGAAAAATATGAATACTAAAACAATGAATGTTAATTTAGTTCCTTATTTTAGCTGATGAAGGCAGAGCAACTTGTCAATCAATTGCAATAAAAACAATTCGACGCAAGAATTCATTAATTTAGATGATTATGCTCATGGGTGGATATTCCACCGTATGAAATAATTTGAGGAAAGGAAGATTAAAATCATTTTGAAATAATACAGCACTTACCGACAAGATACATGATTTCTAAATGGATCAAGAGTACAATGCTTCAAGTAAGTCTAAACAGTGGATGCATGGACAGCTTACCTCTCTTGTAAGTTTTGACTGCTGCGAATCTGATGTTTGGTTGTCTCCACTACTGGCTCTTTGTTCTGCTGCACGGAACTATCATACTCAGTCTCTTGGCCCCAACTGATTCACACTTGTACGATATGCACATGACGTAAGGTGATAGCTTTGTTTTATTTGCTTTTAGTATTTTCATAGTAGATATCCCAGTTCGTTGTTGCTATGCCTATCGATTTCCACGTGCCGTGAACATGAGATTTGTCACGACTGGTGTAGGCGCCAAAAAGTGATAAAAGCGGCACATTTCTGCTCGTGATCGACTTCTTTTAATCAATTACCTGTCGGCAAACCCCTTATTTCAAAATCTAGGCTATTGTAAACCCTTAAATTGAACAATTCAATATGAAAACAACAAAATGTGCACAACTACACACACGCACGCACGCACACGCGTATCACACACACACATATTTTGAGTGTAGGAATCAGTTTGGATTTCGTTTTAAGTGTGTACTCAACATCGATGGCACTGGTTGGCATGTGTGGTAAGATTGTGGATACATTTGAAGAGAACTCCTTTGTGATCAGCAGTTTTTTATATTTATCAAAGGCTTTTGATATGCATAATCAAAATATTATGTTACAAAAAAAAATATTCACTGTCTGGTATTTGTGGAATTGCATATGAATGGTTCAATAGTTATTTCTCAAATCGCTTTCAATGTGCTAAGTTTTAATCGTGTCTCTAAAGTCTAAAACGAATTTCCTGTGTAGATCATCAGGGATCCTTGCTAGGACCTTGTCTTTCCATTTACACTAACGACATTGAAAATTCATCGACTACACATACTTTCTTTTCTTTTCTGTGCAGAAATAAACACAAAGATTCGAATGAAGCTTCAAAGACGGGCAAATGATAATTTGAAGAAAGTGAAAGTTATATACACGTATAATATTCCTTTTTACCATGTTAACTGGACAATACTGTGGAAGTCACTGCTCCTGCATGTTACCAATGTCTCATCTATGAATATATTTAAAGCAGATTTAGAATTACTTGCTATCAATGCATGCACTGTAAAGTAAAATTTCCCAGAATTGTTGATCCGGGGTAGAAAAAAAAAACATACATGTGCACTATTCTTTCTGTATGATTTTTTTTTTCAAGTCTGTGGACATGTACCTTGCTTATTTTTTTTTTCAATTCTTTAGATGTGTAACTGTATGTACGTAATATTTGTATCAATTTCATTCGCACTGCTATATCAGGGCATCCCAGCACAAGTTACCATTGTATATGTTTATCCCTAAACAAGTAACCTGCTTGTGTAACTTCTCGGGACATGTCCTTATTATATCATTGTATAGATATCACGTTCAATGTAAACGCATCTCTGTACTTCCGATCTGACTGGCATACTGTATATGTAATTGAATTTGATATTCCAAATTAGATTTGCCTAGCTTGCAGATATTCTATGGTAGCAATTTTCGAAGGAGCAAGTAGTACTTACCTTTCGATATGCCCGTGCCATAAACATGATATTTGTCACGACTAGTAGGTGCTAAAGAGCGGTTTCAGAAGTGGCACATCTCTGCTTGTGATTATTGTTGTTTTTTGTAATCATTCTTGTACCTGTAGTCTCGCTCTACAGATCTAAATCACGCGATAGCTACTACGGCATGTGAGTCACTAGAAAGGGTGTGATGCAAGAAGTGCGTTATAGCGCCTCTCCATGGCGCCTTGTATACGGTTAGTGGATCAAAGGAACTATACATAATACCTGTTGGCTTGAATCATTCACGATATTCCAACATTATTTGCGTGGCCAAATGAATGTATACATACGCACCATGTATTTTTTGATGAGTTTCAACTATTTTTCTTCATATTACCCTTCTTCATATACCCTTCACCCACCTCCCCCCCCCCTCAAAAAAAAAAGAGATATGATTGAAAATGTGTTTTCATATAATGACGTCATAGTGACGTCACGGTCGACTGATCACATTGATACATTAGATTTGTTGTCTTTGGGACATGATACATACATGGTATAAGTTTGAAATTGGTAGTCTCAGGACTTTCTGAGCTTACCTCTGCACAACTTTTGAGGAGAAAGAAGAAAAAAAAAAAGAAGAAGAAGAACAAAGAATCAGTACAGATACAGAAGGTGATCCAAGAGGATACTCGGATCACCTAAAAAAACTTTCCAAACTGTAGATTCTGTCATCTGACAATAATCGCGGTAAGTACTAATCAATATGATTCACAAATGACATCGGAACGCATTTTACCCTAGACCAGGCATAACTTGCTTGTTTCTCTGCAATTTCATCTGTTAATCCTAATACTAACATGGTTACGTGGAAGCTATGCTCAGTGTAGGGAAAGATGGCATTCACACGTCTTATTTTCTGACAACTGAAAAAAAAAACTCTAAAACCACAGTGCTGTGCATAATATCATATATCTTAGCGGAGAAACAGCAATACGTGCTCGACTTAAAAAAGATAACCTAAACTACTGGTGCACTCAGACAGAGAATGGCAACAGTTCTTTGCACATAGCAACCAAAGGAGAAAAAAAGCCACTCAGTACATCTGCGATATGAGGATAACTAAGCAATCGCTGACGGTATGTATTAATTATTCGCTACTCTCACTTGAATAAATGCCCAATATGATAATCATAATATTTTCAACGGGCTCCTGAAAAGTTCAAGCGCTCAACATTTTTATTTATTTATTTATTTATTCAAGATTTCATGCGTGTTCACAAAACAGGAATGCATACAAATGTATGCAAGTACATCTCATATAGCCAAGACAGAATATATACAATAAGTATACATTGATAAGAAGCAGTTACAGGATAGTATACAGCTCCACTAAGAGAGCTACATTATTCAAGGTAACGAACACGCAAAAGGAATTACAACATAAGCTTAAAGCTTGAGAATCGTTGCAACCCCCGTGCACACAATCTATATATGCTTGCAAACAGTTTAAATGATACTTGATAGGAGTTGGGGGGGGGGGGGGTATTTACAAAGAGAGCATGGGAACATGAGGGGGAAAGAAGAAATGCATGTGTGGTGCCTATTTGTCCTGTCGGACATTGACAAGAGAGAGCAAGAAAAAGTTTAAAGTGTCAAGTCATTATAAGCAAATTATACTGATTGAATTGATTAAATTTCTCATAAATCCCATTCAAGTGTTGATTTCAGGGGAAATATATGATCACAGCAAGTTTAATAGTTAATAGTATCCAGGAGTTCAGCGTGAAGCTGATAATAGAATATGTTTGATCAACCTTTTGAAAGTAACTATTTTTTTTGTAAATTACGAACATGCTGAGGTAGCGCATTCCAGACATCAGGACCGCTATGTCTGACTGATTTATAGGCTAGTGCAGTACCGGGGTTTACTAAATGTATATCTGATGCTTGTCTCGTGGGATACGAGTGAACTGCACTGTTAAGTTGAAACATTGTCGAAAAAGAGACAGGTTTGGTTTGGTTTGGTATGGTTTATTAAATGAAATGTTCTCGCAGCCAAAAGGCTGAATTGCAACATTTGTTCACACAATACATAGTTGATTAAAAAAAGAAAGTATTTAAAATTTTCAAATCATTCATCACTATTTAAAGAATAACAATTAACATCATTTACAACATTATTCATTATAAAGTATACATACATTCACTACATTCAACACACTGTACGTGACGAATAAACATAAACTGATTACATGTAATAGGTCTTGCTTAGAATAGAACGAAACATGAAGAGGGCAGTCTGTAGGAAATGTATATCATCTACTTTTAAACATTTTAATTTCAAGAACAATGGGTCTGCATGTTCTAGGAAACCAGACCCTGTACATATGCGAACAGCTTTCTTTTGCAACAAAAGGATATTATCTGTCAAACTCTTTGACGTTGCCCACAGAATATTACAATACGAAATATAAGGTAAGATAAGAGTGTTATATAACATCAAAAGCACTTTGTCAGAAACAAAACTTTTTATTTTATATAATATACCAATATTGCGGGATATCGGTGTAGCGATATGATTCACATGGTCACTCCAGTTAAGTTTATCATTGATATATACGCCAAGGAACTTTGTACATGTTTTCCTTTCAATGCGGGTACCATCTATTAACAACAAATTTTGATGACTGACAACAATCACATAAAATCTAATTAACCACATTTCCCCATGTAGTACACACATTACATTTCTGATTTCTTAAGTGTCAATCCAACTGTTCTAATTTGTACATTTTTTCTTCCTGGATACAGTCATGCTACATAATTTTTAAGTGTTCAAGTGGCAATGACCAATAAATCATTTCATTATTTGTCCAGGATGCATACACTTCCAAGTATTTAAGTGTTAATCCAATTATACTAAGTCATACATTTTTTAGGGTAAGTGCCAAATTTGCCTGTGATTCTAAAGACATTTTATGGGCTGGTACCTTTTTAAATTCCTCATGAGTACAAAGAGGAAGAGAGAGAGAAAAAAAAAACCCACCCCTTTTCAAAAGAAATTTCCTTGTGAAAAAAGTCAAATACCACCCCCCCCCCTTGCCTCCTCTTAATTTTTTTTTTAAAGGACAAGTCCACCTTCATATACATATGGATTGAGTGAATGCAGCAATATTAGTAGAACACAAAATCAGACAATCCGTTCGAAAGTTATGAATTTTTAAAGTATCTGGGCAGTCACTGCTGGATGAGAAAACTACTACACTGTTTGATGTCACATGTAAGGAACAATAATATAAAGAATATTAGAACGTAACATCTGACCGTGGGTTTCTGAAGAGAGGCCAGAACGTATAAAAGCAAACAAACAAACACACAAACTACTTCGACGTGCGAAGCAAGGCCGACCACGCATGCTGCACGACGGACGACGAACAGGTGACTACTTACCCACTTTTGACATTAGCTGAGCTATTCATTTTTTTCCTCAGATTTTAAGGAATCATTCACCATTATTTGCGGATGAAACAAAAACCAAGCTTTAGTGCTTTAAAATACATTTAGTTCAAAACGATGTGAGTTAAGGATGTAAAAAAAGAATGTAAAAATTTGAATCAGCATAAATCATAATCAATTTCAGGTATTGTTAATCATGCAAAATATGAACAATAGTTTTAATAAGAGTGTTTCTAGACTAAACCGTCTACAGTTATGGTTTAGTAGGTATGATAGTGATATCTCGTTATAGTTTAGGCTTTATTACGATTTTTTTATATGGTACGATGTTTAGCGATACAAGTGACCTACACATGTGCATCAAATGTGATATCTCTATCTTTTAATCACTGCTCTCAATGGTAAACAGTACCTTTTAGATATTACGCTTAACGCTTAAGACTTGCTGAACGTTTAAGATATGCTTAAGAAAGCGTTTAAGATATGTACCTTGTCTTTTGTTTAAAGTTATTGTTTCCTTCTATCATAACATCGCTGACATAAAAGCTTTATCAAACTACGATCGGAAAATGTGATATTTACAGAAAACTGATATATCCTCAGATTATATAGTATTGACAAGTACTAGCGTTTTATCACAAAAATTTCACTAGGCCACATTTAATGATTTAATGATCTGTCATCTTTTTATGTGAGCTATCTCTGACTTTTAACACACCACCAATATTTTTTTTTAAAAAAAACAGACTAGCAACATTCTTTCAATGCTATTTCATTCTAATCCTTTTGATCTTTTTGAATTCGATGTCCATGGAGAATTAATTGATCAAAGGTGTAATTTTGCTAAACGTCAACATATAGCACCTCAAACTGCACATTGTCGCAGTCCGCAAAACGTTGGATGTGAGGATAGATTGCTCGCAACCATACGGGATATTTTCTCATGTAAATCACCTCCGTGTCATTGGGCCAACTCGATCCGCTGCCACACGAAAGAACCTGCAAAAGAAACAATGAGACATCACTTTCAATGAGAAATACTAAAAATAAAAAATAAAGCCGAATTCCAAGACGCACGTTAGATTGTCGTAGTTCATGTTGCAGTGGTGAAAAGCGGTGTTTAAAGTGTATAAAGTTCTTGTATCGTAGAATACGCCGCTTTATCAGTATGTTTAATTGTATCGAGTAATATTGGTTATGTGCCATGAGTTTAGCTACAGCAGCATTGCTTAATAATTTGCATATCTGTTTTCTTTTGTGTTTTGTTTTCTTTATTTACTCAGGTCGCTTTGTGTTGTTTTAATTTAGTGAGGTATTTTGATTAAAAAGAATAAAAATCTTTCCAAAGTTCCAGCTACAGTGAATAGGTGTAATTCAATGTGATTCCCCATTTGCAAGTGACAATAGACCAATAACGCGCTCTTTACTTTCTCATTATTTTGTTATTGTTGTTTTGAGCAGTAAGTGCCCATTTACTATAGGTTTTCCCGGCCAATTTCGCACTTTTGTCAGTCCATTTGATAAAAGGTTCATTCAATTTAGCGAAAATCCTCGTCACTGCACATTCTGTCATTCAAAATTGCAAGTTGGTCGTTCAATTTAGCATTTCGATCAATAAAATTTGCACATGTGCCATTCGAATTCGTAAAACGAGAATTCAAATTGGCACGTGCTCTTCAGTCATTCAAATTCGCCAACACTGGCCGAAAGGGGTAATTCAGTCATTCAATTTCGCGTATGGGCAGTCAAATTCCTAACATGTTCATTCAAATTAACGTCATGTTATTTCTTTTTTGAAAAGGTGATAACATTAAGACTTTTTGTTTCATCCACTCACTGTTAAGCAGTAAAAGTAATTTTTACCATACATAACTCGGGTTTGTTGTTCTGTAGCGCCCCTTTTCTTTCATATATGTCATTTTAGGCCTACATGTACCAATACTACAGATTAAGTTCATCTTCTTACAGTCATAACAGCACAAGTTAGATACAGACGTATTTCTCAAGAAGACAGAAAAAGAATTATAGAAACATTTGATGATCATAACCTTGATTTCCAAGAACTGGCCGACACACTTGGAATAAAGCACTCAACGGCCAGATAAGTTGTGGCCACATGATGCACTAAATCTTCAGACTGGAAGAATCACTAGGCACATTGAAGAAAAAAAAAACTGTTGCCAAAATCTCTCAAATAAGTACGAAAATATGAAATGTAATGACGCTTGCAAAACAGTAACTGTGTTGACAAAAAAAAAAAGAAGAAAGAACCAAAGCATAAACATGCGTGCTAAATTGACTGCAAAAGATGTTAAATTGGATGCCCAAAAATGAATTTGAATGAACGAGTGCGGCATGCCGTGATCACGTGACTATATCATTCTAAATTGAATGAACGAATAACGAAATGGTGCTAGTTTTACGAATTTCAATTGAAAAAGTGTTAATTAGAATGACGCTAAAGGTAATTTGAATGCTCCAAAATGAATTTGAATGAAGAGATCATAAAATTGAACTACCGAACATGTCATCTACGCTAAATTTTGCTAAATTGAATGCAGCAACTAGGAATTGGACTGACAAAAGTGCGAAATTGGCCGGGAAAACCTATATTAATACTCGTCCCACATAGCAGCATTCGGTGAAAAGCAATTTGAATTCCATTCTCATCGTCGTGAATGCCATTGAATTCCATTGTCATTGCCCTATTACATTTGATACGTACAGCTTACTAACTATTAAAGTGTATAACATTATTTTGTCCGAGAATGCCCCCCATCCCTATTATATTAATGCTGCATATAATACGGTAAAATTGGTGCGGTGAAAACTGCCCCCCCCCCCCCCCCCGTGATATTCACAGAGTGGAGTAAGGTATACTCCTCTTGTCTACACAGTATAGCCATGGTGTTCGGCGTACCGACGACTGAGAACCGCAGCTCGACTTATCAAAAAACGAACTGGAGAAGTAGTCGTCGAATACGATGTATGCATTTGTGCATTTTCCGTGTGACCGAATGGCAACCCCAGTCACGTTTAGACGCTTGCCAAAGTCAATCTGAAAAGAGAATAAAACAGTCGTAATCATACGTATATTTGCGTCCAAGAGCTGACATGTTCCTGGCGTGAAATGCCACTGTCAAATTCAAGCTGACCTAAATGAGACGAACAAAAAACCAAGCACACATGCTGGACAATGTGCTTTTACGAAAATAGGTCATAAGAAATAGAAACTTCTTGAATGATAGAGGTCTACTATTTTTTCAAGAGATATGAGCAAGCTTTAGATCTATGACGCGAACGTTGAGACGATGCTAGTAGGCCAAAAATAGTGTTCTGCGCATGCGCGAGACAGCTGTTTCCATTGTCCGACCAGAGAGGCTGCGTCGTCTCAGCGTTCGCGTCGCAGATCTAAAGCTCGCAAATATTAGTTGGAACCACTCAATGATAATTCATACTATAGATCAGGTGATGACGTCATCACATTACAAGTCTCCCATCGACCTGCACACAAATCTTCGCTGAAGATGACATCTTAATCTAAGAGAATGTAATATGCTTCCTCTTCATTGCGATATAGTAGACTTGTCGAGCAATGATCTCTCAAGGAAGGGGGGGGGGGGTCATTCAGTTCTTTCAAGCCCAGCGGTAACATACTTATTTTTAATCAAGAGAAATTCCATCCTGATATTATATTGCCTTGTATAAAAACATAAATCAGCGAAGTAAATAAGTGAAATTCTGGGAAAAGATCAAACACACACAAACAAAATGTATTGAATTGATAAAGTTTAGAGAATAGGTCAAATTGGCAACTTTTTATGACGTGTGGTGTTAAGCAGCTCTCCATTTGTTTTGTATACAAATTTCACTAATTTTCGTGTTTTTTTTTCTAAAAGTTTTGGCACAGACAGAACTTATCCGATGAGGAGGACATGCAAAAACAAATTACTCTTATTTCATACCAAGAACAGATCTGCATAAAATTTTCCTCTTAAGAAAATGAAAATTGTGACTTTCTATGTACAGAAAATCCTCAAGTCCACTATTACTTGCCTTCGTCCATATAGCATAATACTTACGACAAATAGCACATGAGTCATTCCTTTGAAATCAATAGCATCGAGTCTGGCCGCCACATGTCTGTTCGTGGCTAGTATCCCAAAATCTTTTGATCTTAAAATAACATAGCTGAAAGTGGACAATATGCTTGTCGAGTTGTAGATAGCTTCGGCTCTTGATATCGTCGCCTTGGTCCATCCATGTGCATCTTTTAGACGAAAAAAAAGGGGGGTTAAGAGGAATCATTTCACCATCTGCGCCTCACGAAAAGTCAATCAATTTATTTGACTCAATGGGATACAAACTGTATTACCTTATACAACATTATGACAATAATGGGTCCCATTTCATGAAACTTTTTATCAGTAACAACTGCCATATTTTTGTTACAAATTTGCTCTCAACCAATCAGATGCAAGGATTTCAGTAGTTTGTAACAACTATCGTAACTTGTTATTGATAACAGATTGACAAACCCGTGAAGTTTTACATTTTAAGCACGATAAAGCTTTGGAAAACGTGAGTGATCCGTGACAATTTATGTACGGCAGTGCCGCTGTACATCATTACCATTACATTTGTTTGTCTGTGTGCAAAAACTCATAAAGTCGTGAACGGATTTGAATGAAACTTGCAGAAAAAGCTGATAATGACACAAAGAGCATCCAGAGTCTAAATATTCAAATTTTGGTATTGACCCGGAATATGGATTTTATAGGGATTTTTGATCTTTTGACAGAGTTCAAGCTGCGCGTATTGAGATTTGCATAAGCGCACTAGAGCGGGGGAGGCGCCACGTAACTGGAAGCTGATGACGGACTTCTATATTGGGAAATTGGGCGATTTTCAGCACGCATGCCATGATTGGAAATGGAAGAACAAGATCAAGTGGTGAAAATGCTAGCTGCTTGGCGGTCAAATCTGCGCTCTATTCGAAAAGAATGCTTATTTAGTTGGTTTGTTTGTATGTCTGTGTGCAACATGACTCAAATAGTTGTGAGCGGATGTGGATAAAAACTTAATGGAAAGGTTGAGAATGATTCAAGAAACAGAAGATTAAATTTTGGTAGTGATCCGAGAATTTTTACGGATTTTTGAAGGATTTTCGATAGTTTGGTAGGTATAATGGTCAATGAAATCGGGAGTTCAAACTGCGCATTTTTTGAGGTTTCCATACGCGCACTATGAATCGAGTGCGTGCTCTATAGTGGTGGAAATCAGTGTCGATACGGCACTGGTGGAAATGAGCTGCTGGGGGGGGGGGGGGGGGTCTGCCCTCTCAGAGTGCTTCTCTAGTTTTTTTTATGTTTTTTATGTTTTTTATGTTTTTTGTTTTTTGGTTTGGTCTGCATTTGTACGTTTTATACATGCATTTCAAATGGCGCTGTTGGTGGAGGGCAAATCTGGAAACTCACCTTTGCAACATGTAAGTCCCGCTGAGTCTGCCGGTTCACACAAAGTTAGTGGGGTCACGGTGTCGCACACTATCCTATGGTCCGTCTCCCTACTCTCGACGCATCGGAAAATAACGCCCTCCCTTGAGCGTGTGTTGCCATTCCTTAACGAAAAGGGGCTCCTCGTGTAGGCCTCGGTCGCCCCCTGGTAACCGAGGTATTTGCAGATGGACATGGCCACGCCGATGTCCCAGTCCCCATACCTGCATACGCGTTGCCAGTTTCCATGACGATGACCTCTGAACTCGACATTTCCTTCGTGAGTTCCATTTCCATCGACTAGGCGAAAATCGCCTCTGATGACTCTTTCTTTTCTGGATGCTCCTGAAAAGATACCACGCGTCGGCCTTATGCCAAAAGGGCCTTAAAGAACTTCCCCTGTTATGCCAAAAGGGCACTAATAGTGTACAAAGTCTATAGCGTTAAGGACCTTTTGGCATAACAGTGGAAGTGGTTTAAGGCCCTTTTGGCATAAGACCGACGCCGTGCACATTCAACGTTCGTGCCTGGTGAAACGCTTGTCACTTAGCATCTCTTGGGGAGTTCTGGCGTGCCTTAAACTTATATTTCGCCAAGAAACTTACGTTATCCTTTGTGATCATAATATAGGCCCATATCTGTCACGCAAGAAAACTGTCATGACTTGTATGTTATAGTCCTACGTCTTCCCTAACTAAGACTGCAAACCCACCTTTTAAAAAAAGAATCCTTTACATGTGATAATAATAGTTAATATCACAATAATGTAATAACATTTATCCAGATGGTTTTTACATAACTACCTTGCTGATATATATCGCAACTTTTCTTCTTCACAGCGTGCCACTCTTGTCCAAGGTAGAAACGGAATGAGTCGTCAGAATACTCCCCTTCAAGTTGTGCCTTCATCCTTCCATATTCCAAGACGTTATCCCAACCACATTGCTTACCAGCAAGAACTCCCTTCGTTTCGACCAGAAATATGTCCAAACCTGCAGAGATCGCACATAAACATACGATGACAAAATATTCGTATTCGGATGTGTGTGTGTGTGTGTGATTTACGTGTTTTATGGTGTACGTGGGTGTGCATTTCTGTTGGGTGTGTGCAAATGCGTTTTTAGCGTGTGTTTCTTCATGTGTTTTTTTTTTAATCAGTGCGGCAAGGAAACTCAAATTATGACGTCTAGCTGAATATGTATCTTTTTTCAGTCTGCATTGCTTTACAAGAAGGACATTTTGAATATCAGCAAGTTATAAGAGGTGCTCTGAACGGGTCGTAACTTAATTGCATTATATATACTTTACCTATACTTATACAAGAAACATCACAGGTTATCTGTAACAGTATTCCAGAAAAACAAAATCAAGATTATTTTGTTCTTGGACGTCTTCAAAGACCAAAATACAGATGTTACAAAATTCTGAAATTTTCATGCATGGGCTATGATAAACATTAAAGTGTCTCTTCAGACTCTTCTGAAATTTAAAAAAAAAACCAACAACCTGATGTTCTATATTCACCACGCAGACGAACAGACCATAATAATTATACTCATTGAAATTACTCTATCATGGTTTTATTCTGAGTAATGACTGTCGCATACGTTATATCAGTCTTTTTGTTGTATCGTAAATTAGGAGAGTCATTCATAATTTGGGAGAATCAGACACATAATATAGTTTAAGCAGGCGGGTACAATCACACTATACTCGCACACACACATACACATACATACACACACACACACACACACACATACACACGTAGACATACAGCCAGTTCCACTTTCTGCATGAACAGAAAAGGGCATTATTTTGTATTATAACATGTATGTTCGTTTTTAGATTCACTCAGATATGCATCTGTGATGTAATGATTATAGACAAGGTAATAATTGCAATCCTTAAAAATAGTGATTGCCCCCACATCCACCTGACAGCACAAAAAAAGTGTTTATTACAGACTATAGTATTTAGCAATATCATTAGGACAAAAAAAAAGCGCAAGTTGGTGGGCATGGTTACCTGCGCTACGCAAGTTCATTCCATAAAGTGAATTCCATGAAGTATTACGTCGAGCACGCTGATGCATGGTGTCTCTTTAAAAACGAATTATGTACCTTGCCATATGAGGAAAAAACAAGAGCTAATTACATCTACATAGGGAAAGACCTCAAAAAACCCACTGAGATCGGTTGTTAAAAATCAGAAGATCTTTCACCGATCTTTAAGTAAACTTTCAAAGTTCTGTATTGTTTGTTTGTTTGTTTGTTTGTTTGTTTGTTCATTTTCCATCTGAGAAGATGGCTGGATAGCCCATATTCAGCTACGTTAAGCTGGTCTTCCATGGGGTCCTGTTGGATTTGAGGTGGGACCTCTTCACCGGGTTAAACACCCTGCTCTTTACGATGAATGAATGAAGCGGGATCTTTTACGTGCATGAGTTGTTACTCTCTCATCATGCTCATACACGGGACCTCCATTTTATGTCCTATCCGAGGGACAGAGTGTTTTGCCTCTTGCTAGAGGGGACGGTATGCTTACACACAACATTGCTCAGTCCAGTCTCGGGTTCGAACCCGGGCCGCGTGATTATGAGGCAGACGCGCTACCGACTGAGCCAATTCACCGTTGTATGATTCCTAAGTGATCTTTGAGTAAACTTCATGATCTCCAGAGTCTTCAATTTTTTTAAACGGTTAAATTTTTTTTCATCGGTCATTCAAGAAAAATGGTGTTTCAGTGATCTTTCAGCAGTTTTCCTGCAATCACTTAATCAGCACTCAAGGGTTAACTACAAATAGTCTTTATATTATTTTTAGACAGTCTTTCAAAAGCAGCCACATTTTTTAAGGAAGATCACTGAAAGATAATTGAGGGATATTTGAGGGATCATTGAAAAGCTAGTCTCTCAGACAGTCTCTCACAGTGGTTTGAGTAATCTTTCCGTGGCCTCTGAGAACGTTTGGTAATCTTCACAGTCAAACAGACTGTGAGACTTCGAGTAAATTTACGGAAAATTTACTTCTGGTGTTTCAATGATCTTCCAAGGGTTATCGTCCTAGGGTTATCCCACATAAGTGCTATTTTTTTCTGGTCGAAGGAAACTGCTGTGGTATCTCACCAACTTTGGGTCTTTCTGTGGTGTCTCATTAATCAAGTGTCTCCGTTTTGTGAAATAGGGGCCTAATACGAACTGGCTTAAGAGTCATGCCATGTAAGAAGTGCATTCATTGCTTCAGAATAACACCTAAACGCTTACCTCAGACCGCGTGAGCACAGTTTGATTGTTTCATATCTAATATAGATAGCCTTATATCCTTTGGTAGATAACGTTCATGCCATGATCGGTTTAGAACATTTTAAAAGAGAAAGAAAAAAAATTATAGTGTTCACGTAGAATCAAGCTGTTAGTTTTTCCCCGATACGTTATGTATGGCACATAAAAGATCAAATAAACATGATGAATTAGATCGGAGCCTTTGTCAACGCCTACCCTTTTTCCCCATTTAGTGAATCATAAAGATTTTTAACTATCTATATCTCATCGCACTCATTCACCTATAGACCCAGAATTAATAATGTTAAAAACGTGAAACAGAAAAAAGAAAGTGCAATTGTTTTCCATCTTAAACGGAAGTTTTTAAAATGCTGCATCTAACAGAAGTTATATATAATATGAATATTATTCATGTATCGCATGTTTGGGGGATATGGGTCCGTGTGAGTGTCCTTGTTTGTTTCTGGCGGATTATCTACAAGTTAACAAAAACAGAAAAGTAAAGATCCTTTATAGTCTTGCTTACCGGCCAAAAGAAGAATTAGGCTCCCTGTTAAGAATGCCATAACTGCCAATTGAAAAAAGAAAGAAATATTATTTTTTAAAAAAGCTTAATAAATCATGAACATTTTATTGGGACATAAGCTTAGTTCATTTTTATGACTTGCCGTGGTTATATTAATTCTATTCACGCATTTCACATGCATGAAGATTACTTTATAGGAACGGACATAAATTGACTCAAACTTCACAACAGTAGCGAGCATGGTTTTGTTGCAATCGTTAAGATCTTGACAGAGAAAAAAAAACACACGACATGAGTAAAAAGAAAAATATGAAAACAGAACAATGAACATTAGTTGCTTGTTTACTCCGATGAAGGCAGAACAACTTGTCATTCAGTTGCAATAAAAACAATTCGACGCAAGAAATCATTAATTTGAATGATTGTGCTCATTACTGGATATGATTATATTTATGTTTGCCAAATTCAGACAGAGATATTGACCTGAATCTCCGAAGATTTGTTAACGGCAATGAAATAATCAGTTTTAAATTTTGCCATTTCGGAGGTTTTTAATAAACCTGCAACTAAAAGAAACAAGGGTATAATAATGATCGAAGATGGGCACAAACAAAAGGCAAATTTTATTTTACCATATGAAATAATAAGCAATGAAAAATTATAGTCATTACGAAATAATACAGCATTTATTCAAATTCATTCACGTACGCCCATGATTTTCTTTTAATCATGGCTACTACTAAAACACTGATCAATTCAGTGCTTATTTACGTCGATGTAGGGCAACTTGTCAATCAGTTGCATAATACAGCATTTACCGACAAAAAGAAAACAAATGATTTCTAGGACTGAATAGACGAAAAGTGCAGGGCTTCCAGTGAAATATACGTGTAAATAGTGGATGGACAGCTTACCTCACTTGTTATGAGTTTCGACTGCTGCGAATCTGTTGTTCGGTTGTCTCCACTACTGGATCACACTTTGTTTTGCTACACTGCTCTATCATACTTAGTCTCTTGACTCCAACTGATTTGCACCTGCATGATATGTACATGTCGTAAGGTGATACTTTGGTCATTTGCTTATAAAATTTTCGCGGTAGATATCCCAGTTCGTTGTTGCTATGCCAATCGGCTTGAACGTGCCATGAACATGAGATTTGTCACGACTGGTAGGCGAAAACAAAAATTTCAGAAGCGGCGCATCTTTGCTCGAGATCGTAGGGGAGACCGGGTCTAGTTGTTACACGGGCAAGTTGTTACACTGTCATTTTCTCTATTATGATCAAAAGAGGGCGTTACAAATATCAAATCAAAACGTATATAGCCAACGATCTCTGCATGCGAAATCTGGCGTTGCCTGGACGTCACATGTAGAAGGTAGGTCCTAAAAACACTTTTTTACTTCTCCGAGTAAAATTTCGAAAAATTCGATTTTTCTTTATTACACCAAATCCATTCTTCTCCAGTAAGTGATGAGTATGTGGTTGAAAGAAGCGTGTTTTGGCTGTCTTTTGGTGAAAGTAGCAACACGTGATGTTTGATTGTTTTATTGGCCACACGTGTGAAAAGTTTTTGAAAACGCACTGGGTCAAGTTGTTACAACAACTTGACCCGTCTGGACAATCGAGTGGTGTAACAACTTACCCCAATGCACTTTCAATTGAATTTGTGGTTATACACACACACACACACGCACACACACACACACTCACACACACATACACATACACACACACACTCACACACACACACCCACACACACCCAACACACTCATAAACCCCAGCATAGGCTAACATGCACACCCAGACAGGTTAATATTAAGAATTACCTTACACGTCAGATCTGCATTACCCGATTTGAGTTGACTTTCTACGGTGTAACAAAGTACCCCATGTGCTGTAACAACTTACCCCAACATCGGGGAAAGTTGTTACAAAATTTTGTGTTTATTGATTACGTAATATCTTGTTTATATTATCTGGACTTCCAAAGTTTGTACTGTTTTTAATTAAAGGAGGAAATAAGGTATCCTCAAAGCAAAAATGAAGCCGATTCCTCTATTCGTTTTTTGTACAGACCTAAAAATGTGAAAATTGTAACAACTAGACCCGGTCACCCCTACTTTTTAATCATCTACCCGTGTCGGCAAACCCATTATTTCAAAACCTAGGCTATTGCAAACTCTTAAATTGAACAATTCTGTATGACAACAACATAATGTGCACAACTTCACACACACACACACACACACACAAATACACACGCATATACTGAGTATGCATTGTATATATTTATATATATATATATGTAGACATCAGATAGATATTATACGAATGATTTATGAGTTGTGAGTGCATAGGGCACGAATATCGCACGAGGTGCGAGATAAGCCACTGGTCTATTCAACAAGGCGCGTAGCGCCGCGTTGAATAGACCAGTGGCGAATCTCGCGCCGAGTGCGGTATTACGTGCCCCAATGCACGAACAAAATCATAAATTATTCGTTTTATACAACACCTTGTCCACAATCACAGTACTAAATTAGTGACCGCCAACTCAAGAAGGCCCAAAATAAATGTAACAATCAGGCAGAGAATTGTAAACCACCCTGTGTACTGCTTTCAAACACTCGTCATGATTCGACCCCACAGTCACAGGAATCACAAACTCCGCAGGGTCTATACCCATTCTACGCTTACGTTAGATCGAGTTAGGCCTGACTGTTAGGCCGATCTGAGATGTCGGTAGATCTAGTAGTAGATCTAGACTTTGTCTATTTCCGAAAATGATTTTGTATAAAAACACAGAAAAATAATCAAATTACGGTTTCTCAACTTGAAATGAAGTCTTGATTCTGGGATCACTGTGGTCCACGTAGCAGATCAGAGTCAAAAGTAAAAACACAGCAGTAGGTGTAAAGGCCGCGATACATGCAACTAGCTAGGTAAAGTAGCTGCGCGTAGCGTACACGTTAACGTTGCAGTACTCCGCCGCGCCTGGTATGTGAGATTTACCGGCAGCGCAGCGCAGCCGGCCAGCACGTATAATGTAGTTTGCTGGCGCTTTGCTACGGGTGGGTGTGAGCCACAGAACTCTGTGAGCGGCCATGCATTAGTAGCCCCCCGCGAAGCCGTGCTATAGTACCATCGAGCCATGGAATAGGCCCATGCCAGGGGCCTATTGTAGGGCTGTCACTCTCGATGAGTTTGATAGGTATTTTCTATTGAATGTCATGTGACATGTTCTTGGCCAATCACAATTCGACATCATTCTGAGGTGTTGTATAATATACGAATAATTTATGAGTTGTGAGTGCATAGGGCACGAATATCGCACGAGGCGCGAGATAAGCCACTGGTCTATTCAACAAGGCGCGTAGCGCCGCGTTGAATAGACCAGTGGCGAATCTCGCGCCGAGTGCGGTATTACGTGCCCCAATGCACGAACAAAATCATAAATTATTCGTTTTATACAACACCTTGTCCACAATCACAGTACTAAATTAGTGACCGCTAACTCAGGAAGGCCCAAAAATAAATGTAACAATTAGGCCGAGAATTGTAAACCACCCTGTGTACTGCTTTCAAACACTCGTCATGATTCGAACACACAGTCACAGGAATCACAAACTCCGCAGGGTCTATACCCATTCTACGCTAACGTTAGATCGAGTTAGGCCTGACTGTTAAGCCTACCTGAGACGTCGGTAGATCTAGTAGTAGGTCTAGACTTTTTCTCTATTTCCGAAAATGATTTTGTATAAAAACACAGAAAAATAATCAAATTACGGTTTCTCAACTTGAAATGAAGTCTTGATTTTGGGATCACTGTGGTCCACGTAGCAGATCAGAGTCAAAACTAAAAACACAGCAGTAGGTAGGCCGCAATACATGCAACTAGCTAGGTAAAGTAGCTGCGCGTACACGTTGGACGTTGCAGTACTCCGCCGCCGCGACTGGTCTGTTTACCGGCAGCGCATCGCAGCGCAGCCGGCCAGCACGTACAATGTAGTTTGCTGGCGCTTTGCTGCTGTGAGCCACAGGGTAGAACTCTGTGAGCGGCCGGCCATGCATTAGTAGCCCCCCACGAAGCCGTGCTATAGTACCTTCGAGCCGTGCTATAGGCCCATGCCAGGGGCCTATTGTATGGCTGTCACTGTCAATGAGTTTGGTAGGTATTTTCTATTGAATGTCATGTGACATGTTCGTGGCCAATCACAATTCGACATCATTCTGAGGTGTTGTATAAATAGAAATATATCTATGCATAGAATGCAATAGAAAATACATTGTAGTTAAGTTGGAAGTATCGCATAAGGGAAGTTGAGGAAGAGGTATAAAAAAGCATTGGTATGCCTGCTATTTCAGGTTCTGGTATATTTTGTGTAAAAATGTCTTGCGTGTGTTGTACTGTACACTCATCCTCTTCTATTTCTCCTACTGCAAGTTGGTATAATATGGGCCAATGCCTGCCAGCCGCAGCTTTAAAAAATACAAAAGGAAAGAATGGCTTCACAATAGAATTCGACTGATAGTTGATGCATCCCCTAGAAGTGATAATGAATCATTAAATGATGTTGATTATAATTTACTTCACACAAAAAAAAATATGAGCAAAACCATGCCATCCTGTTTTTGAGACCTCATAGTAAAAAAAAAAAAGTTATATACACGTATAATATTCCTTTTTACCATGTTAACTGGACAATACTGTGGAAGTCACTGCTCCTGCATGTTACCAATGTCTCATCTATGAATATATCTAAAGCAGATTTAGAATTACTTGCTATCAATGCATGCACTGTAAAGTAAAATTTCCCAGAATTGTTGATCCGGGCAGGGAGGTGAGACAACGTCACCTCCCTGATCCGGGGTAGACAAAAAAAAAAAACATACATGTGCACTATTCTTTCTGTATGATTTGTTTTTCAAGTCTGTGGACATGTACCTTGCTTATTTTTTTTTCAATTCTTTTGATGTGTAACTGTATGTACGTAATATAATTTTGTATCAATTTTATTCGCACTGCTACATCAGGGCATCCCAACACAAGTTACCATTGCATATGTTTATCCCTAAACAAGTAACCTGCTTGTGTAACTTCTCGGGACATGTCCTTATTATATCATTGTATAGATATCACGTTCAATGTAAACGCATCTATGTACTTCCGATCTGACTGGCATACTGTATATGTAATTGAATTTGATATTCCAAATTAGATTTGCCTAGCTTGCAGATATTCTATGGTAGCAATTTTCGAAGGAGCAAGTAGTACTTACCTTTCGATATGCCCGTGCCATAAACATGATATTTGTCACGACTAGTAGGTGCTAAAGAGCGGTTTCAGAAGTGGCACATCTCTGCTTGTGATTATTGTTGTTTTTTGTAATCATTCTTGTACCTGTAGTCTCGCTCTACAGATCTAAATCACGCGATAGCTACTACGGCATGTGAGTCACTAGAAAGGGTGTGATGCAAGAAGTGCGTTATAGCGCCTCTCCATGGCGCCTTGTATACGGTTAGTGGATCAAAGGAACTATACATAATATACCTGTTGGCTTGAATCATTCACGATATTCCAACATTATTTGCGTGGCCAAATGAATGTATACATACGCACCATGTATTTTTTGATGATTTTCAACTATTTTTCTTCATATTACCCTTCTTCATATACCCTTCACCCACCTCCCCCCCCCCCTCAAAAAAAAAGAGATATGATTGAAAATGTGTTTTCATATAATGACGTCATAGTGACGTCACGGTCGACTGATCACATTGATACATTAGATTTGTTGTCTTTGGGACATGATACATACATGGTATAAGTTTGAAATTGGTAGTCTCAGGACTTTCTGAGCTTACCTCTGCACAACTTTTGAGGAGAAAGAAGAAAAAAAAAGAAGAAGAAGAACAAAGAATCAGTACAGATACAGAAGGTGATCCAAGAGGATACTCGGATCACCTAAAAAAACTTTCCAAACTGTAGATTCTGTCATCTGACAATAATCGCGGTAAGTACTAATCAATATGATTCACAAATGACATCGGAACGCATTTTACCCTAGACCAGGCATAACTTCCTTGTTTCTCTGCAGTTTCATCTGTTAATCCTAATACTAACATGGTTACGTGGAAGCTATGCTCAGTGTAGGGAAAGATGGCATTCACACGTCTTATTTTCTGACAACTGAAAAAAAAACCTCTAAAACCACAGTGCTGTGCATAATATCATATATCTTAGCGGAGAAACAGCAATACGTGCTCGACTTAAAAAAGATAACCTAAACTACTGGTGCACTCAGACAGAGAATGGCAACAGTTCTTTGCACATAGCAACCAAAGGAGAAAAAAAGCCACTCAGTACATCTGCGATATGAGGATATTTAAGCAATCGCTGACGGCATGTATCCATTATTCACTACTCTCACTTGAAGAAATACCCAATATGATAATCATAATATTTTTAACGAGCTCCTGAAAAGTTCAACATTTAATACGGCATGCACTGTATTGCAGATAAGAGTAATGACTAAAGGTTGTGTAACCAAAATTTTCAATTTCATAAGTCACATTGTCACATAAATCGCATAATGAAATGTGTCGTGGATTACGCAGATTATCATAAAGCCCTAAAAACTTTAAATCTTCCCACTCTATTTGCTCATAATCATTTTTGTTTTTCTATGGTTGTTGATGTGCAGCAATACCTTCTCTGGAGACGATACATACATATTTAGAAAAGGTCAGTGTTCATTCCATGTATAAACAGCCGAAGTGTAATTATTTCCACAAGGTATAATCGATATCATCATTCTGTGAATTTTTTTTTTGATAATTGTCAATGGCTTTTCTGTGGAGTGTGCACTATAGGCATGAAAGTCAATTTACGCATTCATCGTGTTCATTGGTACACGATGGTGCTGCGATGTTCCGTCAGTTCAGTAATCTAAAGGTTCGGTCACAAATACCATTAAGAACTGCTACGAACGCCGTACGAACGATTTTTAGACAATTTCGTAAGATCTTCCTAAGAAGGCCGTACGAAACCAGTGTTCGTTGACCGGTCGTAGACCTTTCGTAAGTTCGTAGCCTGGTCGATGGTCTTGTCCAAGATTTTTTTTTAACTTCGTACGAAACCCTCTCTTCGTATAAGGCGTCGTCCGAACACCTTAACAACTACGCAAGATTTTGTAGGGTCGAGAGACAATTCTTGAAGCCTTAAATTCTTACGATGAGTGTAAGAACGCCTTAAGTCGTTCATAGAGGGCTCTTACGTCTTTCGTAAGAATGCCTTATGAACGAAAATTCGTACGGCGTTCTTACGAACAACTCTTCGAGTTTGTAAGGCGTTTGTAAGGGACTCGTAAGGCGTAGGTACACAATTTGTTCTTGCGAATTAAACAGCGTTCGTACGAAATTCGTAAGAAGGACGTTAGAATCTGTGCCCCATCTACGAATCTCTACGAACTCCAGAATTCGTACGAACAGTGACATTCGTACGAACAAATCGTTCGTACGAACCTTTGTGACCGTAGCTTAAAGGACAAGTCCACCCTCATATACATTAGGATTGAGAGAATGCAGCAATATTAGTAAAACACATCAGTGAAAGTTTAAGGAAAATCGGACAATCCGTTCAAAAGTTATGAATATTTTAAGTATCTGTGCAGTCACTGCTGGATGAGAAGACTACTACAGTGTATGATGTCACATGCGTACAACTATATAAGGAAAATAAAAAGAGAATTTCACAAAACATTACTATTTTAATAAAGTGCACATTTCTTCGATTTGCTACTGACGTATGTTAAGGGTAATATTATTCCCCCTGCTTTCTGAAAGAGAGAAGTCGAGTGTTCTTTTGTTATGCGAGAAAAATGGAAATATGTTGAATTTTCTTTATTCTTTCTTTATATCGTTGTACTCATGTGACATCACAAGCTATAGTAGTCTTTGCATCCAGCCGTGACTGAGCAGATACTTAAAATATTCGTAACTTTTGAACGGATTGTCCGATTTACCTCAAACTTTCACTTATTTGTTCTACTAATATTGTTGCATTCACTCAATCCGCATGTCTTTGAAGGTGGACTTGTCCTTTAATTCGCTACGTTTGATACGCTAGAGCATCGCGATCTTCTTCATCGTCTTGAGTCTGAATACGGTATCAAAGGAACTGTTCTCCGTTTGATAAAATCTTTTCTTGAGGGACACGATCGGGAGATTTTTGTTAATGGCACTCACTCCAGACCCTGTTTCCTTCCTTATGAGGTCCCTAAAGGATCAGTAGTCGAACCCCTGATGTATATCTTCGACACCGGTCCTCTGGGAAGAATATTATCAACGCTCGTCATAGAATGCAACATGCAACCAACGCTGATGACACTCAAATACTTCTCATCATGAGCTCCTCAGATCTTGAGGGGGCGATGCTCAGACTCTCCGCCTGCATCAGTGATTTAAAGAGATGGTCATTTGAGTATACTGAAGCTTAATGAGCTCAAAACTGAAATGCTTCATCTGTCACCCAAGTTCCGTAATACAGACCGCCTGCCATCTCTTAAAGGCATAATTTGCCATTTGCAGATGAAACAAAAACCCAGCATCATGCTTAAAGATAGTTCTAATATGTGAGTTAGGGATAGAAACAACCACTGTGAAAATTTGAATCAGTAAAGTCGATGCTAAGTATTGCTGAATATACAAAATGTGAACAATAGTTATAATAAAAATGTTTCCAGGCTAAACCGTATACCGTTACGGTTTATTGAGAAAAATACTGATATCTCCTTATATCTTAGGCTTTGTTGCAAAACTTTTATATCGGAGGGTGCTTTGCGGTACAACAGACCTACACATATGCATGAAAGGCGATATCTTGAACATTTTTCAAATGACTGCTCCCAAAGGTAAACTGGACCTTTAACTTTGAATCTGGAAGCATCTCTTCGTCAGAGAGTATTCGAGACCTCGGGGTCATTCTCGACAACAAACGACTCTCAATCATCATATTAGAGTATATGTCGATCTGCCTAATGGGGGGTTTGAAAATCGGAAAGATAAGGAGACATCTCGATAAGTCATCAACGGAACGATTACTCCATGCTGTCATGCTAACATTTGGATTACTCAATCCAAGATGGCGCTGTGCGGTTAGGACGTGCCTGAGTGTTACGGAGGCATTAGGAGGAAATAAAATTGCAGCTCATTTCGCCTATTACAGTTTGAAAAGTCAAAATGACATCGAGAAAAAGGAGCTTAGACCAAGGAGTCGTTACAATCTCCCATTATTTCAAGGAAAAGGAGGATTTTGACCCTAAGATGGATTTTAGCGACGCTACTACGGAGAAGGCTACGCAAGAACACAGTGACAGTGATAATGCACACGGCTTAACTGACTCGGCAGTGCACACGGTAGTGAAACCACTTCACCGAGATATGGAGGGAACCAGCCCGGGCGCGTCGGCGGAATCACCTCCACGCTCCTCGCTTGAGAAAAAACGACGAGTAGACGGGGAGAAGTCAACCACAGATGAACTACTCGCGGCCCTTATCCACAAGATAGACGAAATGAACTCCAATCTCACATCCAGGTTGGACACAGCTCTTACAGTCTTGGTAAGATTGAAACAAATGAGAAAGAAATCAGTAACTTGAAAGAGGAGCAAGAGTCGTGCCGTTTTGATATCAAACAGTTACAGGACCAAGTAAACAAGCAAGAAAAGGAGAATATGAAATTGAGAGAGCGTCTTCTTGACCTCACTGCGAGAGAGATGAGGAATACGGCTGTGTTTTACGGGTTTCCTGAAGGTGCTGAAAACGCTGGGAAGTGTGAGCAATTGATCAAAGAATTTGCCAAGTCAAATATGCAAATGGAAGGTGAAGTGAGCATTGAAAGAGCTCATCGCACAGGCCGCATCAGGCCAAAACCCGGCCCTCCTCGCCCAGTTGTGGTAGCTTTCAGTAGATACACAACCAGACAAACAGTGATCAGCAGTGCCCGCAGATATTTGAAGGAGAGGCCTTTTCAGCACAACGGAAAGGATCACCAGATATTTGTCGATGAGATGCTGCCGGTAGAAGTGCGAGAAAGCAGGAGGAGATTGCTGCCACTGAAACGAAAGCTGAAAGAGGAGGACCCAAAGCGAAAGGTGTACTTCAAATATCCGGCGCGATTGTTTTACAGGGAGACTGAGAGCGGAAAAGAAGTGGAGTACAAGCAGCACACCACAAGATAGAATGGATATTGGCAGTTTGCTTGTGCACAGTAGACAATGGTCTAACAAAATACGAAATACTTTGAAAAACTCTTGACACGACTGCGATAGCTCAGCAGTCGGCACCCTGTCATGCCAGCAGTATATTAACAGTTGATATCTCCGAAGACAAGATACACTATTCATGTGATTAAGTGATAAGGAAAATCATTTGTTTTTGCCAACCTGAGGAAAAAATAACTGTGAAGATGCCCAGGGGCACTTGGATTCCTTGTGATCATGTTTTATTCGATTTCATGCAAATTGTATGTGTGTTTTTTTCATTGCCAATGTTTTGTTGTCTGTTTTGTCTTGATCATGGTGGGTCATAAGAATTTACAAGGTTACCTACTTGTGAAATATGTATAAGGATCTGAAGTTAATGACCCATAATGTTAATGGGCTAGGGGACTTTAAAGCCAGGAAAAATATTTTTGTTTTTTATCCAAATTAAAAAAGGATATTATTTTATTACAGGAAACCCATTCGACTGATAAGGATGAAAGTTTATGGAAGAACCAATTAAGAGCCGATATTGTATTCAGTCATGGAACCTCCTCTAGTAGGGGAGTGTGTATCATATTTCGGAAAACCCCACATATAAAATTGATAGAGACAGTGAAAGATTCTAACGGGAGATTTTTGTTGGTTAAAATGGAAGTATATGGAAAAAAATTTATGATATGTAATGTATATGCACCAAATAATGAAAAAGACCACATGCATTTTTTTAAAGCTGTAGACTTGACTATATAAGAATATTATGATGCTGAACAGACAATATTAATAGGGGGAGATTTTAATTTTATTCAAAATTTGGCATTGGACCGAGAGGGCGGTAATATGAAGTCCACTTGGAAGCACTCTTGTGAAATAATAGAAAATATTAAAAACGTTTATCATGTAATAGATATCTGGAGAGACAAGAACCCGTTATTAAGACGATTTACTTGGAGACGCTCCAATCCTTGTGTTCAGTCAAGACTGGATTTCTGGTTAATCCATGAGTCTGTACAAAATATGGTGACAGATTGTGATATGGTCCCCTGTGTTTTGTCAGATCATGATTTTGTGAATTTACATCTGAGAATTAAAGAGTACACTGTGGGCCCATCTTATTGGAAGTTTAATAACAGTTTACTTAGTGATGTTGAGTATGTTGAAAATTTAAAGGGACATTATGAGATGTGGGTAAATGAATGGGAAGATAAAAATGATAAAGGAAAATTATGGGATTGGTTAAAATTCAAAATACGAGAATTTACAATCACATTTTCTAAAAGGAAGAAAAATATAAAAGAAATTAGAAGAAAAGAATTAGAACAAGAATTGAAAATAATAAATGACATGGACCCGACAGAAATGAATGAGCAAAAATGGGATAAGAAAGAGAATATTGAACAGGAACTTAACTGCATGTACAATTATTTAGCAGAGGGGGCCATATTACGTTCAAGATGTACCTGGTACGAGAAAGGAGAGAAGAGTACAAAATATTTTTTATCATTGGAAAAGACACAAGCACAGAGTACAAACATAGATGTATTAGATACAGGTGAGGAACTTATTGAACATCCCCATCATATACGAAATTTTGTGATGAAATCTTTTGGTAAACAGTTTGAAAACAGGGATACAGTGTCTGACAAAGTGAGTTATGATTACATAAAAAGTTCCTGCTTAAAACACCTCACGGAAGATGAAAAGGCCTCTTGTGAAGGCCTGATAACACATGAAGAGGCAAGGGAAGTCCTCCTTGGGATGTCAAAAAATAAAACACCTGGTAATGATGGCTTATCGGTGGAATTTTATGAGACATTTTGGCCTTTGAATTCTAAAGAACTAATAGGATCATTTAATCATGCTTTTGAAAAAGGAAGTATGTCCGTGTCACAGAGGCAAGGAATAATTAAATTGATTCCTAAATCCAATAAAGATAAGAGATTATTGGGCAATTGGCGACCAATCACTTTAATAAATGTGGATGCAAAGATACTTTCTAAATGTTTAGCGAAACGTATGTCCAAAATTATTGGTAATTTGATAAATCCTCAGCAAACAGCATTTATTAAAGGCAGATATATAGGTGAAGGTATAAGACTGATTTCAGATTTAATGTTTTATGCAGATGCCAACAATGTATCTGGAATTGTGTTAGCATTAGATCTTACCAAAGCATTTGATTCACTCAGTCATAGGTATTTATTACAGTGTTTAGAATGTCTTAATTTTGGTCCGTCAATGATACAATGGGTGAGAACATTGCATGCAGGTATAAATAGCTGTGTATTGATAAATGGCTTTACCACTGGTTATTTTGAAATTGGAAGGGGTGTTCGCCAAGGCGACCCCCTTGCCCCCCTTTTATTCATATTAGGGCTCGAGATATATCTAATGAGATTGTTAAATAATCCAAATATTATTGGAATGGAGATGCTCGGAAAACAGATTAAATATACAGCTTACGCTGATGATATAACTTGTTTTTGTAAGGATATAGAATCATTATCAGTATTACTAGAAAGCTTTCAAGAATTTTCTGAGATATCAGGCCTTTGCCTCAACCGAAGCAAATCAGAAGGAATGTGGATAGGAAATGATAGACTATCGAAAGAAAAGCCACAGATGATAAAGTGGACAGACAATGGTCTTAGAATTCTTGGAATCTGGTTTTCATATGACAAAAAAGAAGCAATCCGAAGAAACTTTGAAGATCGATTGGGTGAGATTAAGAGAACAATTTTTATTTGGAAAAATCGTAATTTAACGTTAATTGGTAAAATTCAAATTTTGAAAACATTTATTATGTCTAAGATAATTTATTTGATGTCAAACATTGAAATTCCTCAAGATTTTGTGAAAGAAGTAGAGAAGTTAATGTTTTCATTTTTATGGAATGGCCCAGATAAGATTTCAAGGTCAACTATGTATGCACAATATGCTGAGGGTGGTCTCAAATTCCCCAATTTACAATGTATGATTGATACGCAGTTAGTTAAGTGGGTTAAAAGATATTATGGAAATCGTAACCATCAATGGGTGCTATTGGGAGATTATTTCTTAAAAAGGCTTGGTGGAATTCTAGTGTTTCAAAGTAATTATTCCCTTGAAACTATTGATAAGAGGGGTATCCCTCCATTCTATGAGAATATTCTACAAATATGGTTAAAGACAAACATACATGAGGATTTTATTGGTGATGAAAATAGCCAAGCAGACATCCTACAACAACCAGTATGGAATAACCAGAATATTTTGATTGATAAGCACTCAATATTCTGCAGGCCGTTTTTTGAAGCAGGTTTATGTTATATATATCAAATATTTAGTATTGATGGACGGCTCATTGATTTTGAATTTTGGTTAAGGAAAGGAGTGCCAAGCAAATATAATATGATGTATATGGCAATTGTAGACTCTGTTCAAAAATACTCGAAATGTTCCTTCAATACACTCCTATTGGAGATGTTTTGGAAAGAAGAAGTGGCTCAAAAACAAAAGGATCTTATTATTTCACAGTTACAAAATGTGAAATCAAAACCAATATATGAGGAACTTTTAAAAGAGATTAAATCAAGACCTGTTTGCGAAACAGTTTTTGCTGGCAAGTATGGAATTCAACCAGAAGATTGGACACAAATATATATGTTGCCATTTACATGTACAATTGAAGTAAAATTGAGAGAATTTCAGTTCAAGTTGTCGCATAATATACTTTACACAAATGAAAGATTGTTTAAGATGAAAATATCAGAATCAGAGTTGTGTACGCTTTGTAAGTCATGTGCTGAGACCCCTGTACATCTGTTTTTTTATTGTAAAGCTGCCAAAGAATTACTTCAAAAATTTGTGGATGAAATTGGTACGATCTTTCATGTCAAATTGGAGGATTGTACAAGAATTAGAGTAATGTTTGGATTCATCAAAGACTGGAAAGGGCCCCACAGGAGTTTATTGAATCATTTAATATTGTTATACAAAAGGTACATATATATTCAGAGATGCAAAGATACAGGTGTGAAATTTCATGGATTGACAGCATTTATTGTTAATATCCGATATATAGAATCCAACATTGCAAAACGAACAAACAAATTAAATTTTCATTATAAGAAATGGTCCCCTGTAGAAAATATTTTTAGGTCATTGTAGAAGAACATACAGTCGACTCTCGTGATAAAGAATATCCATATGGCAGAACCCCGACGTGATGGGGTAGTTTTTTGGGGGTCCCAGGGTTTGAAAATTTTCCTATTCAGAGGTATTTGCGCCCTGGATACGGCAAGGTTTCAAAAGTGACAAGATCACGGTGATTTCGCTGGGCCCAAGGAGTTTATTGTAACGAGAGCAGACTGTATCTTTAGGATATTGTTCAATTGTTGAAGAGTTTGATACCCATCTTTTACTGTTGTTGTTGTTGTTGTTGTTGTTGTTGTTAATTTGTTAAACAAAACAATATTTGTAATATGATTTTGTATGTTATGTTGTATAATGAAGAGGAAATAAATAAATTTGTAAAAGAAAAAAAAAACATTTGGATTACTGCATTGGTCCCATTTTGTGGAATACTTTACCGAATGAACTGAAAAATTGCATATCACAGCCGGAGTTCAGAAACAACTTCAGCCGTAAATAGCAACATAGTTTTGTATGTTCTGCCGGCACTTTACTCTCTTCCTTCTTCAGCCTGTTTTGATTGTATACCATAAGTTGTGTTCTATATTTTTTGTCCCCGTATTTTTCAAGTTGAGAAAGTCTTGTATTTACTTCGAGGCCTTTTCCCAACAAGCTTAAACAGGCACATTTTTGTGTAAATATTCTTTTCAGTTTCCTCAGCAAATGTAGACGAAAAAAATGTGCCATCAGAGAAATTTCTGAAGTTTTTTTATTGTTTTTCATTGTTTTTTTTTTCGCTGAAACATTTCCGCGTCATTGTTCCGAACATGTTAATGTACTATGAATTGATTTTAATTGATAAAACCCCAAAATAATCATGCTTTTATGAAATTTGACTGTAAGCACAGTTTGGATTGAAATTGTACAAGAATTCACGTTTTTGAGCAATTTTTGGTCTGACGAGCAGGTACATATTTATGCGCAACTTTGGAACCGCGCGCCAGACGTGCCAGAGCGTCGCAAGTTTAGTGTCAAAGGTTGCTGGAGACTCAAATGAAAAAAAAAGTCATGAAACATCGCGACGATAGCTCTCGGTCCCGGCGTAGTTAGGATTAACGCAGAATATTGTAATGCAAAAGATGTTGGACTTACTCATTTGATTTCATTGAAGAAAAAAAAAAGCAGCCAAAACGATCATTCAAATTCAATACCTAAATAGTTTGCCATTAATTTCAATGGTAAACCATATTATCAACTTTGTTCTATGACTGGAAGACACACAATATTCATGCTTAAACACGCACGTAAGGCACACACCCGACAATAGCTCACACAAGTACAGTCAAACCTGTCTATATCAGCCACCCAAGGGAAACGAAAAGTGGCCACTATAGACAGGTCATTTTAACTATTCAAAGGGAGTTTCAGTCGGCAGTCCGGTAAACTCTATGTTATTAGGAGGTGTCTTTGCCTCTGTAGCATCTATTCAGGGCGGCATTACTGAAGCCCAGATCTAGTCAAGTTAGTGGTGAGACGGCTTTTGACGGTGAAGAGCTGCGTTTGTCAATCGTGTCTGTTTGATTATGATGGAGGCAGGACTCGGTAGAATTCACGCAATGAATGGAAAAGCCAACGTATTCTTGGCTGACTTAATGGTTCAGTTTAATTTTTGTGACTACCATGCCCAGTTATATTCATTACCACATACAAAATGAATGGCCGCTTTCCACTTTAGGCAGGTGACCGCTATGTAAAGCGTCTATATTACAGCAATTTTGTGTGGTGGATTTTCCGTGGCTGTCATGCTATAAGCAAGTGGTGGCTATGGACAGGTGGCCGCTAAGACAGGTTTGATTGTAGAACAATAATCAGATGTCAAAAGGAAGACTGCAGTTTCTTTGTAAACAAAGCTCATTGCTTATATGCTGTAACTGCGCGTGGAAAGAGATCACGGCTTTGCCAGCAGCCGGCATCAGGAGATATCGTCCAGAAAGTATCCGTCAAACAGATAAAGAGCATTTTCCAAGAAACAGACTTTAAAGTCACTTTCACGTCCCTTACCTGCCAAAGATATATATAGATAGCACAGTTGGAAACTGACTTTCATTGTACTTTCATTGTACTTACTGAAATTGACTTTCATTGTAGGAGAGTGATGACAAAGATTAAATAGGACCTTCATTCTTGTGACAAGTCTTAACGAAAAATAAAAACAAAACTAAACTTTTCAGTATTGCCGCCGTAATTTCCTAACAAGCAGATTAAGACTTTAATGAGTTTGCACTGATTTTTCTCCCGCCCATTTAAGAGAAGAAAAAAAATCTAAGCTCTATGATTTATGGAAAGTTAAAATATATGTTTGGGGTTTTTTTTTCTTCTTCTTCTTCTTTTTTTTTTTTAGTCCTGGCATGCAGACTGGCAGTAATTTGACAATAAAGACATCCGAACGTCACCATACGGCACAAAACGTCGGTGAGTTCTTTCAAATTACACGCTTGAGATGGAGACACAAGTAAATTGGTATCTTTACCAATCTTCGGTATTTTTTTTCTCTAGCAGCAAGGCATCTCTCTCGCAGATAACAATGATAATACGATTCCACTTAAGTACTCCTCTTCCTTCAATTAGAGAGGAACAATAACTGTGATCATGATTCCACCGTTGATAGCGGAGATCGTCATCTCTTTGTCGTTGTGGTACCGATGAAAAGACAGGCTCTTGAAAAGATAACTTTGTATGCTGATTGAAAATGGACTCGACAAACATCATCTCTTTTCCCCTAAAGGAGTTACTCAGTGTTCGCGATGGGCTGAATTAGGTTTGCGTGATTTACTTTCTGAAGCACTGCCAACGGATTCTTTGGCAGAATGGCCCGAGAAAAGAGACATTTTTACAAACTCGAAAGGTCATTTGTGATCTTAAAGTCATCTCTAATGTCGTTTAAATGGAGATGAGAGAACAAAATTCTGCTACAAACGAGTAAAATAAATCAGAATGTTTGAGTTTGTGAGAAAAAAAGAAAAAAATAGCCAATTTATAAGAGTTGAAAAATTATTTTCTTATCTTATACATTTTTTCCTCAAATTGTAATTCGGTCCGCATCAAATTGCAGGTTTAATGTAAAATGACATACTTTGAATTTTCACGATATGTTCACGATTACATTTAACATTTTCACCATGCTTTAGCACTTAGATGAAACTGAATAACTATGCTTTTTATCCTTTTGGTTATCTGGTTCATGGTTAACTCACGTTCTTCAAGTCAATAAGATGAAATAAAATGATCAAATGGTTGCACTAGTCGGCAGGATGAAGACATCCATCACTGCCACAAACAGTATAAAAAACAAAGCTCACCTACATCCGGGTGTCTACATCTTTTTCAAATTCAACATCACCTTCTTCACGATCAATGTTGCTCTTAATTGCACAGATCGAAAGAACTCGATTCTCCAAATGCAGAGGCCCTTCTCACAACTATAGTAGGCAAACGTAAAGACAACGGGGCACATACCATCAGATCAACTCTCATGAATTTAAATTTGATAAATGATCAAAATGACATCACATCTGAAGGTCAATGTTTGACATTATTGTGATGAAAATGAACTTAAGGTTTCATTTTCAAATTTCTTCCACTACGTCAGTGATATTGCCGGATATTCAAACTTCTAGATTTGTGTGTGTGTGTGTGTGTGTGTGTGTGTGTGAAATCTTTTCATACTTTTTTTTTCTTAATGTCATGGCGCTGATATGATGGTGATGTGATTTATTTTTTCTAAAGCTTCTACTCTAAATGTACACAAAACTGAAATCTGTGCATTCATTGGATAAGACAACTTTTTTTTTTCAAGCAAACAGAATGTCGATTAATTTTGTTTTGTTAAAAGGAAAATACAACAGTACAGTAAAATAAAAGTCTGAAATCTGATACTGCGAACACTTTTACTTGTAAATTACCACTAGGAGGTTTTCCTGTCAATTGACGAGATTCTAAGATTTTGTTTCGTCGTTATTGTCGTTGTTGTTTGTATCATTGAAAGAGACTTGTGGAGATGTAGCATCCGGGAGTAGGCTTGTCGTTAGGTGAGTATGTGCACTGGTTGCGGTGAGAAATTGATTTTCACTTTGCAAAGTCGTCTTCACACAGACCTGTCTCATATCTCGAAGACTTGGCGCGATGTGCGAATCTCGCAATGCAAAGAAAATCACTCTCTTTTGCACATCATATCCCCCTTTTCCAACAGAAATGTGTGTATAATGCAGCTTTGTAAACGTTTTTGGTCTACGCAAGTTTTCGTCCGTCTCTCATCCTTGGCGCTGCGATCCAAGTCACCTACTTCTGTAGAAAAGCATATCGCTCACCTGTATATCTCCCTTTCACTTTCATAATGTCATGATATAACGTGCACAGTGTAACCCTGACTAAACATCACTTTTGCACAGTAATGATCGGTCAACGCAACATCAGAAGAACGTTCCCATATTGTATTGTATCTCGGATTATGGCTACAAAATAAGGTCATAATGTCAATTGCTGCTGTGCCTGGAAAACACTTCGATCATCGCTCTGCAAGTCAAGAGTGTGTTGAAACCGAGCTACCAGGTATATACTTGCCGTGTTTATGGCGGTAAGCAATTTATCATGGGCCATATCCCTTTCAAATGTTCACTGATATTAAAAAAGCATCCTCAATGGCTCTTATTCTTATTTGACTCCACAACGTACACACACACAAAATACCCTTTGTTGCAAGGATTCAACTTCTTTTATGAAATGTGACGTTGACATTTCTGAGCATCCTAAAATTATATCCAAGGATAGTCATGGATGAAAATATAAATAAAGCACTTAACATCATTCCTAATTCTCATAATATTACCATTCCTTTTTTTTTCGAGAGCTAAGATAGTCTTGGCTTAATCATTGTTTGCAGTTTGTTAGTTTATAACTATGGTCATTATCATTATAATATTTGTCATTGACATGATGATTGTCATCCCTCAATAATCTCCTATCATCATCTGCTGCACTTTAGCTCCAGTCACGACAAGAAACTGGGAGTGCGCAAAGAGGAAAAAGGATACACGGAGAAGAAATGAACGAGTCTTCAAATCTAATAAGGATTTAGCAAGATAACATTAACATAATATTTCACTATGTTCTTCTTGAATTAACAAAAAAAAAAAGAGAAAGCCTTTAAGATCATTACTGGCCATTATCGTTAATCTTTAATGCGTCAATTGGTAGAAGAAATGAACGAGTCTTCAAATCTAATAAGGATTTAGCAAGATAACATTAACATAATATTTCACTATGTTCTTCTTGAATTAACAAAAAAAAAAGAGAAAGCCTTTAAGATCATTACTGGCCATTATCGTTAATCTTTAATGCGTCAATTGGTAGAATAAAATAGATTTAAGCGTTTTTCTCTCTCCCTGATAATGCCTCCAAATATATAGAACAAACGCACACACACAAGCAAAATGATTTTGTACTTTTGTTGCGCATTGCGTTTCCATAGTGATGTAATAACGAGAAATCAGACATGATCTCCGTCAAACGATAATGTATAATTTACATGTACGTTATCGAATTGATATCATTTTTTGCCAATACATTCTTTCTTGTGCTGTTAATGTTATCTCTTGTTCTGTATCATGTGTTATATCATGTGCTGTAAACTCACATACGGACTTCCTGAAAAACAGCCCTGAGGTTGACAGTGGGTTTTTATCTAAACCGTATCGAAATCGATGAAACAAACAAACAAACAAAACAAATTTATGAAGGAGAAAACAAACCGCCTTGTCATCTACATAATATACACCCCCCCCCCCCCCTCACTCTCCGAAGACTATGACCACATCAGGTCGAGAAAATTGCTCAAATTACTGTTATATTCCCTACCCATAATTTGAAATTACGCTCGATGAAACCCTTAAAAATTACCCCAGCCTCCTTTCATTGAAGACAAGACTTAAATTGTTTAGTGGCGGATCCAGAGGGGGCGCACGCCCCCTTTATTTTTCGTTAAAAAAAACAAAAGAAATAAAAAGAAAAACAATGAAATGAAACCTGGAAGTGGCACCAGAAATATTAGTCACGCCCCCCCCCCCTTTTTTTTTACAGAATTCCTGGATCCGCCCCTGTAAATTGATGTTGATAATCCTATAACGCCACTGAACATATTATTCGAAAGTCATTTTGGTTCGGTTTGTAACAATGTCCAATCAATCAGTTTTAACAGTAAATATTTTGCATCTTGTATAGATCCTTCGTCAGTATGGGTTGAGTGTCCTTTCTTAACATTAATAACTCATCCCCTCTCCATTCTTCGTCGCCGTTTCTCTTAAAGTACAGTCTTGTCTTGTCTTGTCTTGTCTTGTCTTGTCTGCTGACGCGTCCGTCGACACTGTATTCCAAACTCTTGGTCATCTTAGTATGGGTGCTGTTCGTTATTCCGAAGTTTCGTTATTCCGATGGTTCGTTAATCCGAAACACACACACTTCCTTTACCTAGCGGTTCATTAATCTGAAAATGAAAAAGCGTTCGTTAATCCGAACATTTGTGGCGTTATTTCTAAGGTTCGTTATTCCAAAGGTTCGTTAATCCTAAAATGAAATAGGGTTCGCTATTCCGAAGGCTCGTTTATCCGAAAATGAAATAGGGTTCGTTACTCCGAAGGTTCGTTAATCCGAAACACACACATTTCCTATACCTAGAGGTTTGTTAATCCGAAAATTAAAAAGGGTTCGTTAATCCGAACATTTGTGGCGTTATTCCGAAGGTTCGTTAATCCGAAAATGAAATAGAGTTCGTTATTCCGAAGGTTCGTTGATCCGAAGTGATATAGGGTCCGAACGAACCTTCGGAACAACGAGCTTTGTTTCATTTTCGGATTAACGAACCTTCGGATTAACGAACCTTCGGAATAACGAATCTTCGGAATAACGAACCTTCGGACTAAAGAACCTTCGAAATAACGAACCTTCGGAATAACGAGCTGTAACATCTTAGTATAAATGCACTAATGTCTCTTGTTCTGTTTAGTCTCTACTCATTTCGGAGAGTGAAATAAATCTTAAGCATCGTCAAGATCGCCCGTAGGCATAGAATATGATTTCCTTTTGAATGATATTTTAGTTACAGGGCTCCTTTCGATCAAATTTTGATTTAAACGCTCACTACCTTGTAATTATGTCTCGATTACGGTGTTCGTAACAGGAATAGTACTGTAAGCAATACTCATGCCTAAAAGCGAGAGAAACGGGGTCGCTTCTCTTTTAAAGCTAATATTGTCCCATTACTTAATTTTTAAATCGAAATAATGATCTCCTGATATCTAAGGTTCGTTGAAATAGCTAGAATGTCTCAAAAGGACTTTTCATCGTGATACTGTATATCGAAAATTTCGCATAATGTTCAAAACGCTTTTAAGGATAGGATATCTAAATCCAAGTATTTGCATTTTCGTATACGGTTACGGCGTTCACACAATGATAACACTATGTATAGACTTGTAGATTTTGTTTAAGAAATCATAAGACAGAATCATCGACCATGATATTTTCCCCGAGAACACGCACACACATTGATATTTCGTTCACTCGTTCTTTGTTGCGCGTACCCATATTATGTTGGTTTCTGTGTTGTTGGAAATTATTGAGTTTCAAATCTGGTTTTTGTAAACCCTTAGTATATACACCCATTCATTGACCTATATTGTCCCCTTTACCTACGAGGTAGCCTGTTTATTCACGCATTCACACACACACACACACACACACAAACACACAAACAAACAAACAAACAGACAGACATATAATATTTTATGTATAAATGCATGCATGTATGTGTGTATGTGTACGTACCTTATCATACACATATTCATGCATGTATTTCCGTATCCGTATGCATACACTCAGGAATTCAGTTGCCTAAATAATCATCTTCAATAACGGTAAGGATCAACAAAAAATGCAGATACATGTATCATTAAAAAGTTCCACTTTTCATTCAACACAAATGATGTGCATCTATCGGAGGCGATCTCAGTTATTCTATCAATCTTTATTCGCAAAACGTCCAAGTAAACATATATAAACGTGCAACGTTTTACTTCTCGATCATCACAAACAGTACATCCACATTGTATATCTTTTTAAATTGCAAACAAACAAACAGCAATAGGAAAAATATCTAATCGCCATGAGGGTATACGTCTTCCTTAACTCTATGATCCTCCCAAACCACGAATCTACGACATGAATCATGTTAGATGAACATTATACTACCGGTTAGATATGATGTACATCATCGCTACAGTGCATCAAATCTTTATACACGGAATATTCTCTAACTGACATTGATCCAACCAATTCTCACTCAATTCAATTAGTTTTCAATTGATAAACTGGGTGAATGATGTCAAACACGTGCGAGTTACTTGATACCGTGTAGACGAAATACGTAATAGAACCATCAGTTGTTGTTTTTTTTAAGTGCACCATTATCGACAAGAGTGTTAAACCAGCCATTATACGTAGCCTATCGTGAAGTGCACTTCAAAGTTCGAGGGGTGTTTCTGGACCAACATGAAGCTGACAAAACGACGCAGATTCAGACACAAACTACTACAATACCCACCAAAAAGTTACTGCACATTTGTCTATTTCACTGTGACATTCACGCACGAACCCAAAACTGACTTTTGAATTGAGTTGAAGTGGATTCTGAATTGAATTAATGCTAAGCTTAGAATTTTGTCTCCTGATATTTCGCCAGATCAAAATGATTGTTGGTTTGATGATTATTCGCTGCACTAAAAGTCAAGCGCCGTATCACGTTCAACCAAAAGTACATAAAGAGCAAAATCGAATGACGGAAACGGTACAGTTTTAATCAAGAATCTACTCTCGTATCATATGTAGATTAACTTAGGCAATGATATTAAAAATATCCTGTTGATCTGCCAACATATTCTTACTCTTTTTTTTTCTAATGAAATGAATATGAAGTTCTGTTATTTTATTTCTCATCCGAAAACATCACAAATGAAATAGCTTAATTTTGTAGGGATGACCTCCAAACAGTGCCAGATGATGTTGCTGAATTATCGACATATTACAGAATGATTTTCGTGAAGAACAGAACGAAAGTGCAAACCAAATTGATGTCACAACTCAGTTCTCTGTATTAGTGCTTTCGAGCTGATGAAGATCACGAAAATCTGAATTAAAGTGATCAAAATTAGTTTACAATTACGAACAAGTTTTATGTGACATCTGCTGTAGATCTATTCTGAAATATAGCAAATGATTTGTACTGACACTCACCTCCAAAGGCCTCGTTTTTTATGTCTCTATGTAGTAACAATCATTTTACATTGCACATATTTAAATCTGACATCTCTGTTATTCCGATATGCGACCTAATCTAAGATGAAAGCAGTAAGTGTTATTTTGCATCACTTACCTCACTGTTTTTTCAGCACACTAGACTACAATGTGCAAAACAAACGTAGCATATAATCTTACGATATTAAGGCTCGGAGTATACTTGAAGATTGCCAATAGAGAATTTCAAGAGGTATAGTTGTAGAGGAGATGTAATTAGATGTAAGTACTTGGGAAATGTGTGACATCCACCGTACGAAGACATCACAAGCTTGATTCCAAGAAAACATTTAAACACTCAGCGCGGAACCAAATTTGAGCGCGTGCTCGTCTTCTGACACCATAATACCCCTGAACATGAATAAGAAAATCGGAGCACCATGAATTGAATTAGTAGTGGTGTATACTAGTGGTGGCAAAACAATTGCACTGTCTGCGTTACTACTGGAGTGAAGTGGTGTACAACTTGAGACAGACTAAAGTCAACAGTGGTGTCTATCAACTGCATGGTGCTCCCGAGGTGAGTTCACACTTTGCTCCCGGTCGCTATTGTGGACACAGTCTGCGGCTCCCTGGCTGGTTCCCTTTTGCAGAACAGCTTCACCACGGCGGACTGAAAGCGCTGATATCTGAGCGAGTAGATGATGGGGTTGATCCACATGTTTGCGAAGGCCATAATGATCGCAAACTTGTAAAACTCCCCCGAAAAGTTAAAAGTTCCACCTATTGCGTCATAGAAGTGAACGTTGTCGAGCGGCGCCCAGCACACGACATAGCAGACGCAGACGATCAGGAGGGTTTTGATGATGTTCCTTCGCGCCCTGTCTCGGTAGCTATCTTGGTTGGACTGCGCCTTGTTCGCGCCATGTCTGAGTTTCACGGCCATCAGCGAATACAGAAGGGCGATGGTGAATGTAGGAACGAGGAAGTTTAGGACGTACAAGAAGATTCCGATACCTTGTCGGACTTTGTCGCTTGGCCACTGAAATATGTAGCAAGCGTTTCCCTCGACACGTACCCAGGCATACGAATGCGCCTCGAAGCAGAATCCATAGAGCCATGGGATAGTAGCAAGGAGTGCAAGGCGACGAGTGCCCATATTTTGACGGTATTGAATCGGGGACATGATGGCGTAGAATCTCTCAGTGGTGATTAGAACCAGGTTGGCCACGCTTGCCGCTATGGTGATGTAGAACGGATTCCAGCTGATCCAAAAAGCACATATGAATTTGGCCAGTCCTGGGAGATTGGTTGGAAGGGACGCAGGTACGACTTGAAGGACCAGAAGAAAAACCGATGTCACGAAGTCGATCAGCGACTGGTTTGCGATGAGGAGATTCGTGCCGCTCTGGAGGTCTTTGACGAACCCGATAACGAAAAGCACGAATCCATTTGCGATGGCACCAAAAGCGCCAAATGCTATGAGTATGAAGTCGAGGTAATGTGCATCGTCGGAATCAGATTCTAAAGTGATATTATTATCGAATTCTGACAGAGAAGAATTCATAACGGCTCTAACAAATAATCACCAGTTATGAGATATATCCGCGAACGCTTGTTATCGGCCTGCCGCAATCTATATAGTTCGAGAGGTTGCAATAATGTGTGAGTGTTTGAGGTGGTGTGCGTAGGAGGCCGTCTGCGGACACGATTTATAATACCAACGAACGCAAAGTGGAAGTGACGTCACAAACGACTAAGAACCAATCAGCGGAGGAACAGCGAAGTAAGAACAGATTCGCTGTTAAAAAGCAACAAGAGATAGAGCAGGCAGGGCAATGTCATACGTTGCTAGCAATAAATAGCTCAGACGACCACACATGCCATGTGACAATTTCTACGACGAATAAAAAAGCCATGAAAGTTATGTTAATAATTCCCCTAAAACTTCTCTTTCTTGCTTTAAACATAAAGAAAATTCCTGTCCTGTCGTCCGCTGTTTTTGAAGAATCCTGTGTTATCATTATCACGAAAGTGCGAATAAGAGATTAAAAAGTTGCAAGAGGAGTGAGTAAAAAAAACCCCAAGAAACAGTAATGAGACGCTTCTGTGAAATTTGCTTTATGTCAAAATAAGGAAGAAAAACGAATTAAGAAACAATCACATTCCGCCCTCTCTCTCTCTCTCTCTCTCTCTCTCTGTATGTATGTATATTTTATATCATACATACATACATACACACATAGAGAGACACAAAGAGAGAGAGAGAAAGAGAGGAAAGCGTAGTGAAGCGATAGGCCAGGTAGTAACATTGCAATGGATTGGACTCTACGCTTTCCTAATATTTCGTTGCATTCAATTTTTACTTGGAGCAAAAGACTTTTTGAAAAGGCAATAATTTGCTCGTCCAAAAAACGAGAACAGTTTTAAAAACAATATAGAATAAAGAGTAATCACTACACCTTCGGTAGAGCTTTGGCTTATTGCCGATGCAAGGAGCTTCGCGGCTCGTTTGATCTTTAGCTACGCTCGAGTATAGCGGGAAATCAATTTGAATAATAATAGCCCGAGTGGATTTGTTAAAACATGATCACTCAAACCCTGCCGGTGCGATGAATATTGCACTACTAATGGTCGTTGACCGGGAAATAATTGTCATTGTTGCATGATTTTTATTCGGAGGAAACGTGACTAAAAATTTCCGGCCTCTCTATCATATACACTGCATGACCCTTCAGGAGATATGCATTTTTAATAAACTCTAGTGAATGAGTGTTAGGAGTCCATGCACAGTATTTGGTTTGATATTCTCCTCCAAAACATTACACCAAGTATCTTGAAACGACGTGTATAAGTGAGATAAAAGAATAATCAGAATATGTGTATTATGTGCGAGCGCACGGGTTTGTGTATGCACGTGCACGTGCATTGGTGTATTTGTGTGTTGGTGAAGTGCTATTCATTGATTACTTTTCTGTTGTCATTGTCATATATTTCCTTTTCACTTTGATACATGCACATGCAGTTAACTAAACTGCAACATCTGAAGGTCTTAGGCCTAATTGGACGAGCGCATATCAATCAAACCGAGTTGTGTCATAAAAGTACTTACAACTGATAAAAAAAAACAACAACATCACGGGATCAGGTGAAAATAAACCAAAAACAAAAATGCAAAAATGGAACTAGGGAAATAACACAGTGTAAATGATTAGAGACAAAAAAAAGGTGCAATGATTTGAAGTTAGACAAACTGAGAATGAAAAATTGACCCTATAACCTCGCAGCTAACACATGCAAACAGCATGAATTCTACCACGAATCTTCCTATTTGGATACAAGAAAAGAGATAAACATTATTCACCTAAATAGCATTTCAAACTGATAACTATCAACAGATGTTTCATCTGAAATGAAACTCCCAAGAATGGAGGGTAAACTGTTGTCTGGCAGTCATAGATGATATTCATTTGATATGATGGTGCGTTTGTCAAGTTATGAAAGCATTTCATGAATTCATAAAGCGCGATTATGATCTACTTAACGATGTGGTGAATGTCCCAGTATACACAGGTTTGGAAGTCCGTTTCGATAGGTCCTGGATAACGAGCCTCTTGGGGTGAGATTAAGAATCTTTGAGGACAAGAAGTGATCCAGATACCTTGAAGAAAATGAATCAGATACTATAGACAACGATTTTAAAGCCAATTAAAGCATATTAATTGGACTTATTATAGGCAAAGGAAACTATCATAAGTAGTTTTTGGTATAGTGGAGCACATACTTGGTAATGCAAAGGGGAATTTACTCCATACAATTACCGTGGGTTCATTGAGTGCAGAAATATTTAGTAGAAAACACCAGCGAGGAGAATTGGACGATCTGTTCAGAGGTTATGAATTTCTTTTGATCAAAACAGTGTACCGTCGTCATTAGATAAGAAAGCATGCAAATAGAAAAAAAAAAGAAATACGTGACGTCATCGTAGGAAAAAAATATATAAAGGAATAACAAAAGAGCCAAAAGCAATATTTAGAAAAAAAAACAACAACTATTTTCACGTAATTTCCTTTACGCCACATTCCAGCCTCGGACACCCCTGCAGCAGTTTTTTTTTTTTTTTTTTTTTTTTAAATCCAAATCTACTATATTCTTCTTTTTCTCCTGTAAAAAAAAAAAGGAATGAGGAGGTTCTTCTTATAATCGTCATTTTCATTTTCTTTCTTTTTTAAGATATAGATTATGTAGTTTTATTTTGTCTTATGTAGTGTTCCACCATACTTAAGACTGAGTATATAGGGCCTACAGCCAAGAATCGATTTATGTTGAAATATATAGACATTATTGTATATCTGACATTATTTCAATTTCTTCTCACACGTATTCTGTTGCAATAGTTATCTTAAGAAGTAATTATTGTAGTTCATGTGTCCTGGTTTCCGTTTTTGTTGCGTGGTTAAAACAGAAAACTGAGAGAGTATGTGGAAGAATAATACAAATCGACCAAACACACGTCAAAAAAAAAAAAATAAACATGCCCCCGATCATGCCGATCAGACTCGTGATGTCAGACAATTAGCAGCTGGTACTGAAGTGTCACCGCTATTCTGATCAATACACTTCGTTTTATTCGTTCGATTCCTTCAGATCGTGTTGCTGCATAGGCCTACAAACCTGCAGAAGTTTCACATTGTCAAGAAGGTGTTCAGGGATGCATCGGTTTTGTGCCCCCTTTATACATTTTAGCTCTTTTTTTTTTCTCTCTCTCTCTTCTTTTTTTTTTCCTCCCTACCTCTGATTTTTTTTTTTTGCTCCTTATTGTTTGAGTTCTTTTTTTCCTTATATGTACCTCGCGTATACTTATATTTGTTTACTGTTTCAGCTAAATTTGTGTATTTCTTGTACAGTCATTTTTTTCATTTGTTGTTGTTGTTTTTTACTACTATCCCCTATTGAATGTTTTGTGTATTGTTATGTTGTTTTCACTTTGGTCGGACCCCTTCGAAAAATAGCAATTTGCTGAAAGGGCTATCCATCCCACAAGTGGTAAATAAATAAATACAAATACAAAAATACAAAATACATTTGTTCTGAAATCGGCGCCTCTAAAATACAAAGTACGTGAGCTCAAAGTTCGTTTTCATAATCAAGCACACTTCTGGATCTACCCTTCTGTCAATGCGAAATCTACAAACCCTCCTACCCCCTCCCCCCTCCCGAAAAAAAAAGAAAGAGAAAAAAAAAATGTGGTATTATCCTGACTGCTATAGAGTTAGGAGAATGACATGCGTAAGTGATTTAAACCCGAACGATGATCTTTTTCGGGTGTTTGTTTGTTTTTTTCATCATTCGCTCTTTCTCGATATGCTAGATGTAAGAAGACACACAGAGAAAACGAGTCGGATGGACAACTTGCTTTACGGGAATAGAACATTGGGGAGAAAATGAATATTCAACCCTCGTCGTAGTAGCTCACCCACAGCGAGGTTTTATGCAACATGCTTGATGTCAAGGCAGAGACATGGTTAGGACTGTGAAATGGTTTAGGTTGACTGAGCACATCCTAAATGATGAAATCAATCAAAATCCGATAATTTCGATTACATTTAACTATTCTTATATCGAAATGATGTGATTTTGAATAATTTTTAGTGTTCATTGTCATCACTTTTTTTTTTTTTTTTTTTTTTTTTTGGGGGGGGGGGGGTCCTGTACAGGAAATACGAATTCGTGTAGGTCTTTGTCTTTGTCGTGTATGTCCTTATCTTATAATTTGCCATCACGTATAGGGGCCTACTATTTAATTTGTTTGCAGTAGATCTGACTTCATTTCATGTGAGTTATTATATATCCACCATGTAATTATTATGAACTTATTACATTATACATATATATATATATGTATATAATATATATATTACATACATAAACATAATGTCAATGATGATGATGATGATGATGATGATGATAATAATAATAATAATAATAATAATAATAAGAAGAAGAAGAAGAAGAAGAAGAATAACATTTGGTATGTTTAGAGCGCCTTCTCCATCATTCCTCCGCCCATCTTTCTACATAACACAATCACATGTAATTTTCGCAAACACACGGATTCGTTGTGATTCACATATTTTACACAGCCATATTGAGTATTAAGTAAAATGACCCTAACAACAGAAAATTCAAACACTTGAGTTTCAGAGAGATAGATGTTAATGTATCCAATTCTGCTCAAAGAAACTTGCCTAAAGTTATGAAGATTTATCATGAACCTTTTGAGGGTGAACTCACGAATTCACCCTGAAACAAAAAGGTCTCTCAGAATGATGCGGATTTGCTATTAGTTTTCCTTCACAGTCCTCGTTTTGAGTGCTCAACGCGACTGTACTTTCTCTAAAGCAAGGTCCATTACTTTTTCATGTGTTATTTTCCTTTGATGTTGATATTTTCGATTATTTTTTCGTTTCGATTTTTCCCCCACTGATCCGACTTGTGTGAACAAGAAACCGGGGCACGATTTTCTTCAAGGATAAACCTACTGACTGAAAAAAAAAAAAACACTTTGGGACCATCATATTATTCTGCCGAACACAAAGCTCGCAAAATTAGGAGTCACTGTAGTTACAGCAACGTGCATCCGATTAAAAGTAAAGTGACATTTCGCTTTCTTTGAAAGCGATTTGATTGCATTTTCACCAATCTTTGAAAGGCGGGATTCTTCAAAGTGCTAATAAAATGCAAAAAGAAACAAAAAGTTGTCTCGAAGTAATAAGAAGCTTACATAGAGGCTTATTAGTGTGTCGATTTGATATAAAAACAAGCATTGGAATAATAACATAAAATCGTAATAAATCCCAGACCTTTGCATCGGACAAACAAACCACTAGGGGATTTGAGAGCCGACGCTACGGTGCGAAGGGGGCCGTTTCATAGCGAGTAAATTTAGTAATTATTTATGATACACAATGATGCAAAATTGAGTCCGACTGCTTGAGTATGTCCTTACTTCTCCCTCTACCTCTATTCAGGCTTCGTGACGCAGACGTGACTACATCCTGACCTCCTTGTGGGAAGAAAGATTCAAATCTGAGCTTTCAAGGTTTTGTGGATTGGATTGGCACGTTCTACTTGGCACTAAGTTTTCAACAGCAACACTCATTCTACCGATCAATATTTCAGCCAAGATTGCTTAGCATTTTACCTACTTATACCAGCATAAATGCCACATTAATTTTGCTTTATTCAAAGGCTACCGATTTTTTTGCTCTAAAATGGACACATACACAAAAAAAAGCGTGAAATAACGTTGTGATGACACAAGTTCAGTTGAGTAACAACGAAAAATATGAAATATTAGCCAATAATAATTCGCCGGGAGTAGGCGCCTTTTACAGTCTCAGAGCACACCCGATCGTGGTCGCTAAAAATATGTACGTCATTTTTTTTCTCTTTTTGATCGATTATCGATAATCGACAAATCAGGCCATTTAACCGGCGAGAGAGAATCGTATCTAACTTGTTGAAAAATACGATTGATCATCACGTTACGTTCTACCTTGACCCGCAATGCTGAACGAGGAGGGCTCTTTAGGAACAAATGTCGTATACATACAATCGAAATTATTCTACACTTTTGTTTAAAAAAACAAACAAACAAACAAACAAACAAACAAACAAACTCTAAGACACCTTATTTTCCTGACAAATCACGTCAGTCAGACAAGTTACTTTGGTAGACCCTTTCGACTGCAAGCAAATTCCAAATGGGGGAAGATGAACTCTGAGCCCTTCTGAGAACTATGATTTTTTTTTCCGAAACCTGCTTCCCCGTACTAACTAAGGGCCGCATCAACCCAATAAACTGCTGGTGGCATGCATTTTAGTAAAATGTGCCGTAAGGTTCCATGACATTTGCTGCTGTGACAAAAAAAAAAACCAACAAAAAACATTAAAAATACCCACAAACATTAATCTAACCCCCCCCCCCCCCCCACAAAAAAAGGAGGGATTGTACTTTCCACCAATGAAGTCACGCTTTTTAAAAAGCAAACTCACTCACACAAAAACCACACACAAACACCAAACACAGACACAGACACAGACACACACACACACACACCAAAAAACAAAACAGAACAAAACAGCCCCCCCCCCCCCCCCAATCTGATACAGAGGAAGAGCCATTACAGCTTTCAATGGTGGATAAGACCGTCGACTTTCAGTCAGGGTTTCTGGGTTCACGTACGCTGGTAGCAGCAGTTGTGCCCCAGAGAGTCAAGGCACTTTATCCTCATCGATTACCTCTCCCTTCTGACACCAGAGGACTGGACTTTGTGTCTCCTCTGGTGACTTTACACTAAATACTACTTTACACTGGACTTCCTTAATAAGTAGCAAAGTGAAACCAAAAATATGATAACGAACACAGCATGTCTGCAGTTCACATCATCATTATTGGTGTCCTACCCAAGACAACTGTCTTTAAAGCTAAAGACCAAGCTCAGATACAAATCACGCACGAGGCCTTTGTCAAAGCCAAGCGCAATCGCACCATTCCAAGAACACAATCTCACTCATGTGGATATGCAAAAAAGAATCACTTGTCATATTTATTTGCATTATAATTTCAACAAATTTAACAATCACCAATATAAATCACCATAGTTTTGTAGATCTTGTACATATACCTCTGGACATTTTATTGAGTAAAATGTTCAGTAACTTCTTTTTTTTTTTTGTATTTCATTGTTTTGTCACTGCCCAAAATGTACACATTTACATATATGTACTACCAGAGCTCTTCGTAACACTGTCACCAAGTATTATAAGCAAGATAGTTTTTGATGAATGTTCTGCACATCATATGTCCACGCAGCTCAGAGTGCCCTAGTGTGAGAAATGACTGGTCTTAAATAAATATCAAGGGCCATTCTTCGGCATGGCTTGCTGTCAGTTACAGAACTTCAGATGGCAAAAAGCAACTGAGTCAAATCCATGGTGATGAGTGTGCAGCATAACTTAAATGAATGTCTCACAAGCCGTGGTCATACTGGCAAAAAAAAGAAAGAAAAAAAAAGATTGCAAAGTTTAAAGGGATTGTACAGTTATGGTTGAGACCTAATTTCAGGTTTCTAACAATTTTTGGTGAGATAATGAGAAACCTCTTATAAAATGTGAAGGAGCATGTATTTCTATGAGGAATTCAACGTTTATTTTGATGAAAATTGGTTTTGAAATGGCTGAGATATCAAAAAAGAGCGATTCTAATAAAGTGTTGGACCCACACTTTATTACGATCACTTTGATTTACTTTGTTTTTTGATGTTTCAGTCATTCCAAACCCAATCTTCATCAAATAAACTTTGAATTCCTCTTAAAATGGTATGTTCTGTACTATACCATAAGTGTTTTCTTGGTATCTCACAAAAAGTTAAAAACCCAATTCTCATCTCCACCAAAACTGTACTATCCCTTTAACTTCGAGAAGTTTTTACAAAGTTTTCTCGTCGGTCCACACTGGCAGCCAAATTTCTTGATGGTGCAGTTCTCAAAGTGAGGGTAACTGGTGCCCATGCACAACAAAGAAGGAGTGCGTGGTTTGACATCTAATGACTGTGGTATAACGATGTTCACATGTACATCCCAACAAGGTACCGCCTAAACACCATAGATCAATGCAGCCAAAAACAGGTGGTGAACTGGTCACTTGACAAACTTCACGAAGTTTCAGTTGCCAGTGTTGCCAAATTTGTTGAGTTTGAGTGGGGAAGTTTCATAAAGTTTGCAGTCACACTGGCAAAACTTTGAGATGTTAAATTTTATGATCTTTTGACAGTGTGACTGTCGCTACAGTAAAGTCAAAACCTTTTTTTTTTTTGGCCAAAATAAAAAGAAATAAAAAGACAGCTGTTCACTCTCTTAGGATGTCAAAAACATACATCATCATAATTATTCCAGTTAAAATTTTACCAGAACTACACACTGAAGTCATAGTTAAGTGTGCAGTCATATGAAAGCATTACAATTCAAAGTCTGGAAGATCTGTTTTAAAGACAAATACTGCATCAAATTAAAGAATAGACCAATGTGAGTGAATGAGTGACACCATAAATCAATGGGTGTGACTTTCCATTATGCCTGCTTAACCCGTTCCATACGGGAACCTGGTGGCTTGTGTATTAAGTCTATGGGCATTTCAGAATTCAGTATGGAAGGGGTTAATACACTCTGAGTTATTTTACCATTTCTTTGTCCATTTAGAATAAATAAAATTTGAGGATCATAAACTGAAAGGAGCCATATACAATGCAGCTTGTCTACTAAATTGATTTTTTCAAATATGAAGACAGGGAAATAAATTAAAGGGATGGTACAGTATTGGTAGAGATGAGAATTGTGCTCTTAACTTTTTGCCAGATACCAAGAAAACACTCATGATATAGTACAGAGCATACCATTTTACGAAGAATTCAAAGTTTATCTGATGAAAATCGGGTTTGGAATGACTGAAACATCCAAAAACAAAGTAAAACAAAGCGATCATAATAAAGTGTGCGTCCCACACTTTATGCTCTTTTTTGGATATTTCAGCCATTTCAAAACCAATCTTCATGAAATAAACATTGAATTCCTCATAGAATTACATGCTCTTTCACATTTAGGTTTCTCATTATCTCACCAAAAAATGTTAGAAACCTGAAATTAGGTATCAACCAAAACTAAATGATCCCTTTAAACCAAACTTTCTACATCCTCTCCTTCATGGTGCACATGCAATCCTGTTCAAATATGACAGGAATGTTGTAATATCACGATATGCTATCATAAAACATGCTTTACGAGTTTTAACTGCTCGAGGATAATGCTGCATTCTCTTTTCAACTTTTTTTGCAACACACAACTATATATGCGCTGGTGCTAAGAGCTACGTCTGATTTATAAAAAGTGATGCTATCAATCTTCAGATAATGAAACGTGTTGGTGAAGGAAAATAAAAATGGAAGCAGAAAATGGCATTGAGGCACAATGAGCAACCAAGAAACTTCTCTACACAGCTTTGATACACTGTATGCAGTGTGCATGGAGAAAAAGGAGTTACATGCACTGTATCAACAATACAGTACAAAATGCTCTCCTTAGCATGTGGCTAATTTTGCTGACACCTTTTACACTATTAGCTGTGTTTTCTCCACTCACTCACTACAGTTGGAACACATTATCCATGATATGATTTATCTATTTCATATGATTATGATGTCATAACAGCATCTCTTTCCTTCTCTCTTTCTTATGATTCAAAGTAAATGAACACAGGTTTTGAATGTGCCTCTTCAAGTTCAGTGATAATCACCTTCTGACAAGATCCCACTACTTGTATCTGACATTCAGTCTCTTAATATTCTTTACAAGTCATCAAATTTGGCAAAAGTCTGGCCAGTAATACCAATTTGCTGGTTCTACAAACTACAATACATGATTTGTGTGGGTATAACCAGCTGACAAAAACACAACAACCCCCTTCTATAGAATAATTTCTTCCCCTTTCTTTGCCTTTTTTTTTTCATAAAGGAAATGTAGAATAGTATAGCCAAATTCAGCATTATCGTGAAATAGTCCACCACTCCATTCATTGCCATTCATTTCGTCATAGCCGCTGACTGCTTTCAACCTTCATAGACTTTGCACATATAGTGAAGACACAAACGCAGAACAAGAGGGTACCGATATCACAATTTAGCCCCAAATTCTACTGACAAAATGATCAATGCCTGCCCCCATGTCCCACACATTGAGATCTCTGTTGGATCATTCATTGTATTAATTAACACTGTTTATGACAGACACTCCTGCATACATGACATTGCTGGCGGCCGCATACAACAAACCACTCAAAACTGGACAATAAATTCTACTGTATTCACGCAGATTTTGAATGCTAGTCACACTTGTGAGGCGTGTATAAAGCTCATGCTCATGCTGCACCCAGAATCACACATGGAAAACAATTATTACATCACTGACATGTAGTTCCCTTTCCCCATATCTACAGACATCTTTACACGTCAAGATGTAGGCACACTTGTTAGTGAGGTAATGTTATCTGAGAGAGCAACCTCAATGGAATTAACGCCACACAAAACACACAATCCTGTACCCTCGATGGAAGGAAGCCGCTGGCACCAGCCCACCGCTGGCACCAGCCCACAGACAAAAAATGCTGGAGAGATTTTTCTTTGAAGCAAAACCTAAGGCGCTGTATTATGTTTTAAGATGAGTATAAATGCATTTCTCAACATCACCCTAGTTTGACCTTTAACCTCAATGAAATCACAGATTTCCCACGTCAAAAAAGAGCGCTACTGTTCGCACTGTGACACACCATGTGCAGGAGCGTAAACACCACCAAATAAGCATACTGAGACATTCTGAACAACATGTTAAACAGGTGACATCACTGGCTACATGCTTACATTATGTAGATGCTTCTACTTTAATTTGCTCATAAATAAAATGTACAAATTCATATAGAAACAAAATATTTACATCTTGGTGCAAAATTGATCTCTTTGAAAAAAAAGGAAAAAAATCAAGATGAATAAGCCCAAAGTCATTTTTTTTTCGATGCAAAGAAGGCCATTAAATTAGTACAATAATAAATTTACTGCTCTTCAAGTAGTGCTACATTAAATTTGAAAGAAGTTTTGCAACACAGCAAAGTACATTGCAGCTGGTTAGATATATTATATACTTTACATAGCTGTGCACACAAAGCAGGTATTCTTCCCCCATTAGCAGACAGGGAGTAAGTCATAATGACAAGGAAAATGTACTCTGCAGACACACACAGAGGTGATGTGTTTAAGCAAGCTATGGAACTACAGGCACAGATAAAGATTTTAAGCTGGGAGAAGGTTATGGCCACCTGCTGCTGCAGCTCACAGTGTAGCAAAAACACACTCTGAAACACATGCTGTAGCTCCAGCTTATTGTACCTTCAGGTGTGGCCCTTTTCTGCGGACTTCTATATTCCCAAACATTCATTAACGTTCATTTTTGTGACTAGCTTGACTACATAACAACCGCTCAGATCAGTTTGCCAAAAGTGAAGAAATCAGATTTGTTTTGCTGTTGTTGTTTTTATTGGTGTTTTTTTTTTTCCTCTCTATTTTGATTGCTTCAATCATAATCCATTGATATAAAAATGCACTTGATTTCATTGTAACTGAAGTGTTCTGATGCAAGCACACTACTTGCTGACTTTACACTACACTGGCTTAGTCTTAGCTCTATTCTTTGTGGAATACTTTGCACACTGAAGCTAAGATCCACGTGTTACAAAGCCACTTACAATTCGTTGTCACGAATCAAAATAAAAAATAAGAACAAATGCAATCATTTAGCACAATGATGAGCATACACCACGAACAATGAGCAACAATCCTTGGACAAGAGAAATGGACAATTAGTCCAGAATAACAAGAAGATTGGACTTAAAACTGATCAGATGCCTTTGTCTTTGTCAGTGCAACACAAATGTTGGACTGTGCCATTTCTTTAAGAAATAATGCTATATTTTACACAGTACTGTGACTCAGTATTTAAAGGCCAAAGTACTGAAAGATTACAGGTTTTCCATGTCAGAATTTGGCAAATATGGGAGTTTTCCTTCATAATTAGGTTCAAACATGGCAGAATACTCACACTGTCAGATACAGAGATAGGTTTTTATGCAAAATGGATTTGGGAGAAACACTCCCACAAGGAGATATACACCAAATGATGGAACTTACAGAAAAGAATATTGTTTAAATTAAGACTTCATCTTAAAATATCATACGTTGACAAATGAGAGTATAAAATGAATAGAGAGCTGTAGGGATTTTTTTTTACATCACAGAGAGCTTGCAGTATGAAACACTGACTGTATGTAACCTAAGTGTGAACAACATACTACAGAGACAATGTGTCACTTTCACACCACCTTCAGTCACTGTTTAACTACAGCTGTACCTTACGTTATCAGGGAATACGAATGCCTGGTTTGCAGAACACTTCACAAAGACTCAAACTTAATAGAAATCACACAAATGTCCCCCATCACAAGGCAAGCCTAGTTTCACTGTGGGATAGTCCTGACTGGGTAGGGAATCCTACACAGTCATCCCTCTATCGACCACTATCTCAAAATCCCATTGCTTCTAGCCCAGTAATTTTGCCCTTAAAGCACACACGGTTAATGTACTGACCTCACTGTTCCCACTGTTCCTACTCAAGATCACCTAACACGTTTAGTCTCCTATCACTCCACATAATTCCAGTCTGATGAATCTGTCATGCAATGCAGCAAACTTTTTCCCCGTTTCCTGACACAGTCTGCCGAATTCTGGCAAACTCCACCAAAACCCGCAACTGGCCATCGCAATTCCTCAAACATGGGAAAGGCATGACTGCTGTACTTGCTTCAGACAAGACACATCAAAAGTGTGAAGTCATCCTTCTTTCGAACCATCTGATAACTTTTGAATGAAAGACCTCCCCCCCCCCCCCCCCCCCCCCCCCCCCACCCCCTCCACCCACAATGGGGCATTTTGTTTTTGTTTTTGTCTTTTTATCCAGGTAAGTTGACTCAGGAGACCATTCTGCAATTTCATAAACTAAAATCTTACACTAGCCATCATTATCAAATGGTGCAAAAATCAAATTATGTAGCTCTCAGGGAATTTCAAGAGCACTGCAGTGTGTTGCGTTGTTGTTGTTCACAGACAGGAACAGCAACTTGAATGGGAAATTCTCCACAAACTTCTCAGTAATTTCTCTAAAGACTTCTTTGGTTTGTGCATGGTACAATCCAATCAAATAGAGCAAAACACTCTTTAACAAGCAAAGGCAAACAAAAGTTAAACAGACCATGATTGCATTAGCAATGTTGTTTCGATTCCTTTTGAAGTCACTGTCTGGACGGACATGGGAAGGACGCTCTCTAGAGGGATGATTATTGAATTTACATTTTGTATTGCTAACATATAAATTATTCAAATCTGATGGGAACATGCATGAAGACTATTTTTCTCTGTTTTGGGTGGGCTAGCTAATATCAACACTCAGTGCACTGCCAGTCACCTACTTCATAATTTCCCACTTTTTGAACAAAATTACTCGCTTTGAAATCTGTGTGCAAACCAATTCCAGTGAAGGTATCTCTGAAAACTTTAGCTGTCTATCCCTAGCGATTATCGACACATTCTAAAAGAGAATAACAAAATGATGAGACTAAACGATTCTCCTGATAGTCTTCATTCAAGTATTCCATGAAAAATAAGAGCAGGCATTTCATTACACACATATTTTGTGGTTGGATTCTAAATGATATGAATGGCACAAGAACTGCAGAACATGCTGTCTCTGCTGGTAGCATACGATCGTTTGGCAAGCACATCTTTTAAGGCTTTGTCTACAAACTTTACAAGCAGTAAGACAGTGGGCTACTTGCCAACATTGTATCTATCTGATGTGTTTGATGAATAGAAAAAGACCCTTATCTAGGAATCCACATTCATGATCCAAGCAGCCAATCACGCAAGTGCTCTGATGATACACTTTGATATTTTGCAACATTGCAATTTCCTGTTTCCTACTTCTCCGTCTGACTCCATTCAATCGAGTGGCAATACACTCATAGTCACTGTTTTCCGGTGTCCTTGATTCATCTCTCATCAAAACCCTCTTAGGATAATGGCACTGAATGACCCCCAAACATCTCACGCAGTCCTGTTGCCGGCGGTTACCGAGGACAGCATCTCAAGCGAAGAGAGTGGGAGAGTGTTCAATGGTGAAGAGAAGAGTGGGAGAGTGTTCAATGGTGAAGAGAAGACTGTGAGCATTACTCTCCATGATGAGGATGAGGACAAAGTACTGACCAATGGTGTGCACGCATGGGGCGGACCAGCGTTTCCACGACGACCCTTCCAAGCCTCTTGCAATCAATACGTCTGCTCATCATCACAGTTCTCTGTCCAGTGGCCGAAAACTGGTAGAATGAAAAACAGTAGATACAAAAACAATACAAATGAAAAGAGGAGAATACATACACACTGTAGACTAGAAGTTATGCTTATATTTCTACTTGCGAAAATTTTTCTAGAAGGAATTAATGAAGACAATTTCTTACCAACCCTTGAATATGATAAATTCTGGATACATTCACCACTATACACTGAGTTGTGTAAGTCTTGACACAAAGCAAGCTTTCCCAAAAAAATGAAGTTAAGCAAAATCAAACATGAGCCAGCCTTGTGGCAGTCTGTATCAGCAGAAAATTGTCTCTTATTTTGCCATATAATGCGCAAAAGCTATTTCATTCATCTTCCAGCCAAGTTACATTGTGGTAATACAACATTTGTAAACCTAAACAGCACATAAAAGACAAGATGCAGAAGAATCTGCTCAACTCTACATGACAAGCACTTTCATCATTTCAGTCAATTCGTCGAAATCATGCTTCATTTGACATCGATACCCAAATCACAACAGCATTACCGGAAATGGACACTAAAGATAAAATACAATTGTATATCTGATATTGGGATACTGAAAGTCAAAATCCTATAAAGCAAAGAGCAAGACTGGTCTCCAACCCTCCCTCCCCTTTCCTGGTACTAAAATGTTATTATGCAGTACATAAATAAAACAAAATGAATACACAATGGGAATGAAAGTAATATCCTAAACAAGTAAAGTCTATTGAAAAAATGCACGTGATGAATGACTTTCTTTGTTCGCTTTTGCAATGATACATGAGTGGAAGCCAATAGACATGCACTATTATCACTGTGCAATGTGTTCATTCGTATGCAAGCATGCCATCACCGTGCACATCCCAGGCAGAGATCAAGCAAATCTTACCCTCGCAGATGTCGCAGTAGGGTCTGATTTCGTTCTTGTTGCCGTGGTACTGCGTGGCGGGCGGACTGTCGGAGCTGGCCTGGAGCGGGCAGTCTTCCGTGTCGTGGAGGTCGAAGACGTCGCAGATGTCGCAGAAGAGGCGCGGCGGAGGGCCGTGCGAGCCCATGTCCAGGCTAGGGGGGAAAGGTGTGATTTGGGGCGGAGAAAAAAGTGTCTTTGAATGTTTCTGCCGCATGCAGTTGACAGATCATCAATCTCAAGAAAATTTGCAAGCAGCATTATTACAGATAGAGAGAATCACAATAAATGAGTTGGTGAAACCTACTCTTCTTAAAATCCCATCTGGAAGTTTATCAAGTTCTGTTGTTACTTTTAACCCATTAATAATGCCCAGATATATTGGCCAGCTAACATTTTCTTCCATTAAGATAAGTGCAATGACACTTTCTGCGACCGCAAACATTGAGCCCATGAGCTTCAACATTACATTGCTTTAATTCAGTAGAGTAAATAAACAATGTAGCATGTTGTACCAAGCCCATTTCATCAATTTACAGGTATACTTCATACTACTCGCACTATGACGAACAAAATTACATTATACTTGAAGATTTGGGGATTCATTCTATTCAATATTGCCCACATTCACCCCTTCTGGTTCAGCTGGGTAAAGATGATTATATTTTGTTGAAAGTGATAAAGCAACAGACAGTAAGGGCTTTGTCTGGTCTTGACACTAACAGAACAAATGTGCAATGGTATGGTAAAACCAGAAATTTTTGCGAATTTTGCGAGGAGCCGAGTTTCACGAAAGTAATATGCACGCGAAAGTGTTTGTCTACACAATGCACTGAATGCCAGTGGTGATTTGCAAAAGTTTCATGCTGCGAAAAAGACCGCCGACTCCACTTCACGAAAGTATCATGCCGCCAATGTTTCTGGTTTTACACTCGTTTGAGACTGCAGACGTGGTGAAAAAGAAAGAAAAAAAGAAAAAGTATAACAGATGCAAGAATGAACTCCTTCACTCAACACATGATTCATGCCACGCACTGTGGACCTCATCCGGTCTCGGTGATGATTGGAGGACAAGCTCACACAGAATCATGCAGACAGAGACCCTCCAGTACGCACAAATTGCCCACATTTGCAGTTCTCAGAGAAAGGGCATTGACAATAAAATCCTCACTCTTATGATTTTTCATCTTCTGACCAACAAACACACCCACTTTTATACAGGCTGTGCTTGTGAGAATCGGAAAATTTCAGAAGTTGATGAAATCATACGTCTACCATTCTTTCTTGAATGAAAACTTCATAAAATTTTGTCAGCAACAGTAGAATCATCAGTCCATTTTTGATGAGACATGGGGATGTCTGACACAAGTGTAAATTTGACTGTTAAGTACAGCTATCCAACTTGCTGTGAATCTGTTTGATTTTAGGCAGCATGGATATCAATGTCAAAGAGAACCAGATATCTGAATGCTGAGGGTTCTGATTACATTCTTCTCAGCTAGGAGAGGGGATAGAGTACTTACTCGACGTCGAAGCCGATGTCGTCGTGGTTCCCATTCATGTAACTATTTTCCATGGCTTCCAGCTTCGCTCTCAGCTCATCGTTCTTTCTCTGGAGGTCGACGATCACCGAATTCAGGAAAGTAACCTATCAGGAAAAAAACAAAAAACAATTACCACTGACTTACAGCTTTGCCTTCAACACAGTATATTTTTCTTTCTTACAGGAATTTTATTTTTTTTTAAATGCATCTGTATTTGAATTGACAGGCAAGAAATTCCTCCTGGTACACAGTCACATGAACAATATGCCACAAAATACTATTGATGAACACAACTAAGAATCTATCCTTCTTATTAATATGCTCTCATGTCACAGGAAAGTGTTATTAAATGATCAAGTGTGCCTTGTGACACTGCACTTTCATGTCAACTCCATGTCAACTCCATCTTCCATCTTCAAGTAAATCTGGCTGGTTTTTCACCTCACCTGCCCTTCTGCCATCTCCTTCTCCTCCTGGAACTTGGCCAGAGTCGGGTCTCCTGAAGAATCACAACAAGAAATGCATGTTTAAATTTTTGTCACCATATCAACTGTGCACCAGCGCAGTGACAACATACAATTCAAATGCAACTTGTCATCCCTGGGCCCCGTTTTATCAAGATAAAGATAAAGTTAAAGTCGATTGTGAAATCAATGATAACTTTGATTGACTTAAAATCCCCTATAACTTTCAATCGACTATAAGTTTCCGTTTTACAAAGAGACTGAAAGTGGATTATAGTTATAGCTGATCACCATGACTTATTATTGATTTAGTCAAAATAAAAAAACACAGGACGGGGCTGGTTTCTGGTACTGTCTGCTTAAAAGCAATACAATACATAAAGCAAAAAAGCACACAAAAACAAAAAAACACACACATGAATGTACATGATTGTTTGTCATGGCCACGGAAGCATAGTCTGCTAGTGCACCGCAGTAGCGCTACAGCCGCTGAATTAGAAGTATGTTTGTTTCGTTGTATTGACGAAAGTAGGTCGATAGATCTCTCACACCTCGAGCTCAACAAAAATCTGCATACGCGGATACCGTGAAGATCCTGCACACTACTACGTAGGATCTTTGATAATACATGTACTACTTATCTAGTATTTATTGACATGGATAATCTGACACAGAGGATTTCTGCAGTGGGACTGAAGGTAAAGGTCGTGTATGCATTGTTTCAAGTCTTGCGTGTTAGGATTATGGAAAGTTGTGAGAGCGTGGTAACTAGCATTTTTTTTTTAACATCTACGGCGCAGATCGGCTTTGTAAATAATAGATCGCGAGTCTTCATGTCGAAATTCTAGACCTAGTAGTCTATAAGTGTACAGTAAGTACAAACGACCTGCTGCAACGTTAGATAGATGATAAATCTTAATGTCATACTCATTGAACAATAGAATTAAACTCTTTACTTTTTGTATAATAGGCCTACTAAACTATCAATTAGTATCTATTGACGAACTAGCTCTACGTAGGCCGACGCACGTCAGAAATCACTGTTTCCTCACATATTCTTTGGCAAGATATGCATTGCACACAGACGCAGTTCCAGCGCTCGGTTACTTGCCCTTGCTGGCGATGGCTTGATAGGCAGGCGGGCCGAGGCGCCGGGCGCGCAGGCTGGGAATGAGACTGCTCTAGATTCTAGGTGTTTGCGTGCAGCAGTCGCGTAAGCAATGCATGCCGATCGTGAATTTCATGCAAGGAAAAGACCATAACTGGATGGAAGAAACGTAACTAAATGTCAGAGAAAGTAAGCAGTTAACAGACAAACATTTGTGACAAGACCCCAGCTAGACTAGGAAAGTGTGGCAATCATCTTTCTTCTGTAAATTGTCTTACAATTGAGTCTACCTAAATTCTCTACTTATAGTTGATTTTTTTTTTCAACTATAAAGTTATCATGGATTTGGAGCAGTTGTGAAAACTTATAGTTGATTTGGGAGGAAGTTAAAGTTGATTTCAACTTTGGGTCTCTTGATAAAACAGACTTACAATTGTTGATTTATGGACTTATAGTTGATTTGAGAGATTAATCATTGATTTTCTGGACTTAAAATTAATTCTATCTTTTGATAAAATGGGGCCCTGGTATATAATGCCTTGCTTGGACAGTTCATGTCACTTGACTGCAGAATGTGCACTGCCATGACAGTTATCTTTTACACATCTGCACTGTTTTCACTTTTTTGCCCATCATAGAGGGGTAAGGTGGCTTCTGATCCAGCAGAATTGCTTAAGAATATGTTTGCTTCACTCTCAATTACACGAAAAGTGTTCTTAATTAAAACCTTGAAAACCTTGTGGATGAAAATCCCATAGCTCTCCTTCTGCTTCCTACGCCTCTTCCTGTCACAATGAATGATTAAGTTTAATATCATTATCATTAGTATTGTTGTTGTTGAAGTTCTGTTATGTTTTGTGTGACACCCCACTGAGGAAGTTAAAATCGTTCGCTGAAGTAGGTGTGGGCTTGTGATTCTCTGTGAACAGTAAAGGAAGATGATGTCCTACCGTCGACATCGAGATCGATGTGCGAAGTGGTGGTCGGCTGCGATGACACTAGGGCTGCCTGGAGGTCGGCGACCTGCTGCTGTAGGCTGCCCTTGTCCTTCTCCAGCTTGGCGATGGTTGTCTTGTAGCTGCCTGTGAGGGCGCTCTCTCCCTGGTTTCTGGCAAGCTGGAATATATCCCATGCAGGTTTTAAAAAGACAGGTGATCATAACAGTGAATACAATCTGTGTACAGGAAGCTTCACACACAAGTGAAATCTCTCTGCCTGAGTCACTTCCTGTAGTGGAAATGGCAACCATAAAACCCAAACATGAACTTTCATATCTTTGTCTGCTGCATTATAATGAATCTTGAGAAGTCACACACACTTTGCACGGTCCTGCAAAGTCTATCACATAAAAGCAGCAAATTGAAATTTCAAACATTGTCCTGTACATTCAGACATAAATTAGGACTATTGAAGTAATAGTAATAGTAATTGGGGGATATTTAGAATGAATGCCCTTTACCATTCAGTTTGAGTGCTCAAAGGGCATGAAAAATCTCTCACACGGCATAAAAGAGAGAAAGAAATACAAAATGAAATCCTTTCAAAAGTTAATGATTCTTTTTTTTTATTTTGCGGACAAAAACAGAGAATCTGTGTACAGACATAGACATTGTGTCTCTGTAGAAAACGATGTCATTTATAATGTACTTTAATGTCCTACTCAGTGCATAAATGCTATTGGAAACAGATTGTACATAAAGAGTGTTACTATTTGCAGATAGGTTGACATTTCACTTAAGTCAAGACATTCCTTATTCTCATAATTTAGTCACTGTTTGGACCAAAAAAGAAAAAAGAAAAAAAGAAGCTATTCAGAAAGAATGAGACAATTTTTCATGGATAATGTCTCATTCTGTGGGGCCTGTCTTAAAAAAACAGGTTTGAAATAGATTGCAAGAAATGCAAACACTAATACTGCAGCCAAGAAAAATACTAAACAGCTATTGAAACGCAGAAGAAAGAATTCATCTTAAGTTCACTTATTGCAAAATGTAGAATGATCCAAACATCTTTATGAAACAGACCCCTCGGTGTCAATTCTCCCCTGCCTACCACTCACCTCTTGCTTGTACTGGGCGATCTCCCGGTCCTTCTCTGCCACCACTGAGTGGGTGAAGTCTAGGGTGCTCTGCAGTGTCTCTCTCTCCATCTCAAAGTCAGCTGATCTCGACTCCAGCCTGTGTGACGGAAAAAGGGTGGTGATGCAAAATTAAGACAGAGGACAACAAGCACTTGTGGGTTTCCCTCCTTAAGAAAAGTATCTGGTCACAATTTTACAAATCCACCATAGAGGAAGTGTCAACGTATTAGGTGAAAGGCTGATACAAAGTCTGATGCAGTGGAGTAACAACTCAGTGCTACTAGACAAGCAGCTAGTCATAGTAGGCACAGCTATGCAATGCATTGTGGGAAAAGAAAACTATGCAAATTATGTAGTGCAACTGAAACAACGGTGTAGGATAGTTTCACAGTTTGTGAGAGCCTTGCAGAATGATACAGTAGACAGCATATTCATCAACATTGCAGTTCAGCTCTGTGCAAAGTTGTCTACTTTTGTACTCTCTACAGTAAAACAAGACTTGGACTGGTTAGGCTGCATTCAGAGTGATAGCAGGATGCTGTCAAAAACCTTTGCACACTTCCCTGCCTGCTGATGAAACACAGGCCTCTTTTTAAGTTCTTTCCAAAATTGCTGTATCCGATAACAATATTTTGAAACACATTACTTGAATCCATGTTTACATTCGATTACTCAAGCAATCTCTGAGACATTGTGGACGCTTTATATCAAAATACTGCAACTCCTCGCAACAGTTAATTATGAATCCACCACACTGATATCAAAAAGTGTATCACTCATAGTCTGGTCTCAAGATTTTTCCAACATCTAAATACATCTACTGGTAATAAGCAAGTCACCATCACATACCAACATTTTGCTGTTTTTGTGTACTAGTACAATCCAATCGGTCAAGAGAAAGGTTACTCACAAATAACTGTACCTGCAACTTTCTGTGATATCCCATCCAACGGTCCAACAAAGGTAAGTAAATTGTTCCGAGGACCTATCACACTCTATAAACTGTTTTGCTAGATGACAGACCCAGCTTTCTACAGCAAATACTTGGCTTCTTTATGGAGCCACAAAGAGTTTGAGAATCAGGAAGGAGTCAGTCTATGAGAGAGGAAACACTTCTCATTCTCCAACTTCCTAGAGCTCTGTAACATTTCATGGTTTCAATCTGCTAGATTTGGCTGACCTTCTAGCCATGCTGCTCCAGAGGTCAACTGCACTGTGACAGGTTTCTGTCAGAACGGTCTACTTCATTCCTCAACTGACTGATGACTGCTATCATGCTGACGTCAACAGGATCAGTCACTGAACTTCCATATCAACCAATCCCCTCCCTATTCTGAATGCCGTAAATCTGAAATGTCCATTGACCTTACAAGGTACAAACTAGAATTTCGTAGGCAAAGGGTTTAATGAACAAAAGCACATCCTGACCACACTGAACTTGACATCACCTTTGCAATGACGAACTGCACCAAATTATGAAAAGACACTACTTGACTTCAGCTGTCATTTTCAAACTCCACTTCTCTTTTTTTTTCTTCTTCTTCTTCTCCTTCTTCTTCTCCATGGGAAATTAGATGGGTTTAAAGTCAAACTTACTGTTTTGGATTAACAATCAACTTCATTCAATGTAGAGATTTCAATGCATGAGCAAATGAGGCATTTTTAAGCTGAACTTATTCACCTCATCTCAGTGTTTACTAGACTTTTTATATATAGACAATCTCCAACGCATCCCATTTTATATTTTCAGCATGTCATTTGTGTGTGTGTTTCAAGCGACATAAGAAGCAAATATGGCTGGCTAATCATTCAGTTGGTTCATGTTATGTTGACTACTCTGAAAACAGAGTACCATATACTTTCACCACGGTTAAGTACAAAAAATGTGTAGCTGGTGCCATCTTCAACAGTAGCCGTGTTAACCCATTGAGGATAGTTTGAGTTTGCTACAACACGTATTTCCCATAGACGCTTGCCCGAGTATACTCGGGACTTGTCCTCAACGGGTTAAAAAGGGAAACTCTTGGTTAGAGTCTGGTCTAGATATTCTTTTCCTTGAACAATACTCACTGGTTCGTGACTGTCTCCAGCTCATTGCTCAAGTCTGCATTCCTCTGTGCCAACTGTTTATCAGTATCAAGAAAATTGAACAAGAAATGAAGATAGTCAGGTGCATTGGATGGATGGAAAAAAAGAAAGGAGGGACAATCAATGTCAAAAAGAACACAAGTCTTGTAGGGAAGGGAAGTTAAATAGGGGTTCTTACAAATCAAAACATAGCTGGTTTGGTCTAGTTGCCTTGGTGAGAGAAATATGTATCACTGACATTAAGTCCCATGGATTAAAGTTATAAATGCAAAATAATGGTAGTAAAGCTTAGTCAAAACCCTTAGGTGCAACTTTACTATCACAGAAATGGCAGCCAGGAGTTCATGAATGCAGTCTCTGACTCAAGAGTAAGCTGTAAACCAAAACTTTTCGTTTGAAAACTCTCATTTTGAGAAAAATCAGTGATGCTCTTTATTAAACAGCCTTGAGGGAAACCTTTAAGATACTGGGAGGATTCGGAAGGTGAAATGATTGAAAGTTTGCCAGGTTGTTGGACTCAGGTAGTGCTTAATCACAGCAACTACCATGGAATGATAGTACTTGCACATGGTACATGTATGCATACGAGAACTAAAATGTATGAACTGCACTTGACATATTTACACTGACACAGCTGATTGGAATACCATTGAAATCTAAACACTATTGCTTTAATATTACAAACAAAATTCAACACAAGAACTCGGGAATCTCTCTCTTCTTACTCATCTCGTAAACCTTTAGCATTTTAAAGGGAATGTCAACAAATGGACAAAAGGAAGAGTGGGCTGATATAAACTGACTTTGTGGCACTACAAACTACAGAAAGCAAAAGCTAAAGGGATAAATACTAATCTGTATTGCTTTCAATTTTTTTGTTTTTGTTTTTTGAAATTATTACTTGCAAGTCTTCTCACACTGTAGGAGATACTGGATATTGAGGTACTCCTTTAGTGGAGTGTGATACCAGATATTAAGGTATTCTCCTTCAGTGAGAATACAATGTATGTGATACTAGATATTGAGGTTCTCCTCCAGCACACACCTGTTCCTTCTCCTTGTTGGCCGTCTGTAAGGCCGTGATGTCCTGCTGGATGTTACTCTTCTCAGTCTCCAGCGTGCTCACCTTTTCCTGCTCCGTGGTCAAGGCATATCTTGCCTCCGTCCTGTCGACCACACAGAAGGACCATTGTGGAAGAAAGAGAAAAGAGAGCATAAACTCTTTGTGTACCACCTTTGGCATGCCAAACACAGCTGACAACTTGTCAACTTTGCATATTTTGCTCAAAAGAAGCACTGTGCACAAACCAATCAATAAATCACAATATGCCACAGTACATTGAAAGCGTCAATGTGTCATAAAATTCACATCAAAGCAAAGCTTACAATTTTCTCTACAACTATGCTATACTGCAATTGTAGAATAAATGATTCTATATGAAGTTGTGTGACTTGAAAACCACAATGTTTTCCAACAGCATTCATGCACTGCCGTCTAAGAATAAAGTGGCACACAATGAGTCCTGTGGCAGATTCAAAACTTAATGGCCAATTAAGATATTATTTTGTCTACCAATTGTATTAACATTGTGTCATAATCTCTGTATGCCGATACATTACCTCTTCAAATAAAAATACACAAATAAGACAGACTCAAATGATGATCAGAGTGCTACATGATGTTTCACATAAATTTGGCACTGAAGGTGCTTCTCACTTCCTTTACAATCTCTTCTGTTTACTTTGGCTTAGAAATATGATGTGAGTACAATGCAAAAGGCCATAAATGTCAGTCTTTGCTATTCTCTTCCCGAACTGACAAGAGCATTGTTTGCAGCTTGTTTTACGAAGAAGTAAGCACGATCAGATTATGAGGTGGAAATATGGAAGATCCTGTGAAAGCACTGTCGCAGACAATTTTATACGACTCATAAAGGGATTCATACTGTTCATACTGGCGTTCCCTTGACAACAGATAGTATCAAAACCATGCACGTTCTGGGCATGAAACTTTTATGAATTGGAACAGACAACCTTTTTCGCGGCATGAAATATTCAAGACTTGCAAAAAGTGAAAAATTATGAGGATACTTATGTACTGGATGGTAAAGCCCAAACTTTTATGAACATTTCACTTTCAGAAATCGTGGCTCCTCACAAAATTCACGAAAGTTTCATGCACGCAAAAAAATGTTTGGTTTTACAGTACTCACAGCTGAGCTTGCAGCACCCCGATGTTGTCCTCTCCCTGGGCCGACACATCCTTGGCCATCTCAAGCTGTGATTGGTAGCTCTCTACTTGTTGTTTGAGGCTTGCTACCTCTTCTCGTAGCTTGGTGCTCTCCGCATCCCTCTCTTGGATCTGACCGGTCAGTCTCGTCCTCTCATCCTCCCCTTCGCTCTTCTCCTTCGACAGAGAGTCCTGCGAGCTCAGCTTGGACTCGTACCCCTCCACCTTGGAGCGGAGCCCAGCCACCTCTCCCCTGAGTTTCTCACACTCTTGCTCCCTCTCCTGCACCTGGACGGTCAGTTTAGTTCTTTCATTGTCCAGAGCCTCCTTCTCGCTGGACGACGACATTTGGGACTCGGACAGCTGCCTCTCATAGCCCTGGACTCTCTGCTCGAGAGACGAGACCTCTCCCTGCAATCTGCAGCACTCCTGGTCCTTTTCTTGCACGTTATTTACGAGTCCACTCTTCTCGCTCACAATTGCTTCCTTTTCCGCATTAACAGCATCAAGGGACGCTTTGATTTCAGACATGCTTTGCTCCATCTGTGTATGTAAGGGCAGCAGGCCAAAAAAGATTTAGCATCACTATGTTGTGCTAACTTAAATACACACACGATACCTGCATGATAATTCTTGTATAAAAATATGGCATGTCATACACTAAATTTATCAATACAGGAAGCTATAACTCACAACAAAGCAGCACTTAACTTTTTGCTTCTGCTTGCAGTTTGCTTTTACGTCAAACACAATTCTCGGAAGTTTTGCTTTCTTTGTTTAAAGGAAGAGCTCAAATTGAGGGGATTATACAAACATATATCACTTCAGACTTACAAGTTCAAATAACAATACTATGTATGTAGTGAATGACACAAAAGACAAAGATGACTTAAGAGATAAATACAGGCACACAGAACGAAAGAGCAAAATTGTGAAGTGTTTGATAATCTGTTCAAAAATACAACTCATGAAAGAAAGATATTATTCAGAGGGGTGAAGGTTCACGTGCGAGTTTCTTCACTTTGTCTCCCTCTAAAAATTAAATTTGTTCAGATCGCAACTGCTGATCTGTAAATTAACAAACATGTCGGAAAAAAAGGAACCAGTGGGACTCGAACCTGTCATTAACTGCTTTCCGGGCAGAGGGAGACAACGTGAAGAAACTCACACCTGAATACAACTCATGTTCCACACTGTACTGGCATGTGCTGAAACACTGTGCAGGGCTCGCATAGACTCACCTGCCTCAACTTGTCATCCGATACCCTCTGAAGTTCCTCCAGCTGGCTCTGTAATGACGAGGATTTCTCCTCCAGCTGCCCCACCTGTGACCTTGATAACTCCAAATCTTGTCCCTTCTCGATCCTAGATGACGACAAGAGGTCCACATGATTTAACCCTTTCTGTGCCACAGACTTTGGACAGTGGGTAAAGGGCTACCGTCAAGTTCCGTGTATAAGACGCACTATTTTTTCATCGGAAAACATTGAAAATCGGGGGTGCGTCGTATACACGGGTACAGTCGAATCACGGAAAAAAATCTGTCATGTACACCCAATTTTATAAGGCCAACTTGGGGCCATGTATGCCCATCGACGTTTGGAAGGTAAGCAATCACTAAAACTTATGGATAAATGAGCGATCTTTCAATCTGGACACGCACAAAAGCTGCAAATACGAGATAAACTTACATCGGCCTTGTGCAGTAACGATGTATCAATCTGGCCATGGACAACAGCTGTAACAGAGCTGCTGTATGCTACCGATGACAGTCTACCAAGCTACCAACAGCCAACCTAGTAGCTGGAATACGCGATGTACAGGTATCATTACTAAATTACCGATACCGTAAAACTTATCAATGTACGGCCATAGACAAAAGCTGTAAAATACGGAGTAGGATCGACACTATGTCACCGTAAATATGAACGATGTGTGAAGCATGCATGCATATCCATGTCGTTCGTTTGCTCTTCATTTCACGAGGCCAGCTAGCATAGCTAGCTACACTGCTAGCTAGCTAGCTAGTGTATAGCAAGCCTTTGGCAAAGGCAGCAGCTAGCTGCAGAGAGAGGCTTTTGCAATGGACTCACGTGCACACAGCGATCGGATCGAAGCGCGCTTGCCCGTTGCGCGCTGTGTGTGCAAGTCCATTGCTCTCTGTGTGCGTGTGCTGAAATTATAGCGAGCTGCCTTTTGCAAAAGGCTAGCACTGTGCATACAAGCATGGTACAAGAGACAATATGTTACTGGTAATCCCTCCGGGCGAAACAACAGTGAGTGTAATTACCGTACGCACCGTACGTATTGCCGTAAGATCCTCTGCTACACTTGTTGATGTTTTTCTTATTTTTCGTAATGAACCTTCCAGTCTGACATGCGTCAATATGCGAGACACCCTCTGCTGTGTATGACAGCAAAGATCGTACTGTACATTCATGAGTACGATATGCATGACACATGTACCACGATTGAAAGGCGAAACAATAGCAAGTGAGTACCGAGATGAGTCTCGCATTTTGCGTCTTCCATATTTTGCCGATGTCCGATGAATACCGTTAAAAGAAAGTATAAAAGGAAACATAAAATAGAGCAAATACATGCTGCATTCTAGGGAAATTTTGAGCTGAAATAATATGTATGACACACGCAATATTTGCGTGGAAATTTTCGTGTTTTTTTTTTTTTTTTAATTTTAGGTCCGAAAGTAGGGGTGCGTCTTATACACGGGTGCGTCTTATACACGGAACTTTACGGTATATGTGACCGTGCACCTCAAAACGAACATAAAGTCGCACACACTGATTTTGTGTGAGGACTGAAAATAAGTGAAATGGGTCAACCTAGCCGAACTTGACTTTTTTCATATTTTCTGAAAGAGCGGGTCTTCTTTTACATTATACTAAAATTTGGTATCATAAAATGGGCAGGAAAGTGTGTTTTTTTAGCAGTTTATCTCGAACATTTTTGGTAGAATAGTGTGATTAGGTGTGTCTTTAGAATCCCTTTTTCATTTTTGAAAAACCTTGTCCACACTCTTCACTTTGAACTCTAATAGATTTTGAAAGGATAGTGCTACTGCTTTGAAAGTTGGCATTAATTATAGACAGAATGTGCTAATGAGGCATGCTTAATTTCAATTAAATCTGATAATCCCTTCACTGTTGTTAGTCTTGTGGTTTACTTCCTTTGTTTTGTCCCATTCATCGCACAGCCAGCATGGTTTGGTAAGGATTAAGCGCTTGAATAGACACTGTACTTCAGAGCCTCTTTTCTCAGTTCACACTTTTCCTGAGTTTGTGCTTTCTTTCCAATATTTAGATAGGTTAGGAGAGTCCATTTGATTTGAGTTATACATCATTTTAAAGCTTAAAGTCTGCTCTCTCAGAATATGGTCTTAACTAAAAATCCATGTCTGGCGACTTTTTGTTGGTTTTGAGGTGCAGGGTCATATATGGTGGGGTTTTCTGTGCTAATCAGTACTCAAAGTACACAATGGGTTAAGTTGTCATTCTTGTTATGAGCACTAATATATCATTTAAACACAGAAGCTTGTCAAGTTTGAGTGACTTTTTGCTGCCACTAATCTGAATGAGCTTTGTTGCTGAAATGCACACAATACTGTTTGTCATCTTTCCTTCTTCAACATGTGCATGGATCTATGTCTATCGATACCAAACCATACGTAGAAGCAGGAAATGTGGCACACATTTCACACTTTGATTTCGCTTTCTGATTTGGACTATTCTACTTTGGAAAGTCCAGTCACATTGGAATTTACCTCTCCTCATCTATTCATACTTGTACACATTGCTGTCACTGTACTTTCAAAACCTCGCATAGTGAGCTTATCAAGCTATAAAGGTGTAACAGCAAAAAAAAAAAAAGAATAAATAAATGAATAACTAGCACAACTGATTCTCTGAGGTTATTAGATGCTGCAAGACAAAACGTTCTGTCCTGACAGCCCTTGAATAACGTGACATATGTCTGAAAATAAACATTGGCTGCTTATCAGAGAATGGGAGAAGTGAGAGATAATGTACATGAGTGATCCTGTGCACATAATAATAGTGTTTTGACGTAGGGTGCGTTCGCACGCTCTAAAGCGAACCAAAGCGAACTGAACTAAAGCGTACCGTACCAAACTGTGCCAGTTTTGGAGCGTTCGAGCGCTCTGTTGAGAAAGCGTACCTCACGAGCTGTTTTTAGAAAAGGTCACGCTTGTTTACAGCAAGAATGTCATTCACCTTGCGCTTGACCTACTTACAGCTGTCCCGAACAAAGAGAATGATGTCTTTGCATTGTGACGTATGCGCATGATACGCGCATGCTTTACAACGAACTTTTGGTACGCTTTGGTACGCTTTTGGAGCACATCGGGAAGTGGTACGCTTTTGGAGCACATCGGGAAATGGTCCACTTTTGGCTCGGTACAGTACGGTACGGTACACTTTAGGAGCGTTCGAGCGCTCCTCTGGGGCGGGTACGGTACGGTACAGTTCGCTTTAGGAGAGCGCTCGAACGCACCCTAAATTCAGAGTACACTTGTGATTTCATGAAAGCTTGTAGTGTTTGGAAAGATCATTAACATCAAAGCAACAAGATTTCAAAGGAAGAAGGAAGAGAAGACGAGAAGAACTCACAATTGTTTCTGAAGGTCAGTCATACTCTGCTCTCCCTCCTTGGTTGCCTGAGCCATCAGTTCTTCCTTCTGTCTCTGTTTCTCCAGCTCTTTCTTTAGTCCTTCCAGCTCCTTCTCCTTGGTCTCCAGCTTGATCCTACCCTCCTGGGCCTGGGCGGTCACCTCCGTCCTCTCCCGCCGGATCTCGTCCAAGTCCTTCTCCAGGACCTCCGCCCTGCTCTTGGCCTCCGCATGCTCCTTCTGTAGCATCTTACGTTCCTCCTCTATGGCCTCCACCCTCGTCAGCCGCTCCTGGGCCAGGACCTGCGTCTCCGCCCGCTCCTTGCGCAGTCCCTCCGCCTCCTGCGTCTTCGTCTCCAGCTTCATCTGCCGCTCCTGTGCCTGGGCCAGGGCCTCCGTCCGTTCCTTGAGGGCGCTGTCTCGCTCCGACGTCACTCGTTCCAGGGTGGCCTTCACTTCTTCCGTTGCCTTGATGGCCTGCAGGAAGAATGCACCGAATCAACACGTGATACCACGGGACTCTGAATGCTATCAGGAATGATTCCTTCACTGCAACATCTCACAGGTAAATGTCAAATATAACATGAACACAAGGTGGCAACATATATTTTCATCATGTTGGTGAGTTCCTCAAATACAGTAAGATATAAATACACATACATATATATTAATACATACACAAATTGTCATCGCAAAATATCAACAGCGGAAGTATACCAAGATAAAAGTTAGAGGAAGCAATGGGAGAGAGAAATAAGATAAGAAACAATATGGTTAAAGTGAGAGACATCCTTTGAAGAGGCAGGAGAGATATATGGGAGAGAGAAATATGTAAACTGGCATTAATTTGGTTTATATATCGGCATTGGCACTGGCCCCAGACACACAGAAAACTACAGCTCTTATGGTCTTCTCTGCCAATGAGCACAATGTGAAAATCCACTCTGTGAACTGCCATGGAAAGTTAACAAGTAGCAACTCAACTTTGATATGAACATGCATGTGTTTTGACAATGGCATTTTTGGACCGATATGTTAAAAGTGTACGTACATATATTTTCTATCAAAGTGTGACTGTGATAAAAGCGTTACAACAGCCTTATAATCTTAACTCATAAAAGATGCAGAAAAATGGCAAATAAAAAAACTAAAAACAAAAACTGAGCTGCATTCCAAGGACTTTTATATAAAAGACAATGCTGGAGTATGAAGTCAGGGATATGGAAAATAACATGAGGTGGGAGTGACAAATACTATGGCTTGAGGAAAAGACAAAAAAAAACAACAAGAACAATGAAGAATGAGAAAAAAGGGAACTTGAAAACAAAGGGGGGGGGGGGAAGAGGGGAGGGGTTACAATGACCACAGGACACACAGAGTACAACAAACCACACAAGAGGCATCTGACTCTCCATGAAACCTGGAGACACAGACACAGGTGATACAAAGCAGAGTTTATTGACAGGGAGAACGTGACAAACAGAGAATAAAGTCAACACAATACATTATACATAAGGTAAACACATGCGGAAGAATAAGAAAAATGAGAACAGTCTGGTACAAAGACTACATTAGGAGATCAAGAGACACAGATTGTACAATCAGAGTTCATAGGTCTGACACAGATGAGCAACGATTGGACAGAGGTGAGGAGAAGAGAGGCACAGATCGACTGGACTCGGGATGAACACAGACAGAGGGTGAGTGACAGAGACGAAGGCAGGTTCTACAGCGTAGCCACGATGTCGGCGCAAAAAGGACACAGACGCGCGGCAAGGCTGGGAAGCGGCAGGTGGTAGCAAGTCTAGCAAAAGGGGCGGTCCTTTGACCCTCCCCTCTAACTTTGGTGGGTAAGCCTGCCCCTCACAGCCGACCGCACGCTGGACTTACGTCGATCTTGGCCTGAGACTCTCGGTCCAGCAGGTCCTGGACCTGTCTCTGTTTGAGCTCAGCCTCGTCCTGCTTAAGGCCAAGCTCGGCCTTGTCCGAGATCAGCCGCTGCTTCTCGGCCAGCGCCACATCTCGCTCCTCCCTCAAACGGTCCCTCTCTTCTGTGGCTTTCTGGAGGCCGCCCTCTAGAGATACCTTCTCCTCCTGCATGGTGCAAATTCGATGACCAGCAAAACGTAATCTTACTTCTTGTCTGATCGACTTTGATAGTTAGCTTCAGGCCAAATCTCTTTTGAGATGGATTTCAAGTTGCCTTAAAGTTTATAAGAGAGAAAACATCACTACTTGTTATTAGATTTATTTTGCTTGCAAATCTGTGATGGCACACACACACAAAAAAAAACATCATCGGTTTGTGTCGTCCCCACTTTCATATCATCAATTGATGCCATTGCAGTTAAATTTTTAGTTTTGAATACGGCAATACAAAACAAAGCACAATGAATTCCTTTACTGACTCTCAGATGTGACTATCTTCCATATTCTTAATCACTGAAGTCTTGAATTTCTTTCTTCTGCCTATGAAATATACAGATGTGAACATAATATTGGATTAATATCCTTTTAGATTCAAATGCAAACTGCAGAAAACACTGGTAGCATGGTGCACACGCACTATACCATTAATCAACCTTGCTTGATAACACATTGGTTTGTCATACAATGTAGTTGTGGCTGATGTAGACATACATCATCATCAAGCAACTAAATTTCCTACAATGAGCAAAACATTTTTCAAAGCCATTTTGACAAAATGTTCATTTACAGAGATGCCACCTTCTTGACGTAAAAAAGCAAACGGAATATGCTAAACAGAACCACACATTTTTGCGAGGAAAATGAAATTTTCATGAAATCTTGACACCACTACACGCCCGTTGGAACTGTACCAGTAAAATGTTTCCCGGGTAAAAATGGGCAAGCAAAATGTTGCTTCTTCATCAACACTGATGAGAAAAACTGTAAAGCATCTGCGTATTTCCTAGCTATTTGGCTCATTGTTCAAAATTTTTGTAGGGGTTACAGGAATTTTGTAGCACGTCTTTCTATGTGATGGTTTTCCACAGTTTTCAGATGTTAAAAAAAGGCTTGATTTGCTTTTATATTTGAAAGATAGAAAGCCGTATTTTTCACGAGGTGATATTGAAGTATCTTATTTCATTCTGTTTATCATACTAAATATAATCGTATTGGTTGGCATCTCTGTGTTTATAATAAACAGGAAAGACAAAAGGGGGGGGGGGGAATCCCCAGGAACCATGATGTAGATAGAGGTTACTGAGATTTCATGAACAAACCTCTATTGTCTGCAGCTTCTGCTCCATATCTCTGACCCTGCCCTCAAGCTCTTCCAGGGAGGCATCAATCTTCCTCTTCTTACTCTCCAGTTCATCCTTCTCCCTCCTCATCTGCTCAACCTCCGCCTCCAGCCGCTCTTGGACCGCGGCCAGCTCTCTCCCCATCTCCTCTCGTATGCCCCTTGTCTCTGACTGACTGGTTTGCAACTCAGTTTGCTGGGGTTGAGGTTGTTTGTGTGTTTGTAGGGAGGGGGGTAAGTTCCATTTAAAGGGAAGGGGGGGACACGACAGAACGGGAGGGACGGAATGGGGAAGGGCGAGAGGTGGATTGATACAACATGGGCACATAGAGCAGGAGAAACTTAAATGATAATTCTTGGAAATCATACAAAATAAACTTAATCGATAAGAGAGCAGCTTTTTGTTTTAGTCACAGGACAGGGATGGACAATAATTAGTCAAAATGAAAGCACATAGGACAACAGAACAATTTTTTTCTTTGCAGCTATATTTATGAATACATTTTGATGGGCAGTGACATACAAATGTTAGGCAACAAGGTGATCATGAAATGAAAACCATTCCATCTTTTATGGAGGAATGATATGAATGAAGTGACACAGACTAATGAATATTGTTTCTTTTCTCTTCTGCGACATCCAGAAAACAAAACATACACACAGGAAAAAGATTTGCACAAGAGACGCACAACAATCAACACTCATACACAGAGGAAAGACAACATACGGTAATAAAGAGAGCAACTCAAAATATGAAATCAATGAAAGCAGCAGTACTACTAGACACTAGAATAAAAAAAGAGAGGAATTTTGAAAAATTGGTCTAACAAGGAAATTTAACTGAACTTGGAAAAATAGAAAAAATTAAAATAACATTGAGGGGAATGTGCACTAAAAGTTGGGTGGGGCTATTTCACCTAGGGAAAAAGAGAAAATAAACAAAGAAAATGCAGCAGTTGAAATAATTTGATAACAAATTAATGTTTACACGTTAAAGTCCTAGCATATCTGCTATTTCTCTTGGTGGGGCATAAGCACACAGCGGCATGTGAAATATGTGTACATGTGTGTCTTTACTACAGCCATACTGCCGAGGACAAAGTTAACATGATAATGTAGTAGATGAAATGGCGACATCTTTATTTCATAGTTGCTCTTCTTCTGGTGATAATACAAATCTCTTAAGATAGTATGACCCTAACGGGAGAGGGGGGGGGGGGGAACTGGACTTGCACTTCAGACTAAAACTTTTGATTATTCAAATCCATGAAATTCTTCCGTTGATGCAGGGTAATTTGTCAATCAGTTGCACACTTTTTATTATCTTAATTTTTTTGCTACTCTTTGAGCTGATTTAATAGAAATTACTGGTGTTAAACTTATCTTCATTGCCTTAAATAATGTAATACTACATAGTAATAAAATCAACATGTATTTGCTCTTTAAGATTGGCCGCAGCTTTTTAGTGTATACCACTGTATGATTACATTCATCTATGTAAAACAGATTATTCTTTAATGTAACATAGCAAGTTTTGAATTACCAATGCTAAATCTGTAACATTAATTTATTAAGGTTTACATTTTCTCTTGAAAATCTTTATTCACTACTGCTTTCAAGCTTGATGAAAGGTTAATTTCACATGTTATACAAAACTGTTCCATCATTTGTTTTCTTCTTTTTTTTTCACCCAAACAGCATGACTGAATATCAGTTGGAGTTAGTAAGTGCACAATTACTGGACAGACTGCATTCAAGAGATTTTGTGATGTCATCTTAACAGACAGTGGTTAGTGTGCGTACAGTGGTTGCATGGTAAGAATAATAATGCATCATGTATCATGCATGCTGGCCAGACATGAAGTAATGTTGTTAGTAAGGTTAAGAAACGTCATCGACATGAACAGAACGTATGGGTAGGAATGGCTGTGTTAGAGAGTAAACGTGAAGATACTGTGTTTGTGAAATGCTGGCATAAATGGCAAATATCAAAGATTTATCTTCATTTGCCAGTGATATCTAATTCAATTGGTTTGTAACTTCTTCTCTTGGGTATGGCACTAAACTTGATTTTAACCCATAATGTGCTTTGTTTGATGAATGGCATACCAGCTGGAGTGCTATCTTTACCAACTGACAGAGATGCTTGGGGGGTGTTTCATAAAGCTGTTCTTAATGTTACGAAGGACTTAAGAACGACTGGTGATCAGTTCTTGTGCTGAATTATGGAAATTCTGATAAGTATAGCACATCAGAACTGATCACCAGTCGTTCTTAAGTCCTTCGTAACTTTAAGAACAGCTTTATGAAACACCCCCCCACCCATCCCGAAACTAACTGCAAAATGCCTTTTTGTTTGACTGTGACACACCCCAACACCTGAGTGGGCTTGCTAACTTATAATTAGGTCAAGTTTAGAGGGGTAAACTGAATGCTAATTAAAGCACTTGGCAAGTTAAAGCTATATCAGTGCCTAGGCACATAAAGGGTTAAACTTTGTAGGATTGTAATAATCAGGTCAAGGAAGAGACCTACTTCAGTTGAGCCATGAGATTACAATCACAGACTAGCTTTTCAAATCAAACACATAGTACTAAAAACTAAAAACATGGCAATAAGAGGAGCTTTCATGTGGAGAATCCTGAGAGTCTGAAGATTCCCCCGATTCTTGTTCCCCAACGAGATAAGATGCCTTGCACGAAAATCCCTTAACTCCCCCCGCAAGTGATGCCTGAGCCAAGACAGCATTGAGACAGACTAGACAAGAAGAATGAGTCTTATCAGGGATATATAATTGAGGATCATGGTGCTTAGGATGGAGGGTAAACTAGAAGCCAAGCTAGGCAGCACTTCTCTAAGCCCTGAAGGATTGTGATTCACCATTTACAGGAAGCACAACACGAGAACTGAACAGTACAACACAGCACATAACACGATAACGAGGGTGTTACGACGAGTGCGGACAGGACACAAATGAAATCGGTACGAACACATGTACAAGACAATGCATGTCACACACATAACATGAGAGACACAAAAATAAGTATCACAGAGTTAAGACACGATACGACACGACGTTGAAAAACTTCACGAGACCCAAGATGCAGATAACACAGAGAGATGAGCAATACGCTCTGAGCAAGCATGCACTAATCACAATGCACAACACATCTGACAGGACATGTCTACAAACTGAACTTGCTGCTATCAAAGCGCCACACTCAAAGTCGTCAAATTACCAAACTACATATCACTCACAGGGATCCTCTTTTATATAAGGATTCATTATGTGCAGGATCTGAGCTGCTTCTATGGATTGAACTTTAAGTAGCAAATTATGATGTAAAAGCTGACTGCACTGAAAAAAAAAAAATTGTTTCTGAGGAATAGGAACTAGTCCCCAAATAAAGAAACTCATCATGAATAATTCTCGCAAGTTGTCACGATGTATGTGACAATCTTCCTCTTAAAATTCAATATTTGTTTGCATTTTTTCTTGCAGTTTCATCAAGTGAAAGCAGATTAAGCATTTAGATAAGCCTACCAATGTTCCAAAAATGAATGCATTGGTTTCTTCCATTCAAAACCGTTCCACTTTGGAGGGTCCTTTGAAGCAATGGGTCAATAATACTTGGTATCGTGAGTGTCCAAATGAGTTTGTGTAATATTGACACACTATGAATGTAGCACTTTGTTGAACTGGATGACATACACAGATTTTACATGAGCAAAAGCATGCCAATGATTTCATTAGGTGTGACCAGATAAAAACCAAGATCAGCAGCACACTATGACAGCAGTGTGGCTTTAAACTGGTCAGTATTCACTCCTTGGAACTCATTCACTGCCAATCTTTGCGTCATGTCTTACAAGCAATCCCCCTTCAAGATAGCAGGAATGCTGCTCTGAAATCAAGCTAGAACAATCATCTTTGTTCCACGTATCAATGAGAGCTGTAATACCACAACATAGTTTTTCTCTTTTGAGTCCTGATACAAGCGCATTTGGGCACAGCTGATATCTATATGGAAAGTAAATATAAAATGCAAGATAGACTTGTATCAAGGAAATTACCAATCATTTAACTCTATGTATTCAGATAACTGACCTCTCTACTTCAACTCCTGTCAGAGTGATTGCTGATTTGGCAATGTCTGGTCACATTTCATGTTTATTTTTTTCTTGTACAACGACAAAAATAGTCTCAGAATGATTTTCTTTTCATTCTTATCTTCCTGCTGCAGCTGAGCTATATTTCCTGTTAAAGTGAAATTTTACATGAAATCCAGCTTTCATGTACACATTCTACATTGAATTGTAACAAACTGCAGAGAGGATTTTGTACATTATGTATTTGGCCATTTGTAAAACAGGCTCTCATACAATGTACATATTTAAGGCATTGTTCAGGTGGCAGCTTTTTCAGAGTTCCTGTATTCTTCAGCTCGTATCACAAATCTTCATTTGAGCTGCACTATGTAGCTTTCAGTTTGCTGTAGACATATAATGCTAAATCACATATTTGCAAATATTGAATAAAAAGTAAAGTGTGCACATCTGGCCTTTTTTTTATCTCAAGGTCAGATCTTGCCTTATGTAAGACAATAAAACAATATAATAACACATACAAATCTGACTTGATCACACAAGAAATCCTCAATAAATGACGCACAAAACTTCATCAGAGACACACAACTACATTTGACTGCTGAAGGTATGAGACTATTCAAAGAAACACTAAAATTAGACGTCATGAAGATCATCTTCATTCAGTTTACGAGAGAAAACATATAGTTCACAAAATTGTTTTCAACATACAGTTGCCTCCTGGATGTCTATTCTCAGGAGAAACAGATAAACATTTCAAAGTGGTAAAATCAAAGAAATAATACATTCAATTAAAAGCATCACACTGCTATGTCTGGTTGCTAGGCAATCACTGTGGCAACAAGAGGCAATCAATGACATCATCAGTGACATCACTTACCAGGCTACTGATTTGCTGCTTGCATTTCTGCAGCTCTTGCTCGTGTTTCTGGTTCTGCTGCCTAGACTCCTCCTCAGCCTCTTCCTTGGTTTGGCTGACGAGGTCTGTCAGCCGGGCTATGCTCTGGTTGGCCTCGGAGAGACTGGACTGGAGGTCTTCGATTCTCCTGAGATTGTTAGGAGGGGGAGGAGGAGGAGGAGAGTGATATTAAAGGGATCGTACAGTTTTGGTTGAGACCTAATTTCAGGTTTCTAACATTTTTTCGTGAGATAATGAGAAACCTCTTATGAAATATGAAAGAGCATGTAATTCTATGAGGAATTCTACGTTTATTTGATGAAAATTGGTTTTGAAATGGCTGAGATATCCAAAAAAGAGCGATTCTAATAAAGTGCGGGACCTACACTTTATTATGATCGCTTTGTTTTACTTTGTTTTTGGATGTTTCAGTCATTCCAAACCTGATTTTCATCAAATAAACTTTGAATTCCTCTTAAGATGGTATGCTCTGTACTATATCATAAGCGTTTTCTTGGTATCTCGCAAAAAGTTAAAAGCCCAATTCTCATCTCCACCAATACTGTACCATCCCTTTTAAGGAAAGAACACCCTGAATATAACCAGTACACAGGGTACAATGTGGGTACAAGATATACAATTTTATTGTAGGTTAGTTGCAACATTCTGAGATTTCTGAAATGTTAGGTATGACAAAGAAGAGTGAATGATTTTTTTTTTTTTGTTGGAAATTTGTCTGGCACAAAATGAACTCACACACAACTTCTCTGAACTAATATCTTAATTTTGATAAGAGTCAAGCACACAAAAAATGTCATGGATTGGACAGGCAAACTCACCGCAATAATGAGATTTTTTTTTTTTTTTTTTTTTTTTGGGGGGGGGGGGGGGGCCAAGGGGTAGAAGTTTGTATGAGAGAGAATATTGAATATACGACCATTTTCTGTTGCATTTCCATCTCAAACATGATTACATAATACTTTAAAAATTGATTCAAATTTTGGATGACTGAATGAAGGCACAGCAAACGATGAGTTTGCAATTATATCATATTTACTTTTTATTTATTAATGACAGAGAGTCACCTGTAATTCCATTGACTGATTGCATGCCTGTTTTAAATCAAAGCATTTATGACCTTGAACACAATTCTGGTGTAAGGTATCACTTTACCTGTCTTTCGTTCTGATCTGTTCATTCAGCATGACGAGCTGCTGTGAACTGTTACCAGAGTTCTTCATGAGTTCTGCAATGTCGTTCTCCTGCAAGGAGGGTGTTCAAAGCAGATTCAAACAACAATAACACTTTGTGAGTCACTAGCAGCCAGCAGCAATAGTCATCAAATGTGTGAAATATACTGTAGCATCTTCTATGTGTACATATGTATTTGAACAGGACTGCAAATAGAAACAGAACTCTTGACACAGCACGAAAGAAACTTACAAAAAATAAACAAACAAACAAACAAACAAACAAATACTGACTCAAACTAGCAATAAACAATTGAAGATGTGATGTAATATACACTGAATCATCATTTTAGGTAATAGAAACATATTCCACATCTCGAAATTTGAAGAGAAAGTCAAAATGGTATGTACAAAGTTGTGAAGTTAGTTTACAGCATTGCCTATTTCCCTCTGGCTGAAGTAAAGTACATAACTGTGTCACACAATTAAATTCAATTTCATTTCATTTCGTTCCACTTTACTTCTGTTAGTTTTCACTTCCAAACATACACTTTATATGTTAAATGCACATATCCATTTCACATGTGAAAAGCACATATGCAGATGGTTGAATAAAACTTTGTATCACTTTTTATGGAGCACTCTAAGTACGTATATCAGTAATATAATGGCTGTTGGATACTGATATAGAAATTTGGGAAAAACATATTTCCACTGCACGTGCAACACTGCCATCAAACTACTGGTATTAAATTATCATAATAATAACCACTATTATTTCTATTGTTGTCATGGTAGAAGTGAATGTCATGGCACGGAGGTACAGACAAATATGCTTTTGATGGCAGTCATGCAACGTTACCCACTAAACACAAGTGAATCTCATATTTTGACTAAAGACATGATGAGTGCAGAAGTTCTTCTGAGGATGTCTCACCAATTTCTTCTTGTCCTCTACCAGCTGATCACACCTTTGTTCACTAGCTTGCCATTTCCGCTCAAGATCTGTGGATATCATGTGTTTTTTTTAATTAAGAACAAAAATGAGTCAAATTTGGTTCTAACCAATGTTGCAAGATGTAAGCAGTTCGATATTTACTAGCATGATTAGGTCTATCATAATGCGCAGTTTCAAAGATGGGATGAATTCTACTGGTAAACAGTTTCAGAGAAATATTCATAACAATTCTTGTCACAAATTACCTGGTAAACACAAAAAGCTTCTTCATTGAATGAAATATAGATAAAATAGGACTGGACTGTTAGTCTAACCTCATGAAAGGCCAGAAGTGTCTTGTTCTGCCCACCTTTGCTGACAATTTTGCTGACTTTACTTGTTTACATTGACATTAGTTCTTGGAATATATGAATACTTGCATTTCTTCCACAAATAAGCACGTGCAATGTTTTTGCCATTACCAAATCACCACGGCAAAATTTCACTTACATTTCACACCTGTCCTTCACTAAAAGTCATATGGTTTTGGTTATAACATGGTTATGAAGTTTCTCTACAGATGGCTGGTCTACCAAGCTCTGTAAGTGGTGGCTGTTTATATCTTCTGTAAATCAATCAATTAGATTCTGTATCACATGGATATCATATTATTCTGACAAAACATTTGTGCTAAAAATAACTAAATTCTTCAGAATGACAACAAATGCTGACAAACAACAAACATACAAAAAAACTTCCATCCTGACCTGATAAGGCATTTTTCAGTCCCTGTACATCAAATGAAAGCTTGGTGCGGGCAGACTCCTCCTCGGCTAATTTCTTGCTCAATTCTTCATAAAAAAGAAACAAACAAATAAACAGGGATCAATACAGATAATTTGAAAACATCAAATCACATCAAAGTAAGACACTGAAAATCACAAACTACTTCAAGCTGCAATGGTTCTACGTAATGCAATTAGTTCAATTTCCCATGTCAGTGTCGAAACGCTCTGTAAGATTTAACTGTACACATACGAATCCACCTGCTCTATGCTAATGTATACCTCACCATGGGCAAATTTGCACTAATATATCTATTTTCCAACTGATACACACTTTTACTTCTTAGCCTGCTAGCCATTCCTCACAAGTATCCTTGCTTATTAGTGCTTTGTCCAGTGACGCAAGACATAGTATGTGCATGCTTGGGCTGCACTGAATGTTAGTGCGAACAGAAACATTCAGAGGAATCATTCATCGCATCAAAGCCCCTAAATAGCTCAATATCACTACTGAATTCAATGAAAAGTATGAGGTCACAATCTGTATCATGTGAATGGAACAATCTCAAATCTGATTGTAGATGCCACAAAAGCTCACTGCTGCCTCACATGAGTCTCATATGACAACACAGACGACAAGGAGTTGTTCACACTTTGAAAGCTATTCTCAGGTTTGTTTGTTTTTGCAGAATATGAAATGCTAAACCTTAACCCTAAAAAGACTGGGCTATTTTAATGCCTAGCAAGACTGGGGGGGTACATGAAATCATGCTTTTGAGCAATTTTGGGTCTGACATGCACTTACAAAATATTGTGTAACTTTACAACCACGTACTCAGGCGTCACGAATTGGGTCTCAAAAGTTGCGCAAGACTTTAAAGAAAAGTCATGAAATGTTGTGGCACGAGATTACAGATTTATCATGAAAAATGACGAGGGGGGCCCCAAAAGCCCCCCAGTCTTGTTAGGGTTAAAGCACAGTGCTACATCTTGATTTAATACTGAACAAAGATGCAACATTTTGTGATGATTTTACCAATTCTTTTCTCACCTGAAACTTGGCTCTCTTTTTCTTCCTTCTGTTCTGCCTCAGTCTTTAATTCTTTTGCCTGCAAACAAAAAGGAAATACAACTCAATGAAAGTCCATACATTCACACTGAAAATCATACCCGTCTTCCTCTAGATTGCACATATTATTTCTATTTCCCAGATATACCACACAAATGCTTCAGTGTAAATTCATGGCCTGTCAATTACAAAACAGTGAAGCAAACCATGGTGGCATGTTAAACTGTTCATTTCAAGAGAACAGTCATAAAAGGATCATTAAGACTATCTAAACTCTTCCATAAAGCAAGTCCCAGAAGTTTACTGTATAGCAGGATAGGTTCCAACTTTAATGTTACTTATTTCAAAGGATGCACTGTCAGCTGATAAAACATTACCAACTGATGAAACATTACCAATTGATAAGAGTTTTAGGATAGGATAACATTGTTAGTGACACTAGATGCATCAAACTGCCATTAGAATGCAAATGTCACAGCGCACAACTGCTTGAAAAAAAAAAAAACAGAGCAGAATATGATATCACAAACATATGCAAAACAAGAACTGATGCAATGGCATCCCCATGTCATAACAATACAACCAAACTACAAGAAAGTGAAAACAGAGAAAATATAAATATCTTATATTTATATATATCAAATTGTTGACAAAGACATCACTTAACCTCTGAGGTGCAGAATTCTTCAGGGACTGCATTTTGCTAAAGACAGTAATAAATATTTGTAACTACCTTGCAACTTGGCAATAATTTTGTTTTGTTTTGTTAATATCTGAAAAAAAAAGAAAAATGAAAAAAAAAAGATAGTGAATAATTGTTTCCACTTGCACTCACCAGATGGTCAATCTTCTTCTCCGCCTCCCCCTTGCCCCTCTGCAGTGCCTCTAGCTCCACCTCCAGTTCTCCCACCCTCCTCCTCTGCTCCTCCACCTCTGCCCCGGTCTTCTCCCCCTCTTTGCTTCTCGTCTCCAGCTCCTCCGCCCTCTTCTTGCTCTCTGCCAGCTCCTTCTGTAGCTCCTCCAGCTGCTCCGTGTAGGTGGACGCCTCTGTCTCCAGCTCGGCAATCTTGAATTCTTTCTCCTCATTTTGACTCTGATTGAGCAATAGCATTGAAGCCAAAATAACATCACATGCATACTAACATAACAATAACAATATATTTATTCATTTTTTCCTTCTTCTTTTTTGCTGATGTTGTTTTTGCCATAGATGTTACAGTCACTTATAATCAAATGTAAATCTTGTTCTTTGAATTGATTTCAATAAAACATAAAAAAAAACATTTATTATAACAGAACTCTTACATGAATATCAATTTCAGGTATCCTCTTTCTTTTTTTCTTTTTCTTTGACAATAAAACAGAGATAAAGTATCCAAATTTCACATACTCTACCATACAGAGGTTTGTGACCGTGATGAAGTTTGCTGATAGACAGACTAATATTTTTCTGATAGGCTAGGTTAATGAAGCTACGTTTATCAGCACTAGGTGCTACACAGAAGCCAGATGGTATTTTCTTGTTTGTTTTGTGCAGTATTCATTGCAATTATTGTAGATCTGAAGTGAAAAAAAAATAATGATGAGTATCATATCATCATCATCGCCATCATCATCATCACTATTATCACCATTATCATCACCATCACTTCACCATTGCATCAGCATCAGCATCAGCATCATTTGTCAAGTACAAATAAGGCCATCTGTGCATTTTTATCATGAAAACATTACCTCCAAAACCCCATTAAGTTTGTATGATGTTCATTAGAGGACAAAGAAGTGCTTGTCCTGACTGCAGAAAACCGTCAGGACAAAATAGATCCTGACACCGCACGGGGAAGGATGAAATGTTATCCTCTTCATGACAAACTTTGAACTACCCCGCAAATTATTGCCTTGTTGTACTCACTGAAACAGCCATGCTGATTGCTGCATGAACCCTGGGCTGGAACACATTGTAATTCCAAACAGGTTCCACCGTAGTCATTTTCTCTCATGCACGGACGTCCAATATGACTTCCACAAAAACAGAAGACACCAGTTTCACTCAATATATCCAAGCACTGCACGGTCTACAGCAAATGTCTCCAGAACCAGCCCTGCTCTGTCGTGGGCTGAGACCTGGCTCATTAACCGCAAACCAAAACAGATCGTCCATTCTGGACATGCCAGGGAATCCAGACTGACCCAAACATTCTGTGGCCGCCTGAGCAGAAAGCTCACCGTTGGTCCTGCCAGAACACACTTTCTGTGTCCTTATCAACAGTCGTCATTACAGGCAATTAGCAAGCATCCAGCCAGGAGATAAGGAGCTCCCGCCGCACTGCACAAATGTCGCCCTCTGGCCTTGAAAAATCTCACACTCTTACTTTGATGTCCTTAGCTCATGACTAGATCTAAAGTTGGGATGGGGACAGCGTTACATTGACTGCTCAACATAAACAGCTTTAAGTCTTAACAGCAGAGTAGAATACATTGCTGCATGTATTACGACAATAACTTGTTGCTGAATGTAGCTCCCTACGAATAAAGGCATAATGCGCATATCGTCAACTGAGAACCAGAAAGGCGCTATTGCATTCTAAGATTTGGGCATAAATAAAAATGAAACAATCCGCTTTCATGAAATAAAAAGTTTATTAAATCAAAAGTGGGTAGATTCATAAAGCATTGTTCTAAATATCAAGTAAACAGTACCCTTGTGGTTTTGAATTGTAACATTTCACTGAAAATGAAACTAACTTAAAATCAACACCATAACACAGAAGAGATCAAGCTCTACAACGTGATACCTATAACTCAATACCTAACTAGAAATGTCGCTTTGGCGACTGGTATGCCTCCGCCATAATGCATGATTTTCCCAATAGGTCTAGATAGTACATGTGGACAATGTGTGATTACATTTTCACAAAATTGGCAAAATATTGAAATGACAAGTTTGTCACAAATGTGTTGAATGTTCACCTTCCTTGACCTAGGTTTAATTGGATGAATAGGAGAGCATGTATCTAGGGATTTAAGGACTTTAACTTGACTTTGACCCATTCATACATTTAGGCATTGAGTAATTTTCAAGGTACAGGTGTGGAGAAAAAGTGCAATTTCTGAATTGAATAGTAAATTGTTACCATTTTCATCTGGCCCTTGACCCTAAAATTCATAAGATAATCACTTTCAGGTAGAACATGCATAATATGTACTAAGTTTCAAGATAACTTGAGCCACTTCCGAGATATGAAGGAAAAAGTTAGTTCAGCACTTTCACTTGATCTTTGACCTTTTGACCTTTGAAGCAATAAAAGAAGTTAAAAAAAAACTTTCCAGAGAATTTCTATTAGGTTACACATGCATACACCAAGTGTTTAAAAAAATAACCCTGCTGGCATTGCATAAATATGAGAGAAATAGTAAAATTTTGAAGTGTTGCACTTGACATTTGACCCCTAACCTTTGACCCCATGAACCCTACATTCTCTAGATAATCACTTCCAGTCAGTACATGTATATACTATGTTCCATGAAGCTACCTTGAACAATTTTCCAAGGTACAGAGAAAAAAAAAGAAGTTTCAATATTTTTACTTGACCTTTTGCCCTTTGACCTTTGACCTCATGACCCAAACTTTCACCAGAGAATCTTAATTGGGTAATACATGTATACACTAAGTTTCAAGAAAATATCTTCAGGCATTCAATAGATATGGTGGAAATAGTGAAATTTTATGTATTTGACCCTGACCTTTTGACCTTTGACCTTTGACCTCATGACCCAAACTTTCACCAGAGAATCTTAATTGGGTAATACATGTATACACTAAGTTTCAAGAAAATATCTTCAGGCATTCAATAGATATGGTGGAAATAGTGAAATTTTATGTATTTGACCTTGACCTTTTGACCTTTGACCTTGAGCATGTGCACCCAAAAGTTGATAGGCACAACTTCACCCCCTAATACACATACATGCCAAGTTTCATTAGGATACCTCAACAAGTTTTGATAGTTACCTTGTCCACAAAATTCATTACGGACGGACGGAATGACGGACGGACGGACGGACGGACGGAAGGACGGACGGACGGACGGACAACCCGAAAACATAATGCCTCCGGCACCACTTCGTGGCAGAGGCATAAAAAGTTGTGGCAATGCCCTTCTGGTTATCTGCTGACATTTTTTTTTTTTTTTTTTTTTTTTTTTGGGGGGGGGGGGAACAGATCCACTTTTCACAGTAACAATTCACGCATTCACACATTTACAGTACTAATCCTACAAACTCTGTTGAGAGTACACTGTCAAATTTCCCTCCAATAGCCCACAAGATTACACATTATGATGACTTGCTACACTGTAGTGAACCAAAACTACCATCCAATGTGAATTTTCATATAGCAATGTGACATCACAGCTGGGCATATTTACCTTGAAGTCAGCGATTTCTGCTGCCAAGTTTGATGCTTTCTCCGTTTCCGACGTCAGCTTGGCGTGGAGTTCCTTGACCTTTTGTGACTCTGTTTCATGCTCTTCCTATGGGGGAAAAAAGAAGCAAAAAAAAAAAAAAAGAGAGAGAAAAAGATGTGATGACATATCTCAACTATCACTTCTTTAAAGATCCAGGCATTGTATTTTTCTTTTATGTTTTTTTTTTAATTGTTTGGTTTGGTTTGGTTTGGTTTTAACACATTTTTTTTAATTTTTGTTTTAGTTTTTTTTTTTTTTTTTAAGTATTGAGGCTCTACACTGATGGGATGCTGGTATCACTGTTCAGACCTTTTTTCTCTCTCTCCCCCCCCCCCCCCCCACCCGCCCCAAATCATTGTTATTGCTCAAGCCAAAGGTAGTTAGCTACAAATTATGATAAACAAACAATATTTTATTGTAAATTATTATCATATGTATACCAAAACAGGTGAACTTACATTGTGGAACTTACATGCAATAAAGCATTATTACACAAGATGGCAGCTTTTATTAAATTTTACTTACAGAATCATTAGTCTGTTTTATGGAAAATACTAAGTCCTCGTTCAGCTGCACTCTATAAATGCTGAAAAATCTCTCTCCAGCATAATTTCATCCTGATGACTTCTACAGTTAGATTTAAAAGTCTTTCAATTCTTAAAAAGATCCTTGAGACTCAAGACATACCTGTAGATCTGATGAGTGTATGGTGGCCTCTGCTATGGTAAACTGGAGATCATCAACTTGTCTGTACAAGAAAGAAGAAAGAATAATGATTAACATACATGTACATTGTAAAAGCATAACTACAAAAAAAAAAGTTGAATGTGTGGCTTGAAAGGTTTGATTTAAAAAGAAAGAAAAAGAATGTCAGCTTGGGCATGAACTAATGAATTATGTTTCCAGAGTATTACCATTTTATGATTTGCATTTTGGATTATATTTTTGCTGTCTTTTATTGGACAACTGGGAGAGATCATGCGTGGGTATGCTAAATTCTTATGATATGAGTCTTAGGCCTACATACATGTTGTGGGGTCCTTTGGAGAGCCAAGGTTCTCTAATGTTATCTGAGAATCATTTTCAAGATTTGCGTCATTTCCCTTTTCATTCTATTTCATTACATTTTCTTGTATTTTGACGAATCGCTCTTTCTGCATGTATCAATTTAGAAATATGTGATTTCTGAACTATGCAGACTGAATATGGTACATTTATAGTGGTATAGTATCCAGTGAGTTATTTTATATTAAAAAATGTACTGCACACATTTTTGTTAAAAATATGAGCATGTATAAATGGTGGTTAGGGAAGTGTAAAAGCAGGGGTCATGGTATACCCAAGTACAACATGCAGTGTGTATCCATGTATAATAATTACATATGTAAAGATATGGCGCAGGTAACCTAAACTTATTCGAACAGTAGAACTCTTGCTTGATTAATTTGCATTATATTTAACAAAATTACAACATGGTAATATTTATCTACGGTAACCTCTTCAGCATAAGCACTGCTCAATGAGAGGGTTCTGACATTACCAACATCAAAGCATAGTTGGTAAAACGGCTTGTCCAACCATACATTGTATGTACAGAACAGTATTTGAACCCAGCACCTCCTATCCAAAGGCTAACAGTTTTATCTACTGTGCCACAGTGATCCTGTAATGCACACCCTGGCCTAGCACAACATGCTGTACATAGATGAATGTTTGCACACAACTTTACTATTGGGGACTTTTCGATTTCACGTCCTGGACGTGGACAGGCACGTAATGACGTCATTTGTGGAACTGCGCATACTCTAAGTTTTCCAGCACGTCCACAACACCAGAATCAAGAATGTGTCTTCCAAGGATTTAACGTTATAGATCAAGACGTGAATGATGTCATCGCTTGGCGCGCCAATAGCCAGCCCGCGGGTGGGTCGGGGCTATGAGGTCATAACAGTACGTCATGAATGGCATGCACAAAAATCAAAACAAGTGATAATTCCACTGACGTAACAAGGGGACTGCGGCCATTTGGAACCACTCTACTACGAGAACGGCGTCACCTTCCACACAATCGAAAAGTCCCAACTATAATCTACAATATTCCTGAACACTGATCTTCATGGTGAAAGGACCACCTCAGAAATGTCTCAGGGATGGACATGGTGAAAAAATGACTGGACTGTAGCCACACTGACCTTTGAGTTTCCTCCAGTTTCTGCATCAGCTCCACCTTCTCCCTGTCTCCTGCCTCCACCAGGGCCTTGAGACTCTCCAAGCTCTCCTCATTCTCCCTCACATACTGAGGAACACAAAATGTGAATGTAGAACATGACCTCAATCAACTACCTCAATCAATTACTTCATCTTTGAGGCAAGGGTCACTACTGGTGACTATCTACTCATACAGAGTACATATATCATGTAACATTTTGGGATAGTTGATGCTTCCTTTAGTAAAGAGTAATCTTGATAAAGTCATTCCGCAAAAGTGTTACGCTAGTTGTGGATTAGTACTGACGAGAGAATATCACATTCATGCATTCCGGTTCTCAAGATGCTACAAGTTTCAATGTACAAATGTGTATCAGGCAGAGAGTCAATGAGCAACTCATGCATCACCTGTGAGTTCTACAGTAATATCTCACTGTAGTTCTATCTGTCAATCAGAAAGCATAAAGGCATTACACTACATCACATAAAGTTTGCATTATATCAAACTGCAAGGACCATCCTCCTATCACCTGGTACTGATGCATTATCACTTCTACACTACCTTGCTAAATGTCAAGAACTTACAAAAGCATGATATTGGGGCAAAAGATTATCTACGTTATCCGTGTTACATGCATGGCAAGGTATCATAGGTTAATGAATACACAGAACTTGCATACTATGACCTGATGTACATTGTATTTATCTTTGCAAACCTACACTACCTCTGGCATAATGTAATACTTTGTACCATGGTAGTCATTCTAATCATGGAATGATTCTGAAAAAGCAAATCTACCTTCAATGTGAACAATTTGAACCTTTACCTTTAAAAGAGTGTTCTATAAATTACTGGCTTGTTGACTGGCACTGTTCTATCGGTGCATTAATTTCAATTCTAGTCTAAGTCAACGCTGAAATGATACGAAATTTATTCTGGTAAACAGAAACCTTTTTTTTTTTATATGTCCTAAAACAGATCTGTGACATGGGGAAGAAAAAGGGCAATAACAAACACTATTCCATCCTTCTTCAATGACAAAGCACAGGATGAGAGCAGAGGTAAACATCTGTTTAGCTATGATGTCTTCTTGTTTTTCTTTTTACTTTTTTTTAGGCTGAAGAATGTTTGTATCATGAAATAGAGCATGAGATGATATGCATAATATGTATTCATGATTCAAGTTACAATGTACAAAACTTAATGAAAGCAATAACTTTTTTTAAATCTTTTGAAATAGTTTTGGAAATAATTATGACATACACTTGTACATGAGATCTTTTCATGTCACTTTTATATGCTAGCAACAAATGATAAAATCATTTCAAGGCATTTGCAAAATCTGGTAGAACACATTGCAAGGACATGGAATTAAAGCACATTATTGTTTCTTCCAAAAGACCTGAAACTAAATACTAGAACCACATAGAATGCAGAATTTAGTGAAAAATTCATTTTCATCTTCAACTTTCTGAAGTTAAAAATTAAAAAAAGAAAGATAAAACTGGTGTCTTCTATTTGAAGGAGAAGAGGAGTGAAACGTGGGTGGCAAACGGGTTGTCTACCTGTTGATGCTGGGCCCGCAAGATGGCTAGCTCATGTTCTACCATCTGCAGTCATCATCATCATCATCATCAATGGCATGGAGTGGTTAGATGAGGAGGAGGAGGAGGAGACAGAGGAGGAGGATGGGATGATGGAGATTATTGGTTAACAAAAATAAACAGATGCAGAAAGAAAATATTAATTCACCATGGCAACTGAATCTATGACTGTACACCACAAGCAACATCTGAAATGTGCCATCTTTTGAGTCAAAGATTTTTTTAGAGAGTCATATCTGTAAAAATGTTTCTCATTAAAGAACATTTTAAAGAGCTACAATTTCATGCCAAACTTTTCATTATTGACTAAATGAAACATATTTTTCCCTGTGGGGAGGGGGGGGGGGGCTGTGATCTGCACAATATCTATTAGAGTAGATGGCACATTCCTGATTTGCTTGCAATACAATGTAAGCCCAGTATACAATGAAGATTAAAGGTTTGATTATGCAAAAGTCAAAATATAAAAATGCATTTAAATACAAGGTAGTGTCTACATATCAGCATGCCCATGACCAAGATGAACTAATCCTTTGTGAAGAACATCTAAACTGCAATGTCACAAATGAATTATGAACCAGTGATTGCAATGTCTATGCACCAAGGAATACATCAACCCCAATGCATTTTTGTACAATTTTACTTTACAATCTTTATAAACTAAGGCCCTACATATTTCTGATCCACTGGATTTTAGAGTTTAAAAATGGTTTATTATATCCATGTTCTGCAACCTGAGCTGCAGATGGTGATGGCATTTAATTTTTAGTTTTGATGTCAGGCTTTGTATATTTTCCTATGCACCAAGTGACAATATCTGTCACATGATAAAGTAGGCTAGGGTCACCCATTTTCTATTTCATGAAATTCTTGTGTTATTATTGATATGAATGAAAAATATTTAATTGATAAATTCATACATTCAGTGAACATATTTTGTGTGTTTGTATGCTTTATTTTCTATTAAGAAAGCCTGGCTTACAGTCAAAATCACATGTTGAAGACACACATTTTCATTTCTGTAGGTACTGATGATTAAGAAATAAATTTTCAATGCAAAAAGATATTAGATGTTCTTACAAAGGTGTATTCTGGTTAAATCAAAGAGACAACAACCAATCCAATTTACACTAAAGAAATAATAGATTAGATAGATAAGATAAAATTCTTATTACCATGGTCAGGCAATATACATAGATGTGCGTAACTGACTATCATTACAGCTACCTGAGTACATGAACTCTTGTGATCAAAATATCTGCACGCATGAATTAGGATGAAATTGACTGATACAAAGTCACATTCACGTATAGTCTGCAATAGACTAGTCTGACATTCATAACCCTCTGTTTCCTCAATTCTAAATTGTAAAAATATGGAAATATCACCCAAAATGAATTTCCTAACTTCAATAAAATTCAATCCTTTTAATACCTCACTACTTCCTTTACCAGTATACACATGGAAAAGGGGGACTAAACACTACACTCAGTTCACATCAATGTGAAATTCAATGACTTGATGTTAGCCACATTATAAACAACATTCAACTTTGAAGCCAGACTAATTCCAGACATGCTTGCTAACACATTATTCGAAGAGCACCTCAAACCTGCATCCTAAGCCCTGGATTACGTGCTTGCATACACTGTACTTATCTATTAACAAGATATGAACCTTTCACTCCTATGCTAAGGAGGCCACCACAACCAGTAGAATGTGTGATGATTATATGATCAGAAATCTCACAGCACACCACCAGATGAATGGCAAATGACATTTATGCTGCAACCCCCCCCCCCAAAAAAAAAAAAAAAACAACAACAACAACAACACACAATTCATCATAGATTCAAAATCCCTCTGCAAATTCAGCAAAATGCAACAATGCTGAATGAAACAGAGTGGCTGCAGTCTCAAACACAAATTAATCCTGTTTAAAACCTTTAATAGTGCTCTTGCATGACACTTTTTTTAAAATTCTTTATGATATTGATAACACCTTTGAACACATGATCACATCAGCCATGAAAATTGCTCTTAAGTTCTTCATGCAGCAGAGTTTCAGTCAGACAAATGAGTAACTCCCTGGTCAGACTTAAGAGCAGTACATGATGGCAATGGCATTCCAAAATCGTCATGGTAAAAACACTGCGTAAAAATTCAACTAGCAGTTCAATTAATGAATACTAATTTGACTCAGCAAAAATAAACAAATAAACAAAAAAAAAAGCAAAATCATAAAGTGCATGATACTGTCATTCATTTTCAGAACCTTGCATGGTTGCACTGTGTCAGTCCAAACACAAACTTGAGCAGAGAAAAACAAAGGAAGACACCAAGGATTTTTAGTTGCAGCACGGCAGCTCAAGAGCGGAGAAATATTAGTGGAGTTAGAACAAAACTGCATGGGGAAACTTTGATGCATTTAAGCTTCAATGGGAGCAGTTAGGGATGTTAGTCGGCTCTCATCAAATTCATGAAAGGTAATGAAATTAGGAGGGTTTGGAGTACAAAAGATGACAGGAAACACAAGAATAGAAGCCATTTCGGCTGTGATGGCATTAAAAAAAGTGGATGCAATGGCAAAGTACACTGTACTTACTGATGCATGTGTACAAATTATCAATGTCTTGATGTCACTCGCAGGGTATTTGCTATCCAATAATTCTGAAGATTTGGTGGGAGATCTTTTTTTTTTATCTTTTGGGGAATTTGATTACCTTGATTTACCTTTAAATAACAGGTGCAAACTTTGGATCATATTTCAGGACAAAAATTTAAGTTTTAGTCACCTCACATATCACACATTTTAAAGCTAAATTACTGTTTTGTGCACTTTTGCTTCTACTTATCCCCTATTAACCACATTGTAATTATGCCTTTCTTTACAGTAAAGTAGCAATATGATCTCAAATAGCAATTATCAAATCCAAGCATGATATGTTTTCTTTTCTTTTTTTTTTAATCTATTCATCATCTTATAGACATTTTCTAGGTTCTGGATCAACGACAAAGTATTCTTAATGATATGTGAATATTTAAAACGTCACCAAACCCTCCATACAGTAAGTGGATCCAGCAGTATCAACTTTATCAAGAGAGGTCATCCAGTTATTCAATATACACAAGTGAATGTAGTGAGCCATCAATGTGACTAATAGTGACGTCCGCTCACCTTAATCTATCTCTATTGCCTCAGTCTGCTGACGAGAGACTTTATTACCGACAGTATTGTGCTTCCACTTATTATGTCAGAACCCCCCCCCCCCCTCTTCATTTCACCATGAGGTCAGTGACCCTTACCTCATGCGGTATGCCAGCGTGCCTGCCCAAACCACTCTTCCACACAATATTGTGATAGGGCCATCACTCCGCAACACTGCCTTGATCATAACCTTGAATCCTCCTAACCGAATTTCCTCTCTCGGACTTTGCCTACCCCCAGGCCACCTGGATAGATTTCTATCCCCAATGCATCCAGTCAACAGCTTCTCATATGACTACAGCAGCTCCTGCCGCATTATACAGAGAACTGTAACATCTCTGCGGAATTGTGTGATCCTCAATATCAAAAGCACCTTCTTCTTTTTTTCTTTGAAACCTACATCACTCTGTCTTATTGTTCTGCAGCATACTGTACTGTTTCCATTCAAGCTAGAAATGTTGTTTGTGTTTATATGCGCCACACATGCTTTCACTCCATTTGCTATCACAGCAACAAAGAATACTACGCATGTAAGATTCAAATCTTGCAGAGAAACATGTTGGTGAACATTACTCCTATCCCAAGGAGATAGACGCACCAGGGTAAACTCCCACATATGCCGCCATTAATTGAATTCAAGGCATTCTTATAAAAACAAAGTGAATGTGGCCACTCTTTCAATTTCTAATTTTTACAAGCTGATATTCAGGAACTGCACATACCTGGCTACTACAGGGCATGAATGGATGAAAATACATCTACAGTATGCTTACTTCTTATGCACTAGACTAGGTCTGTCAACCAGAGACATAACGATTCCAAAAGCGGCCCTGATCTAGTCTTAAACCATATCTATGTGATTTCTAGGTTTTGTTCCTGTATGTACCAAAGAAAAGAAATAAAGAAACTTGTATTCTTTTGTGTGTTTTTTTTCTCTCTGATAAAGTCTAGAGAAATAGAGAAATTCACATTCCTTTGAAACTATTTTCTGCTCTCCCATTTCAATCTAACTGCTAGGAATGGGAATAAGCTGAAGGAATGATGGAGTGACAAGCTAAGAGTTATATCTTCAGGGTTCAACCCATTGGAAGTTTGACAATTACAGAATACTAGAACATAACATTTGAAGTTGAACCATCGAGGCAGGGAACCTTCAGGGATTGGGGGAAAAAAAGAAACCCACATAATAATAATGTCTCCAAGCTAAACATTAGCTAGAGAATAGATTGAATTTTCATTTGCACCACTGGAGGTTTCTATTCTAGCCCTTGACTGTACCCCCCCCCCCCCTCCTTCATACTTGATGAAAATACTGAGAAGATATTTGGAATGACCGAGAGTGAATGCAGTCAATCTTGACAAATCAAAATATATGCTCTGGGCACAAGCCAAAAGTGTTTTTTAGGTACCAGGGAGGTTAGAATAGCAACTTATAAATAGCAGCCAGGGGAGCAATTGTGGTCAGAGCTTGCTCTGGTGGAACCACCCCCCCCCCCCCCTCCAAACTTCCATATCAAAAGGTAATTCATGTAGCTCCCTAAACAATGTCAACAATGCCACAGCAGTATGTCCCCCTTTACTATCTCCCTCAGGGAGACACATAGAAGTCAAGTGTGGGGAGTTTGGAGGACAGGGGGGAAATACTTGGTGGTCTGGGACAACTTTCTTTGTTTAATGGGGGGGGGGGGGGGGGGGAACCATGAGGGTGGAGGGTCAACCACTGCATCCCATTTGGGAAAAATTGAGTTTTCTTTGTTTGGTTTGGTTTTTTCCTTGTGTCATCTTTTCTAATTTCAGAGGAAGGAGGAGGAAGCCTCACCTGGAGGAAATATTCAGCGGCCCCCATTATAAGGAGCAGGAGATAGCCCTCCATAAGGAAATTGTTAATTTGACTTGGGGTTTTCTGGGGCATGGGGAGGGGGCTAATATATCCTGTACCATTAGCTCTACTGCCTTGCTGTCTATAGATCCCTTTCTTAGGATCAGTATAACTCATTTCTCGCAGCCCCTTTCTCAGTTCAATTGTGCTCACAGCCCTCTTTAAAATGATCATATCACTATCGAGGCCACTGGAACCAATTTGCACCTACAGGACCCTCATACTTTATCATCTCTTGAAATTCTTTTGGTTTCATTGAGGGCTGGCATCTCCTGCATGCTTTCAATTTTCAACACAATGGTGGTTCACCGTGGAGTTCTTGAAACATGTGAGATCATGGAAATATTGAAAGGGGAATGGATAGTAGGAGGTGGCACAAGACTTACGTGTGTATGTCTGTGTGTGTTTGTGCATTCAAGGAAGTTCTAGAGTTGGAGTTCCAACTAGCCATAATTATTCAAACAGTTGTCAGATTTCTATGGATGCACAAAAGAATTCCACAGGTGCATTAATTTATCTTTGACGTTCGATGTTAGTAGCCGCCATCATTCTGGGCAATCAGAAGAAGGATTTTGAACTCTAACATTATATCGGGTATATCTTGCTTGTTTATTCATTAAATGACATGAAATTTCTCCTTATGATAAAACATTTAGAAGAAAGGTCAAACTCGTCCAGAAATACCTGCAAAAGTGTAAATCTGAGCTATATGTCGTGAAAGTATTTGAAAGAATACCCTCTTTGAATGCTGATTTTAACATTTTTCCGCTAAATTCCAACAAATAAACTGATATGGAATAATCTTCGATAATAGTTCTTTATAAATCAATATGTCAGATTTGTGCCTGGACATGCCCATGTCCCCATGTCCCCATGTCCAGTAAACTTGATTTTCATTTCATCAATTTCTTTGTGATTTCTATCCGCGCATCCCCTGCCTGTACCTTTTTGTATTGCTCATGTTCCATAAGTAGAAATGGCGAAAAGTTATTACTATCATAAAGATATATCTTTCCTAGAAGGTAGCTGGTCGTTATGCAATGACACATGAATCAATTGTCTTCCTATCTGTGAGGCAGCTCCAGTTTGGTACATACTTCAAATATTTTTGAGTGGCGGCTTCGAACATGGGATCAAAGGGAAGACCTGAAAACTAGAACCAAAGAGTACACACTGTAGGCCCTATTAGGTGCTGCTAGCATTCACATATCAAAGTTACGGAGGTTCTAAAGTGTGGTTTGGGAGCCACTTGTACGCTATATGCCTCTTAATTAATAAGGTGAACATTTTCAATATTTCATTTTTTTCTTGTAAAAACATGAGGAGATATCTTAAGTTTGGGGAAGTTTCCTGCACTCATGGAGAGGTAGCAGTTTGCAACTATGGATACAAGCTAACACTAGATGTGATTGGTTATTGTAATTGAACAGGTGCAAAAAAACCAGGGATCTTTTTTTAAGATACTTTTCATAGTACAATCTGCAATGCGGTTGAAAGAGGAGGAGACATACTTGCTGAACTACATGCAAGCATCATAATGGTGCATGTCATACAGTTGAGCTGTACTCTTGAAGAGCAAAAGTCTAATACAATAAAATTATGCAAACCTGTAAAAAAAAAACAACAACAATATGACGCAGGGAATATGGAGGGAGAATTCTGCGGTCACAGTGAAGTGAAATTCCTCTGCACTGAAGGGACAAAAAATGAAGCACTCTTGGTGTGTCAAGGAGATATTTGTGTGATAGGGCCTACATGCATGTCTGTGGGAAATAATCATTCTCATACTGTGAGGGCCTTCATATTTTTTGTCAGGATATGAGATATAGGCCTAGTATGTATGGTTCCAGGAAAACTGCAGAATTAGGGAGACTTAATATATGTGGGGGAATGGCAGGATTTTATGGGGGGGGGGGGGGGGAGATGGCCTAATCCACCTGCCAGGTAACCAGAATTATGATATGATAATATGAGATGAAATGCCTTTGGCTTCAAATAGTGCTGCTTTCAGTGTTGTCTTTGGAAGGGGGATCTGACAGGTCAGGGGCAGCAAAGGTATACCTAGACCAGAGCCCAGCCTTGGCTAGGAATGTCTTGGCGGGTTCAGTTTACCTGGAAAATTCAGGGAGGATGTGGTAGAAGGAGAGAGAGATTTCTGGCAGAAGGTCTAGTGGAGGAAAGGTGATGTAGACAGACAGACTTACTGTTGCGGTTGAGGTTTAGAAGCCAAATTCCATCACTAGAGAAATATTTCATGCATTTGTCTTCAAGTTTGTGTGTCCTTTTTGCAACCCTGAATATGAGATTTCTTTCATGAGCTGGTATATATTGTAGAGATAGGTACACTTTAATTCATATCTTAGAATAGTAAAACTGGAAACTTCTTTTTGATGGAGGGTGAATTGATATTATAGATTTCCAGTGAATTCATTTGGACCCCTCCCCCCACTCAAAAAAAGGTTCGAAACGTTATTCTCGGTACAAAAGGGGAGTGTATTCTCGACTGACAGGGGGAAAGTTTTTCATTTCTCTTTCTTTTTTTATTCCAGGGTGTATTACTGTAAGATTTCAAACAAGAAGTTTGGAGACATCATTTTTCAACCATGCAAAATTTTGTGACATTTCCAAAAGGGATATAGGCCTATGACTTTTAAGGTATCATTGCACTCTTTGATAACAGATGATTTGTGAACAGTGTTGCATCTAAAGTCTGCTACAGTCTACCTATGCTATGTAAAAAGCATACTCATGGCACAAGGCATTCTTTGAGACAATCTATTTTTGTTTGTGGGGAATGTAAATCTTATTTGAAAAGTCAGGACAAATTAAGGGACACTCAATACAGTTTAACATGCACTAATATGTGATGCACACATTCACATCTAATCGCATTGTAAGCTGGGATGCGCTTCAAGCAGTAATACAATTTGGCATAATAATATGCAGAATAATGTGGTATGCAGGTAATAGATATTCTAGAGTCTGCTAGAGTCTGAACTCAAGACTAAGAAGCCTTTGTATTTCCCATCATCATAAAGCAAGATATTGAAGTTTGTATAGTAGTGCAACAATATCAAATATCACTATGCTCTATAAATACTGCAATCTTCAAATGACATTATAATCATGATTACTCAGATTATTGTCAGCGCGACTTTACCTACTTTCTAGGGCATAAATACTAAGATCCCATTCAATTCAGATAGCTATTCTGAAGTCAAAAGAATATCTTGGGACTGGTTACATCCATGGTTTATGTACCTTTAAAGAAAAAATTGGTGCTTGAAACTCCACACATATAGTGCACTACTCTGGTTAAAGTAAATATACCAGTGTTTCATTAGATGATTTCAGATTCTTTAGGGTGCTCACTGAACCAAAGCATTTTTTTTCCTTTAGAAGGATATTTTCTACTGTCTATCAATGCACTATATCTAAGCTGGTAGCATCCACAGATATGCTTCACAAATGCAGAGCATACAAGTTTTATATACCAAGCCAGCTGACAAAATGAGCTGAAAACCATTTTACAGCATGGGTACAATCATACTCGTTACCTGATTAGCATGATTCTTAAAAAGAATACCATACATTTTTTTTTTTTAATCAATGATTTTTATAACTGTGAGCATTTTACAGAAAAACTACAAGAGGAAGAATGAGCTAATCATCTGCAGTAGCACTACCAAATTAACATGCTGACTTAACCCTTGTATACCATACCACCAAGCCCCTTTCACATTATAAAATTACAATAAACTCAAAGTAAAATCAACTTGAATGCAACTCAGAAATTGGGTAATAAATCCTTCACATCTGAAGATCAGACTCCACAATTCTAATTATTTTTATGCAACTTTTCCCGCATTAGAGCCAATATTAGTTGGAACTCAAGCTCACATAAACATGACAATTTTTGTCAGAGGCATTTTTGTCTTAAACATGTTAATGGTAACAAAATATCTGTGAAAGATAAAGCAGATTATTGATAAAATCAAATTCATATAAAGAACGCAAAATGCTGCTGGTTAATAACTCAAATCCCCATTACTGAATAAACAAACAAGAAAGAGTAAGTCCACTCAACAGAGATCTTGAGTAATATAAGTACAGTGAATAAATGAATGAATGAATGAAGAAGACCTATAGTATATACACTAAATACTTGCAGCCAGACACCAGAAGAGCTAAACTACATGTACATCATCTGCCTAATAGCGAGCACAGTACCTGAGACTCGGACTCGGGGAGGGAGGAGTAGGACTCAAGAGTCTCCACTTTGGCGATGGAGTCGGAAGAAGTGGGAGAAACAAGACCGGTGGAAGAGGAGTCCGAGCCCGAGTCCGACCGGAGTCGGACACCGTTTGCGGGCAGGGCCGTTGAGGCGGCAGCGGCGTTGGAGCTTTGCTCTTTGTCTTTCCGGGGTTTGACGGGGGCGAGGGCGGGGATACCGCTTTTGCTCGGCCGCCGGAGCTATTGTGGGCGAAGTGGGGGAGGTTCGCCGGGCGGGGCAGTGTGGAGTTTGGGCAGACGAGGTTTTCATAGTGTGTGGACATTGTCACAAGGAATTTTAGGAGACAGACAGTGAAGGTTACCATGGTTACAAGAGCAATGGGGGATGACATGAGAATGGTGGTGATGAGGATGGAAGTGTAGCATATGTTTAAGAGGAAATTTGTGTCAACCACAATGTCAAGGATACACCAGGGATGGAGAAGGCATGAAGCATTGCAGCAGGAATTGATTTCAAAGCAAGCAAAAGAGCATGAAAATGGATAAAGCAAAAATGCAGGGTGCGTTGAGGGAACGATGAATGTGTTGTGTTGATATTCAAGTCACATGTTCATGACAGAAATACATTTATAAAAATGATATGTCCAAGAGATATCAGCAGTATCTCAATGCATTTGGTTGGTGTTGGTGCGAGATTGATTTTGCCAATTTAGAGTTATCAAACATGATTTGACAAGGACAGTGGATCAAGATATTTGGACAAGTTGAAAAAAATAATCAAAGGTCAGGGTGTGAACCAAAAAATAGGCATTCAATATATATTGGTGTCCATACAGGTCCAAATATTTGGGGCATGAATGTCAGTGACAAAAACAAACATTTTTGGGGAGTCAACGTGATTTTAAAGGGAAGGAGGGCAAACATTCAAGAAAATTGGATTGTGGCCAGTATGCCATACAGAAAAATGCATTCATGAGCCGTGCCAAAGAAGGAAATAAAATTGAAGAATTGGCGTGAGAAGAAAAAAGAAGAATTAAAAAGAATTAAAGAAGAATTTATAGGAAGAGATACATATTCTCATTTGGAATATTTTCAGGGTTAATTGGAAAGATTGAGATGGAAAATATAAGTTGGAGAACAGAAGATTTTTGACGAAATGAAATGGGGTAGAGAGGAGGTGGAGACGGCAAGACATCAGTTACAGAAGAGACGGACAGAGTAGTCGAACACAAAATGTTTTCATTCCCGGCGGGCAGTTGCGGTCAAATAACAGACACCCGGCGAGAGCAATGGGTCAGTGGTTGAAGAGTCACAAGACAAGATGCATTGTATTAAGTTGGGATGGTTGGCAGTGACCACGATACACCAATCACCAATTGTCATTCAAATTTTTTATTTTTGAATGAACCAATAATCCATTCAAAATGCAAAATATTAGAAGTGATATTGAAACCATGTGTAATGGTCATGGATAATGTGGTGAAGTATGCATAAATATGAGCAGTACACATATATTATTGGAGAAAAGTTAAATTTAAAAAAGAGAGTGTTGATTTCATGATTTAAAGTAAGTAAATTACCATGAGATTTGAAAAGGACAAATTTCCATGAATAAGAAGATGGTACAGTTTGGAGTAATGAATAAAGTTTAATGTGATGTGATCAATGCCATTCAAATTTTATAAGGAGAATACAAAGGCAGAAAGAAGGTACATGTGGTAATGTATTGGGTGAAGGAAAAGTATGTGTGCATATAATGGTTTGCATAAAGTTGGGGATTGATATTTTTATATGGTTGCAAGAGATAATGCATTTGGAGTATATGAGTATATTTTGTGATGATGGAGAAAGATTACATATTTTTTATGGGGGCAGCATATGATGTGAAAAGAAAAAGGGGGAAACAAATGCAAATAATATTGGTCAACAGCAAATCATTGTAAATCAGGGAGGAGAACATGAACGGTGATGGCTTCATTTTATAATGCATAGCAGCAAAATCAAATGAATTCATGGATGCATTTTGTTCTTTTGGATACAGAAACAAAACGTGCAGTCTTCTCACCTTCTTCCCAATCAAGTTTCATACATTTTGAGGATTTGAGCAACTGTTTCATATTCATATCATACATAAGAAACTCAGAGATTCTGAGCTTTCAAAAAAAAAAATCTTAATTTGTTAAGAGCCACATGTGAAAGCAAAAGCAGTGAGTAGTTGGATACATTAATGCTGTTTCTGCACGTATAGAAGTCGTTTCTAATTTTGACTTAAATTTCTGCTTTGGCATTTGACTTTTTAAAAGATCTTTCCCTCAAAGTGGCAAAGAGAGAGAGAAAAAAAAAGAAAGCATTAATTCCATGCTGACAAAAACAAATGTAAGAGCACATGAAATCTGACAAAAAGTTTGCTTATTCATGGTCTGAATGTGGCAAAAATGGGGCATGCAATAGCATCATGTCATAAAACTCTCAAACGTGAAACAGCTTTTCACCATTCCATGCTTTAAAATGACTTGATCGCATGCAATGCTACAGTACTTCTGAAGTTGTAAACACCTACTGCTGACAGATAAAAATAGAAGGAATGGCGTTAAATGAGTACACGCCAAAACTTCTTTCCTCTGGTTAAATCGAGACAGAAAAGCTGTATTGCCTTTGTGCCATATCTTGTAGAGACTACATTTTGGTTATCAGCCCACAGTAATGCTCCTTAACATATTTAATCTGGCCTGAAACCACTGTCAAAGTCAAAACAGAGCAGGACACTGTTGGAGGCAATGTCTGCTGCAATAGTAATTCTATACAAATGCTGCCACTGTAGGTCTAACTAATGATTATTGCTGTTAGTGGAAGTCCCTCTTACAGTCTTTCATGCCATAGGAACCATAACATCTGTGCATGTTCACTCTTCACAAATTTTCATTCAACTCTGCTACAAATCTCATTTGATCTGTGCTAGATATGCACACTCACTTTTTTTTTCCAAAATAAGCTAAAGATCAGATACTCTAAACATAATAATCACGACAAACAGCACTTTTTCCATTTCGGTCATTGGAGTTGGATCTCTTGTCATTTTTATCTGCTATCTGTACTGCTGTTTATCTGTTCCATTATCACATTTGGTAATCAAAGAGTATAGAGATTTGAATGGATGAATGGACTGGGGTCAGTGGCACTTTCTATTTCCACTACATATCTGAATCACATACTCTTTGCTTAGTGCTGAAGTGAAACACAGCTTTTGAAAGTAAATAGAAATGCAAGCAACTAAACTTGGAATAGCTGAATGATCATTTGATATGAACCAAAGTCAACAAAACTTTGCTCAGTTATGAAGTGAAGTTCATATGCTTTATGTCTGCATATGTTTACACTTGTAAGAGACAATGAAGTGAGAATCTAAAATCTTCCGGAAAAAAAAAAAGACAAACAAACCCAAGAATGTGCAGAATGTCACATCATAATTCTCTAAATACACACTGATTGACACACAAACATAGAAGAAGAATCAACACCTATGAGAGACTGGTCTAACGATTGCACTGAGACCACTCAGAGCCAGCAGAAGAGGCTCCAGCCCACCACATACACCCACCTGCGTCTTCTTGGCATCGGCAGCCGATCCCCGCGGGGAGCCACGCAGGTCCCCGGAGCTTATGGTGAGCCCCCTCGCTAGGCCCGAGGAGGTGGTGGATCCCATGGAGCTGATGGAGCTGGAGCTGTTGCTGAGCTTCCCCCGGGGTAGTCCATCTCCCTGGGTTAGGCCGTCGCCCTGGGGGAGCCTCTGGGCCGTCTTGCCCCGCATCTTGGTGACTTTATGGACGGGAGCAAACAGCCCATGCTTTGGCCTACACTGGAAGTACCTGTGGTGTCCATATCAACAAAAAACAAAAAAATAAAGATATAAATAATAGAAATGGATCATAATAAATACATTTTGCTTGTTTTTGGTTAAAAAAATACAGATAGAAACAAAACTAAACAAAACAAGACAATTTGACAAGTTAGCTAGAAATATGAAAAGTGGGTGCTGAAAATGGAAAGATTCTTCTTCTTCTTTTCTTTTTTTCATTTCGGTCACTTGCTACTCACAGTCAGCCCAAAAGTGTGTTCCAAACTTGACAAACTTTGCCTTAAACCCATTCAAATTCAGGTTCACTTTTAGGTCAGCAAGGAACAAAGGAGAGAAAGGAAGAAGTGTTAACGGTTTTTACAAAAAACAGTTCATACTGAAATCACAGCACTTGAAAATGCCATCTCTTGCAGAAATCTCATCACTGTGACATATTATGCTCAGTTACTTCTAAAACATGCAGAGATACTGTAAAACATGATATATTCGCGGCACGAAATTTTCGTGAATTGCCTCTTGCGTTCAATGCATATAGTGTAGATAAGAAATTTAGCGTGCATTTTAATTTCGTGAATCTTGGCACTCGCGAAATTCGCGAAATTAAAATGCACGCGAACATTTCTCGTTTTACAGTACTAATGCTCCACATAATGATACCCAGTATCAACACATTACTTCACTCACAGAAGGACAGGAACATAACAAACATCTATGAGACAGCCCCAAGAAAAAGATTATTACCATTAATTAATCATGTCAGGTATCTACATGTACACTGTCAAACAAATCAAGTGAAAATGTACTAGTATTGTATCAGCTGAAGTCTTAGATGTAGCGGACCTTGTCAGGTAATGTTAAAAAAATGCTCTACTTGGCAGAAAACATACAAAAAACAACACCAAAAGCAATCTGACCTCGTTCCAGCCACTGCTCCGTCATTCTTCCCTTGCTCCTCATCCAGCTCTACTCCTGCCCATTCTCCCTTGGCGAACTCGGTGGTCCCAATGTATCGCAACGTCCCAAGCTTGCTGCCACTCACCAACACTCTCTCCCCAACCTGGAGGGTGGGGATGGGGGGGGGGGGGGGATGAGCAGAGAGAGGTTGTAGAGAGAATACCGGTATGAGAATGAAATCAGTTAACGAGTGAGAAGCCATCCCCGCACTCTGGGTCTTCCTACAATATTTGCTGTTATATATTCACATATTTATCACAAACTTGATTTTACACTGCATCTGATTTGTTCAAGCTGTTTTATTTTCACTGTTGTCATTATTCTCCAATACTATAAAAGTGGAAATTTTCGTGCATTTGGCACAATACTAAACTTGCCCAAAAGTAAAAGCATGTGAATTAATTTTATCATGTTATAGGTAACATTCTTTTATATCTTTGATTTCCAGTCAGGTATATAGTTTTCTTCACATTCGCTAGTCCTGTAGGATGAGTGAATTTGGTACCACAAAGCCGACCAGTTTACCATTTACTGTCATATGTGCTACCAGGGGAATACCATATGTGATCAGTTCAGAGGTGCTATACTTATCAGAATTTCAATAATTCAGCACAAGAACTGATCACCAGTCATTCTTCAGTCGTTCGTAACTTTAAGAAGAGCTTTATGAAACACCCCCCAGAGCCCTTAACCACTGTGGCAGCAGAGAGCTATCTAAAGTGCTTGCTCAATCAGCGTGACCATCTGCAAAATTGAAAACAAGCGAAATTCATCTCACCCTGCCAAGTGCAAAAAACTACCCATGTGAACATTCCCACTTTTACAATACTGGGATGTGTCTGCAAGTGACAAGGTTTGTCTTTACATGGGCTCTCCTGCACTCGCTCAAGCACAAGAGGAATCTTGTTTCAAACACAAGTTTTTGGTGTGTGTCTGTTTATGTGTGTGTTCTTGCATGAGGAGGGCACCACATGGGCTGCATTGTAACATAAACTAGGTGTATTATCAGTTTTTACACCAAGATGGCCTCAAACATACAATCTAAATTTTCTACACAATTTATCAGCCTTTGGATTAACGACAGATAATGCTCAACATGATTCTTCACATCAAAGCTATTTCCAATCACTGTTAATTCCAGCATAGTGAGCTGACTTTTGCTTAAGCTTCAAATTCAATGAATAATTATGTTCAGAAGGTGACCTTAACCTCAAGGATACAATGTAGCTATGTTGGAGGAGTTTGAGCTCTGCTCCATAACTATAGGGCTTTTTACACTTGCAATTTTTGCTTAGTCCAACGGTGGGGCTAAGGGGGGGGGGGGGGGGGGGGGGGGGGGGGGGCTTAGCCCCACCGTTGGTACCGGACTTTCCTTAGCCCACTTTCTGTTTACACTTGTTTTTGCAAAAGTGGGCTAGCCCCACTGATAATCCCGTACTATCTGGCCCTGCAAAATAGCAGGGTTAGCACCGCAATTGCGGTGCCAAGCAAGCGAGTGTAAACAGAACGAAAAAATAATCCGGGGCTAAGCGATGGAGACGAAGTCCGACCCCCCCACTGACCAATCAGAAACGAGGTAATCAAGTGCTGCCGGTGCGTGCGTGTACTTGTACAGTGCACAGCGTAATCATGAATATTCATGTGGTTTGGAAAGTACGAGGCTAAGAAATATGAGTGTAAAAAGATCAGTTTTCTCCTTAGCCAGGACAAGAGCTTAGTACGGGATTTATTGGCGAGTGTAAAAAGCTGAAAAAATTGGTACGGGACTAATGATAGTCCTGGGTCAGAGAAAGTACGGGGTTAAGAAACACAAGTGTAAAAAGGGCTTATGATGCGTGTTCACACGACAAAGCTTATCCTTGAATATAGCTAACTGTAGCTATCCTTGAGGATAGGCTCACTGACCCCGTAACTACCCTTATCTACAAGTTCCTATCAACAAGTTCTGTCCACACAATGCTTAACTACGAGTGGAGACCCCCCCCCCCCCCCCCTCGTTGATAGAGCGCTAACCCTGAGATGCTTTGTGGATAGCTATCACTGAGTTAACTTTAACTTTCAATAGCTCTATCAACAAATGCGTCTATACGGTGCTTAACTACGAGCTTATCCTCGAAGATGGCTACTGTAAAAGTGGACATTTTCGAGTGAGTAATTTTTCGTGCTTGGCCGCATAAGATGAATTTCGCGCATTTTAAATTCCGCGAAATCAGGACATTGATTACTTGAACATATGGCATGTAAAAAATGTTCATGTGCTTTTATTTTCGGTCTGGTTGTGCAAAAGACGCAAAAAATTTCCACCCCGTGAAAATGTCCACTATCACAGTATCCTCGAGGTTAAGGATCACCATCTGAACGTAACTTTATGTTGTTGAATTGTGTTTATTATTCAGTTATTTGCTACACAGCAACAATTCCTTGTCTTGTGATCACAGTGTCTAACTACAATGCATATTTTCGTCATTATTGAGTGAATGTCTGTGTCCTTGGTCTTTTACATCCCTTTTATATCCCATAATGATATTCTGCTACTTTATTTTTTTGTTCCATGTCTCACAACAGAAAAATGTGTGCACAATAAGAGCATACTATGCCTGTTCAAAGAGACCAGCTTCGCTTCACTCAACATATTCAGTCTGCGCGTTCTGTATTTGATGCCAGCATAGCCTGGTCTGCTCCATTAATTAACAATGTCTGAGACTTTTATACAAGGTCTAGCAGGATGCAGCTAAGTGATAATGAGCATACATGTACACTGCAGGACTGCCTACATTCACCCATCAAAATCAGAGATTCAAAGGAGCAAGCAAGAAGATACCTGTGTGTTACGTGAATTTACTTGTGTGTTATATGAGTTTACCTACAATGGGGTAAAACAATGATTTAGTTTCCAAATCAGAGGGAGATTCTTACGTTTTTCTTATTAAGACATGAAGATCTATATAACAGTAAAGTTTTCAGGAATCCACCTGCAGCATCAGGGATACTAGGCAGCTCTGGCACTGCATCTATCTCCAGTCAAATTTTCACCTCATGTTCATTGGATAGAAATAAAGTCCCTCCTTATTTGTGATTTCCTTTGAAGTAGTAAAAACAAAATTACAAAAAAAAAAAAGTCCTCCCCATTTGCAAACCATAAGTTCAACAAGACAAAAGTGAGGGAGTGTCTTTTTCTACAGTATTCATATGATGATGAAATGACTATAATAACATGGATGATTATGATAATGATACTAATGATAAAATGGTTGCAACTTATTGACAAATTGCCCTTCATCAATGTACAAACAAGTACCAATTATTCAGTGTTTTTTGGTAGTACATTGTACAAGCCATATCAGCAAGTTGTCAATCAGTTGCAAAAAGACAACTCCAGTTAAGATTTCATTAATTTGAATAACAAGATCTGTACCCAGCAAAGTTTAAAATTATGATTTATCCTATAGCAGTTCCCAGACATTTACCACAAAGTCATCATGTCACATTATAATTACTGTATACGCCAAAATATTTCGCGAGGTTTTTATTTTTCGCGAATTTCGCGAGTCAGCTGCTATTCGCGAAATTAAAAGCACGCGAAAATATTGACTCTGATCCTGATATGAATGTGACGTACGTGTACACATTTCTCCATTCAGTACAGGACTCCACGATCGCGAATTTAACCACTCACAAAATCGTCGGGAGGTCTCGATTTCGCGAAAATTTAGACTCACGAAATATACATGTATGGCGTATACAGTATACATTTATGTTTACATTCTTTGGTTAAAGATGTCTCATGAGTTTAACTGGCATTGGGGGAAAAAACTTACCATCTCATCAAGACACCTACTTGTAGCTTTATAGTGTAGGTTTGTTTAAAACTGGGGTTTTTGCTCCTCTAACAAACCTAACAATCTACATGAAGCTTTAGATAATTGTGAATGCTTGAAAGAGGGGATTGCCACTTTCTAAATCTTATTCGTTTTTGTTTTAACTTCCATTCTTTGTAGTATTAACACGTCAGTAAAAATCCTGCAAATTCATCATCATACACTACAGCAGGAAGAATTATATGAAGACAGAGACAAGACAGTCTAAAACCAGGCCCCCCTGATTAGTGATAATGAATTCTCGTTATGGACTCGTTACAAATAATCTACTCAATTTGCCGGCGTAATACACTACTTCCACGAGAGGCTTCGTTCTATGCAATCACGAGTACACGTGTCATGTATGGTCACATATTACAGCTCTTCTTTCTTTCTTCTTTATTAAGAACTTCTCACATACAAATGTAATTTATAAGACGACTGGCGCCACATCATAAATCTAATGAGATGGGGAAAATCAGAGAGGATGACAGCAAGCAGTCCATGAAGGTTTAATACAATCTTTGAAGAGGATGCCCGAATTTGTATAATAAGAATTGAGAAATGATCACGCAAGGAGATGAAAATATCCTGTGCCAGCTAGGACGGTAAACTATTTTCAGACAGATATTCGGGGAGATTTTCAGCAATGTGAAAAGTGGGATTAAAAAACAGAAGAGTCATCAGCATCATCTTTTATTTTGATTTGTTCTCTTTTTGTTTTTGCTTTTATTCTGAGGAAATGCCCTCAAAAGGAATACATCTATTTCATTTTAATTTGCTCAACTCCTGATCTCATCTAAAAAAAAAGTGAACATATGCTGCTAAAAACATGTCATCGCATATTACACTATCATGACAGGAAGAATTCCAAGGTGCAATTTTCTGGTCTTAGGATACATATTTCTACAATGAGACTTTGGTTTGTTGTTTTTTCTTCTTTTCTTGTTGACATTTCATCTTTTTTAAAGAATTGATGGGGACACTCGAATTGAAATAATGTACATGTCCTGCTCAGGGCTGTGCTGCTGTAGACTCTAGACTCTATTAGCCAACAGACTGGCAGAGCAGGAAAAATGATTTTCAAACAGAGGTAAACAAAATCTCACAGTTTCAACCTTCTCTCACTACACCTTATAAAGGAATACAAATCACAATGGATGAATTGTGCCATATGGTGATGGCTTGCTGGGCAATTCGTTGTGACTCAAAAGTCCATTCATGGTCATCACGTTTGAATAAATAGTCTGGAAATACACCACTTTTGTCTGGCAGGCAACAGTGCAATTGCTGGAAAATTTCACACAATGAGTGACTTTTAAGCAATGTTTTTATTTCCCAATGCCAAATTTGACAGATGTTTGAGTGAAGGTACAATAGGGTCTACAATATACCACATTTCTTTTTCTGTGTGTCTATCATCACACATTAAAAAAACACTACAATAAATATTTTTTAGAATTTTGAAGGCTCATAAAACACATCTTCTACCTTTGAATGAAATCATCCTCTTTTTTCTCATTTCATGTTAATTCAATGATGTTGAAGATTATCATTTCTTAACCTGTTGGGGACGAGTCCCGAGTATACTTGGGCAATTGTCTATGGGAAATGCGTGTTGTAGCAAAATCAGCCCATCCTGAACGGGTTTTAGAAACATCACACAGACCTACCTGAGTAGAATATTGATGACACAATACTTATTTCCCCCCTTTAAATGCAGAAGTGTGGGAGCGCACAAGTCTTGCTGAGCAAAAATGGGCATGACATTTAATTTTTTACGCTCTACCTGTGCCAACTGGTGAAAGGACAGAGGGTCTGTTGCTCACAGCCACGGTATACTCCAGTAGCATGTGTCATCACTAGCTAGTCTCTTTACAAAGCCATCCTTTTGATGATCAGTGGAAATTCATTGCCATGAAGGCAGCACTGACAGGGAAAAACAGACCTTTCAGAGACATGTAAAGAAGGAATTTATCTTTCTCAAAATATCTACTGACAACTATTCGCATTCGCTGTATGTGCAAACTCATCATTGATCACCCAAATAAAAATTGATATTCTCACTCGAGCTCAGTCATAAATGTACCTACTGTACGCACGGTCTACACACACTTGATGAGCATGTACACAAACAAATGTTGCAACATTGCCGACAGTCTTCTAGACATATGTGATACTAGTAACCTGTTGACTTCTGTATACTCTGGTTCCAACACGGCTTTGTAAAACTAAATGACATTAACACAGCAACCTTCGACTCTCCCTGTTTTCAAACCCTAACCGCAAATTTTGCCCCTTTTTTCCCTTGAATGTTAGAATAACCTCCCCCTTCCATTGTCTACGGTTTCAAGACATGTGCCTTGAAAAAAGCTGCAGGCAAGGACTCAAACGTTTTGAAAGACGTGGAACTCACCACACATGTAATTAGAGAGAGCCTGCGATTGAGCACACGGGCTCTCCCTTCGCCACACATGCATAAATAATGTTTGCGATCACACTGCTGCCCAGTGGACAAACACAGTACATTATATGCAGTGATGAGTGTAGTATAGCTCCATTTGTTTTCTTCACGCAACCACACAAGAAAATGAGTTGACATTTAGATCCTATTAATAAAAAGCATTTTCTGTGTTGTTGCTGGCAAAACATTGCAGACATAGCCAACTTCCTTCCCTTAATACTGAAATTGTCTCTGTGAATTGTGCATTATGTGCTCTGTAAATGTTGCTTTTAGGGTAGCTTATTAAATGGTTGTATTCACCATAAAGGCACATAGAATAGACCCATTCTGTTGTATACCCTATAGAACTCTAATACCGGTAGTTTACATGAGAACATAGTGCATTACTACCACACATGAGGCAAAGCACAACTGTGTCTGTACAGTATGTTCATGTGTGTTGAATACATGCATGTGTATGGTGTGTGTATCCTGTGTGTGTGCAATTGCACAGCACATGAATATTAAGAAGCCACAATAATTATGAATGAATTGCCCCCTGAGTTATGCTGAGTGCTTATTACCTGCAGTCCAGCTCTAGATGTTCTCTTACGCTCCATCGAGTGAACGCAAAGGCAAACTGGCCTGGCCAGCCAATATGGGCAGGTAAAATCCACTATATTCCTCACTTTATAGAGCTGCTTTCCCTGCCTTCTGGATCGTACGTCCCCCTTGCACAACCGCTCAGGATCTATTCACAGGCATTGTGCGCTCAAATTGGCTCCGTCCCCTTCGCGTCCAGCAGGCTCCACCGCCAGATCACTTAATGACTCAATGTGCTATTCGTTCCTACCCAAGGAAGCAAAATTATGACTAAACCGGTGGATTTCTTGTAGGTGGAAAAACAGGGGGAGAGAGAGAGGGAGGGAGGGAGAGTTCCCCACCCCCACCCCTTCTTAAACAACAGGAAACCAGTGTCTCATCCAGGCCTTTCATCATCACTTCATCATAGCAGTCGATCAGGGAGCTTAACAGTATAGATCTAATGTGATTTGCCAAGGTCTCTGTGCTACAATGATCCTAAGACGGACAGGGAGGGGAAGCAGCGGTTGGGGGGGGGGGGGGGAGGGGGATGGGGAGGGGGATGGAGAAGTTATCGATAACAAACTGTCCTTCTCACAAACTGTAATCTTATAGCTCTGATTTGTATCTTCCTCGTCAAAAAATATGGTCGGCATAGGGAGTTGGAAATCTTAGCAGATGTGGGGAAGTACGAAGGCTAAGAATGTGGAAAGGATCAGCAGCTAACATCTCAACCTTCTGGCCTCTGCATATTGTCAAGATCAAGTCCAACGACTGTGCAATATTGAGTTCACATGAGGGCGCTGTCAGCTACAGAGAGGTACAGACAGTGCCACACACTCATCAGTGGGTAGCGTAATCTGGTTTCTTTGTGTGACTTACAACTCGTTTACAATATATCTGAAACACCAGAGATGCTTACCTAAACATAAATAAATTTCCCTTGATTTATTGTCCACAATATATGACCACTAGGAATGCATCTTCATCAACAATGAAGGAGATATATTGAGCATGTGAGACAATTAGATCCAGTAAAGGTTAAATAAACTCCTTGCTTCATAAATCCTCCTCTATCTTTATCTACTTCTAAGGTCAACAAATTTATACAAATTTACATCTCCTAGAGCAATTTCTAAAGTAGTCAACTTCTCTGTCCAGAACTGTCTCTGTTCAGTATCTGTGGAATTTGCTTTAAGTATGACTTGTTACCAGGATTTGACAATGAAAACCAAAAACTGAACTTTCCCTTACATTCAACCACAGGGTAGATTATCAACTTGCTAGATTAAACAATCAGCCACTCCTTACACTGTTAAACTTTGCACATTGAATTCTGTCATTGTATGTAAACATTACAGCTGTCCTGAGCTGAATGTTGTGATGTGTAAACTTTCAAACTAATGGTGTAATGTCATTCTCAAGGTATTGAATATGTACATTAAAAGTTGTCAAGTATACAGCGAGCACTGACTACTTGAGATTTTACATAGAAATGATTACCCTATAAAGAAACATTGAAGCTTAAAAAAAAAAAACAACCAAAAACATGATTTATCAAATCTCTTTTACTAGAATTTACATTGCAATCGTGCTGGACAAACCAGTATATTTCCATCCTCTATCTTTCCAAACAGTAAAAATATCCCACCGAATCCTCTTCCTTCTTCTATCAGATGTAAACCAGTTACTTATTTGAAAACAATTAAGCTCATGCACAAGATTTAGGAGAGTTTTGTATCCGTGTGAATAATTAAACTCCTATCTTTTCACTTTCTAGAGGCTAGAGTGCAGGAAGAGATCCTACATTGCTTTGTGGATATCAAAGCCAATGTTCTCAAACAATAAAATGCGGTTTCCTATAAACATCATTCAGTTCAGCACTGACTTTCATGAATCCTTCTTGTTCTAGGTATTATGATAGTTCTGTATCTTTTCATATTTTCTGAACACCGACAGCTGATTGACTGCATGTGTCTGATGCTCTGTGCATGAACCTCTTTCACTTTAACACTCATACTTACTGCCAGCACTTTTCAAAGATTACCCCCCCCAAAAAAAACAACAACAACATATAATATTAATATATTATATATATATTATATATATACAATCTGTTATGATAAGGTCATTATGTCATTTTAAAGATAATCTGACTCCTGGCATTAATGCAGAAATGTTTGCAAAAGATAAATGTGTAGAATAATTGTCATAGAATATCATTCTTTGTCGGGTTGAGAGCAAAGGAATATTCTTGAAATCCATGAGGCTTGTCCAAGTCTTGCTTGACAGAATAAATCAATGGACATGAATAAACAATGTTACAGGATAATTATTCAAGCAAAAAGGAGCAGCATTTCATTTGACACTAACACAAGGACTTTTCAAGAATTATGCAATAATATCTATCATATATGATATGTGCTTTGACATGATATAAAATCATCCAGCTGCAGTAATTGGAATGGACATTTTCAAGCAATGTCAGAAAAGTCCCGGATGGATGGAATGACATTTACAATACTGCTTTGCATTTATAATGTATAATGTACCTTGAGGACAGCTGGGTCTTGCTTGTCATCAATCATCATCCCCGGCTTCGCACTGGGAGGCTTGGACATGGAGCTTCGCGGTGACGAAACTCTGGTCCCCATCCTAGGAGTGGTCGGGACGTGCCTCGCGATACCCCCGACAGCTGCCCTGGAATCCACGTGGCCCGCCGACTCACGCACGAGTTTCTCCGGCCTCGCGAACACACCCCTCTTTGGCTCGCACTGAAAGTACCGCACTCCGTTGACGGAGCCATCGTTTTTGCCGATAGGATCGTCCAACACGACTCCCGCCCACTGTCCACTGGCAAATTGTGTTTCTCCCAAAAACTGCACATGGCCATGTTTGTTTCCACCCACAATGACTCTGTCACCAATGACAATTTCATCCGAGTGTGTTGGTGCGCCCCCATTGTTGACAGTCCGCACAGTCTTATTGGCAAGGGCATTTGCTTCTGCTGGTCTCACACCCGCTGCACGAGCAGAGCTGGCAACCGCATCTATTCAAAAGACAAGGGAAAAAAATAATAAAAATCACTTTCAACAACAAAACTAGAACTGAACTCTGTATTTTCATACAATACACAAATTACAATTTGAGTTAAATCCATAAGACCACTTTGAACTGCAGTTGAGTTATACAGACAGGGAGGTTCTTTTATTTGAATTTGATTAATTTTCGGACACTCATAATCTCAAAATAGGTGAAAGGACCCTAAAAGATTAGATTCCAATGCATGCACGCATGGAATAAGTGATCACATGAAGCTTGTTCTCTGAGAGTCTAACATTGCTTCTCTGTTTTTTCCTATGCCATGACGACATACTAGACAATTCTTTCCCACTGAAATGGTCAGGTCTTGAATACACATCTACGACATTTGAATTACAAAGATATGGAAGTTATCTCCTCTAGATATGAAAGATGAAAAGATTGCATGCATGCTATGCTATAGTCAAGAAAGTATCAAATACCTGGCATTTCAAGCCATATAGTACCATATGCCGCAGTATGTGAGTTCATGTATTAATTCCTATAGAAGTGCTAGCTTCTTTAATTTATTATCAATGCCAGTTAGTAGCGTTTACATCAAATTTCATCATTTCATTTTATCCTGACTACAGCAGTCTAAAACACTGCAAACAGCAGCTTTGATAGCATTTTATTTCTTTCTTTTTTTTGGAGGGGGGGGGGGGGGAAGGGGTAACCTGCCCTTTTACGAGGATTTTTAGATTAGATTAGTATGATAAAATTTCCCGCAGATCTTTGCAACTATAATAAGAGCAGTTTGGATCTTTAGAAAAAAACCAAACAAACAAAATGTATCATATCACTTGTAATAATACTGTTTTTTTCATAAATTCAGATATTACTCAAAACAGACCGACTAACATATTGAAAGAAATTGGGTGAAAGTTAAACTGATATCAAAATATGGAATTGACAATGATTTAGACTGACAAATACAATATTAATGATTGCAATAACAGAAAATGTTGCCCTTCCATCGTGACTGTGATACATTCTCAACGTTTGTGTATATCATCACTGTTTATCATTGGGCTCAATGGCTCGTCTTGTAGGTCTGCAACAGTACAAGAAATTGAAAATTGAGTCAGTATTGTGTAATGAATGCTACAAATTAGAAGCTATATTAGTACATGTATGAAATGCACTGCAACCGATATTTTGCATGATGATCTAATGACATATTGATATCAGTAGATCATGTGATAAAACATCTTTTTAAATAATGTAACAAGTACATGTGGTTTTCGTAGTCCTATTTGATCAAAAAATACAATTGATTAATATATTCTTTGGATAAACCTAACAATAAACACAATCCACAATTCTCTATTCTCTATTGATAGTTTTGAAGGTGAAGGTATACAATGTATCATAAAGACTGATGATTTGAGGCTTCACTTTTTTTCCCTTTTTTTTTTTTTTGAGCCAGGGTTTTTGACAACAAATGCACATATCACAAATACTTTCCAGACTTACATGTAACTACACAAATATATTCATCACCAAATATGTTTAGACAACTGAAAAGATCAATCTCTATCCAGCAAAATGCTACTGAAAGTGAGTTCCCAGGCTCCCCTGTGACTAGAGCTCAAGTCACAATGTGTCTATTATTGGGTGTGAAAGCTTCCATTTGGGCAGCATCCAAACAAGAACAGGTTCTTCAACTCAAAGCTCTTGAATCTTTATACCAGTAAAAATCAATGAACCAGATTTTCTACTCACTAGGCAGTGCTATGATAAAGCTACAGCTGGGATTATCTGTGCATTGAATCCGCTACACCAATGTGAATAATAATACGAAAATCTTATTTTTTTGCTTGTTTGTTTTGTATTTGCTTTTCTTCTTTTTTCAATCACAAGCACCCATTTTTTGATTTGTTCTCTTTCATGGCATTAAATTGCAAAGAGAAAAAGAAAATCCTAACTACCCATCACACCATGAGATTATTGCCCAATCTTCCCGCTGAAAACTACACTAGAGAATGCTAAATATCACACAATGTACTTAATCCATGTCTTCTTGGCCAATTCACAAAATGAGTACATATAGGGGACAACTTGAAAACGACAGCTAACACAAATACTGATATTCATGACTTCAACTTGTTAATGACTGGATTAACAGCTATAATACAATCGCATGCAATATACATAAAATGACTCCACTATCGATGTTGATAACACATTCAATACTGAATGAGAACAAGAAGAACTGATTCACTGATTAGTAGCAACTAATATACATACATGTATGTATCAAGAGCAAATTAAAAGAATAAAATAAAAGTTAATCCAACAAATGACTTTAAAACTGCAAACTTGATACCAGACATGTGTTAGTGACAGCTGTAGAACAATTAGGCAGCACCAATGCCGGATATGTACATCAGACACATACTGTACCTTTAATGCGACTGGCATGACCGCTGGGAGCTAAAATCATAGTCAGACCAACAAGAGTGTAAATCAAAACATCAAGGAGTTGGGATTGACAGAAATTAAGGTACAAACAGATATTATTTTCAGACAAACACCTGTGAGAAAGGAGACAGTATGTAAGAAAAATGATTTAATCATTTCAGCTGTATAGTATGTGTACCACGTAACACTTCATCAATTTCAGCTCTGTTTATCTTCAGTAGATGGCAAAGTATTTTCCATATTCCCATGGAAAAAAAAAATCTTCCTACAACAAGATTTCCACCAAATCAAAATGGTAATTTACTCCTAGAAAGCCATATGGTAGTGGGAGATGTAATGATAATGATAACGGGTGGCAGCACAGCAGTACGACACAGTGGTTGTAGGTATGGTAATAACTATTAAATGTTGTTTGTGGTGGTGATAAAGAAGAAAGATGTTGTGAACCTGGCGGTAGACTAGAGGAAAGTGGCACATGTATTTAGAGATGGTGGTAGCAGTGGTAATGTGGATGGTGCCAGACAAAACAGAAAAAAGAAAAAGAAAGAATTGCAAGTGGTAGGTGAGAATGAATGGATGGTGATGACAAAGAGTAATTTCATACCATATGCCACTTGACCCTAATGAATATAACATTGTAAGATCAGATGAATTAATCAAAATTGGGCCTAAGAAGCTAAAATATGTAACATTCTTTTACCATGTTTGATGTTCATGAAACATTTATCAGAAAGTGCATCTGATTTCACTTTATTAAAATAAACTTGAGTGCAGTTCAATTGCACTTTAATAGTCTAAGTGGGATACATCATCAAAAGGCAGTTAGGGGATGGAATAACAGTGGCGGTGGTGGTAGAGGTGGTGGTAATGGATTACCAGATTGTGGCAGCAATGGCAGATGTGATGTCTGCAGAGGGGAGAGGTGTTGTGACAGTGGCAGCTGTGGTACCACTGATCATGGTTAAGGTGGAGTCGAACATTAACACAAATCAAAATCAGGGAGGATTCTGAAGAGCAACCACTGAGTTGCTTGCATATCACACACATCTCAGAGGGCAAAAATAATCCCTGGATCTCAGAAATGTTTCTTCCCCATATCTAGACATGAGGTAATAATGACGTTTTCAGGAAGTCTCCTGCAGAATCAAGAGGTGTGAACAGGAGCAGCTGAAATGAAAGTGAAGATGAAAATGGTGATGCATTTATTGTCATGGTGGAGTTTGTTGATGTCAGGAGACACCTGATTGCATTGGCATGTGTAAAAATGGTAGAAATGGTGATAACGGTGCAAGGTAAGGATGGTAGCATCCGACGCCTATTGCATTAGCTTCTATGTGATGACACTCACAGGGACTGGAATATGATGGCTTTCACAAGTGTCATGTTGATGGCAAGTGATAACTGATGGAAACAATAGGGAGCTTTAAATTTTCATGAAGTAGAAGTTCAGAGAAAAAAAAAACCCTGTTCTGTGCATGCGCAGATTTGCTTTGATATAAAAATCAACCTCCCGTCATCTAAGTTTGCACAGTCAGTTCTGGGCCATTTTTTGCATCCACTCAATTCATGACACAGAGAGGTACTGGATGCACTGACCACATGGGGGCGCCATTTTACTTTGTTTGGGCTGTGTCCTCCCGTAATCTGAAGGTACTTTGTAACACAACGCAGGGAGAGGGGAGAACAGCCAAAGCAATCGCCGTCTTAAACGTCCGCGTCGCAAATCTAATGCTCCATGGATAGATTCTTGCACCCCATGTCTCACAATGGTAAAAATGGAACAATCAGGTGGTGAAGGCCACGGAAAGACATCGTGGAACTGAGATTGTTTGTTTATTGTTGATTTGTCATGAGAATGACAAAGTATACACTGCGGTGGTGAAATTGTTTTGAATTTGAATGATAATGATGTGACAGAGCATTATGATGAACAGCAATGTATTATCTGCATGGTCTTCGTGTAATGAATGGTAAATGTTATGATGATGAATATGATGACTATGAAGAAAATAATGAGGAATTAAGACAGACAGAATGGAAGACAAGACAGTAAAGTTACAACAGAAAGGAATGAGGTAGGGTCAATTGGTTTCACTTTATATGCATGCAATAAATATATGAGACCCGCTACAACAAAAGGATCCAAAAGTCGGGGAAGGACTGTTGTTCATGCTGTCATTAATAGTAGGCTTGATTATTGTAATGGGTTATTGTTTGGCTTACCAGATTCACAGATAACCAAGCTTCAGCGTCATTAGACTGTATGTGCGAGATTTGTGTCCAGTTCGTCAAAATTTTCACATATTACACCCGTTTTGATGAAGTTACATTGGTTGCCAGTAATTTTATTACTATATATATTTTTATATGCTCCTAGCGACCTCCGCGATGTTCATTCAAGCCTAGCCCCAGCGGTCTACGCACGACAAATCAGTAATCAGGATGCCACGCACTGACCAATAAGACCATTCCCTCGTTGCTAGGGGCGGAGTCTAGCTGCGGCGCTAAATCCAAATCTTCAGACACGTTACTGTTACGTTGAAAGTCGGAAAATCATGGCCCAGAAAAACGCTGATTTCTTGCTTTTCCTACGATCATTTAGCCTCAAAATTTCGGCAGATGATAGACAAAGCATTAGACCACAAAATTATACTAAAAACAGAATTCCGATTGTTTTGAACAATTTTGATGATGTGACTTCAAACTCGATTTTCTCGGCTCAGCCGTCAGCGACTTAAGGATCCTTTTGTTGTAGCGGGTCACATATGTTTTAAACACAATTCTGGAATTAAAGAAACAAAAAAATATCACAATGAGATATACACTACAGTTGATATGTTATTGAGATTTAAAGATAGGAAGTGACACTAAATGTTACTCAGCTACTAGACAGTATCACTACCACACAACAAAAACGAGAGAAAAAGTATCACCACATCACATGACATACTCTGCAGTAGATTCAAGGAGCTGGGTAGTAATTTTTCTGTTTCTGAAATTTGGCGTACGGCTGATTATTTCAGTGACAGTGAGGGAAGCATACATGTGTGCCACACGGTTGATCTGCGACAGTAAGTGGCTTAGACAGCCAACCATGCATCAACGTCTCCAGAGACCAATGCCGCACACTTCCAACCATCATGCCAGAGAGATGACTCAATCAACTATTAAAATAGACATCATCTTTTGGAAAGAGTGTGGGGTGTAGGGGACTTGGAAGTGTTCCATCAGTTTGACCATCCTCTGGACAGACCCTCTATCTTTACCTCTGACATCATTTTCCAATCCTGGCACTTTGGAAACATATCTAATACCCCAAAACAACACAAGCCATACAAAGAGCTCTGCTTTACCACTCATTAAATGAGATTTTATTCGAACAGCATGCTTCACTCTGGTAGATGACAATGGGTACAACGAGTGTGATATCTGCACACATTTTGTACAACATCCTCGAAAGTAAAAGCAAATTTGTATCCAAATGGTGATTAATTTTTTACTGTACTGTCTGGTACCTGATTAAATGAACTGACTGTTAAATTTGAATATAGCACACTATTCTCCTTATCATTCTATAAAAGAATTCAGTAGATTGTAATTCTTTCAGGAAATAATATTCTTGCTACACAACTGAGAAAATTGTTGAGCAAGACCACACACAACAACACAAGAAAAAAAATATTCAACTAATATACACTGCTATATCTCTTGCCCTTTAAAAAAAATAAAAATAAATAAAATATTTTTGACAACAGAGCTGTATATCTCCTGCATAATTTGCACTTGTTCTTGTGTCAACTGGCCCACAAGGTGAGAGATGACCTCGATGTGACCCATGAAGTTCAATTCCAAAAAAAAAACCAAGATGGCACAAGGCGAAAAAAGACAGTCCACACTATTCATATCCTGAATAGTACAAGAGATGCCATTTGCTTTACCACTATTCCAGCTGAAAATCACTTAATGCTGTAATGTGGGAGTGACTTAACCTTCAAAAGGATGCCTCATCTGTGTAAACAAGGTGGACAAGAAGCAGGAGGCGCTACCTCCTTGTCCCATACATGGCTTTCCAAGCAGGGTCCGAGCCTGTACCTCATCATGGCTTTGTGGGGGCATTCCACCCGCCTCCATAGAAGCAAAGACCTGTTCCCCAAAGATCTATCATCTCCTGGCAGTAGGGGTATCTGTGAGCAAGGAATGCTAACTATCCCGCACTGTACCATTAATCTCTACGCAGGAGGACGGTCAGCCGTTAGTATCGTGAACTTCAATGGGCCGTAAATTTCTGTTTTGACATTTGAGGTTTACTCAACTCTTTCACGTCTATTATAGGGGACCTGTGCTGTGATAACCTCAAAATGATTTGAATACCAGCTTTGATCACACTTATCTCACTTTTAAGACAGCCATGAAATGAATTACCAATGCTGCCAAAGATATGGAGGTTTCCTCTGCTGCTATGTTCAAAGTAGAAGAATTAACTATTCACACCAACAAAAAAAAAAAAAAAATGCATTCTTGGTCACTAGTACCTTTTAAGAGGAATTACAGTGTAGAAATATTTGACTACATTAATCATACAACTGTATTTGATACCAATTTAAAGGTGCACAAGGCTAAACATTATGGTAATGCACCTTTGATTCCACATCTCCAACAAACAGCTGCCCACCGGCAAGCAGCGCTGCCTGCTAACACCAGTATGCTCACATCAGCTGTCCAGTGAATGACATTCCCAGAAAAAAGACATGATGTATGGGTCTTCTGGACCATGACTCAATTCAGTCATGCTAAAGCAAAGACAGTCTGGAACTACACTGTATTGCTTACATGTAAATCTACTGACATGACTAACAAGGGCTCCCTCTTTCTTCTCCCCCCACCAACGTTGATGGATGTTGATGATAGATATTGCCATAGCAACATAATCACTTAGCATCCTTGTGAAAGAAGATAGATACATCTGAGTGCGCAAGAAAACAAAACATAGTGCACTGCTATGTACAGGATTTCAGGTTATAATAAGGGCTTTTTACACTTGTAAAATTTTGCTTAGCCCCGGACCAACGGTGGGGCTAAGGGGGGGCCTTAGCCCCACCGTTGGTACGGGACTATCCTTAGCCCACTTTCTGTTTACACTCGTTTTTGCCAAAGTGGGCTAGCCCCACCGATAGTACGGTACTATCTGGCCCTGCAAAATAGCGGGGTTAGCACCGCAATTGCGGTGCCAAGCAAGTGAGTGTAAACAGAACGAAAAAATAATCCTGGGCTAAGCGACGGAGACGAAGTCCGACCCTCACTGACCAATCAGAAACGAGGTAATCAAGTGCTGCCGGTGCGTGCGTGTACGTGTACAGTACACAGCGTAATTATGAATATTCATGTGGTTTGGAAAGTCCGGGGCTAAGAAATACGAGTGTAAAAAGGTCAGTTTTCTCCTTAGCCCCGGACAAGAGATAGTACGGGACTAATTGGCGAGTGTAAAAAGCTCAAAAAATTGGTACGGGACTAACGATAGTCCTGGGTCAGAGAAAGTCCGGGGTTAAGAAACACAAGTGTAAAAAGCCCTAAAGATAACTTCAGATCTCAGCTTTCAGACTTGCTTTCTTCCTCTTGGTTATAAAAATTGTGCATCAGTAAAAGCTGGTCCCCCCCACCCCCTTCGATAATGATAATGCAGAACATAATCATTGGCGCCAGCAAAATATAATTGGATACTATGTGCTTTACACATATCCCTCTGCTTGGGCTCAATCAAAGAACAAGCGCATCAAATTATCATGCAAGTCTGTCATCAGTTTTAATATAATATCACATCACAGCCCAGCACGTTGCAAAGCATGGCAGCAGGCATTGGGATGGGCAGCTGCAGTGATGGATTCACCCTACATCACAGCAGGTACAGCGATCTGCAGGAAGCCAGCTACTGGCAGTGCAATGTGATATCAATTTAGGGCTAGCTAGCTACCTAGAGACCACCACGAATACAAACACAGGCACTGCCCATATAATTCAGCACACAGCCGAGGCAAGTTCATTCACAATGACTGCAAAGCAGGTCAACGACCTCTGAGCACTGCACGAAACATGGCAGTAACTGTACCTTCTGTGCCCAATCATATGTAACACGTCCTGCACAACTGAACTACAGTGTACACACGGTATGCTTTGCATGAAAATCCAGAACCACGCTTCTGCGTTGTAACACAGTTTCCCTACTATGACTGTGACCCATGCTGCATGTGTTTGCTCTTTGAAGCTTTATTTCACAAGAGCAGTCAAGGAGTGATCATGGTGACCATCGTAGTACTAAGTATTAGAAACTGCACCTATTAAATGCTTTTGCCTTTCGTCATCAAAACATGAGGTGAACATCTCCATTACATGAAATCTGCACATGCACCAAGCCACAGCAACCAGCAGAAGCAGAGGAAAATTGGTCATTTGTTTACATCACGTAATGTTGAGAAAGCAAGACGAAAGAAACTCTTATTCGGAACAATGTCTCCTCTATAAACTGATGACAATGTTTGCCAACAAGATAGATATTGATACAGATCATATGACCACCATGCACATGAATATGGCAACTGACACTTTAAAACCTAGCCTAATGTACATTCTCGAAAAGACCATCACTCCCAGGTACTGGCAGGCAATGTAATAAAGCTCAAATGCAGGCTTTGAGTATTCTGAGTGAGAGATGGAGCTCATCTTTAGCTTCTTGCAGAAAATTCTCCTGAAATGTACATGTACAACTCTATTGCATTGCAGGGATAGATCATATAAAACAAGTGCAATTAGGCTTAAATAAAAATTTGTATCACATTTCAGAAGAAAAAGGTGCATAATGTATCATAATCACACAAGTTCCCAAGAGTAATGCATATCAAGCTTTTACTACTCTCTGAATTCATTAGCTCAGAGTGCTTGACTGGGTAAGCACCAGCTGTATTGCTCTGTTTTGTTTTGTTTTTTGTTTTTTCATACTAGACTCACAATCGTCATCGTTTGTCATTCAAATCCGTATCATGACAGATGTTTGAACCTACAGTGTGAAATCCAATACAATCAATCTAATACCAACTCAGCCATCAAGGATGTAATCCAGTTTAATACCCAACACGTATAGTAATGAGGCTCACTTTGCGTGTTGGTCCAACATCCCTGGATGTTGGGACAGCAGTAGCCAGCCACGTGGAAGCATGTCAATGAGTGGTCAGTGCCATAGTGGTCACTGGTCAATAATCATGAATGCCCCCAATTCAGGCTCTGTCACAGATGGCAGGACTATTAAACAAACTGTTTTGAAGTCCCCCATTAACAAAGAAATTATTGTCAATACAGAAGATCATGGCTATTACACTCCACCTACTTGCTTGAACCTGACCTCTGTGAACTGTAGAGTACAAGTACAAAAGATAGGCCTACCCTGTAGGCAATCAATGACTATAATATGGTTTATTCATTTTTACAAACTGATGTAATGATTGGCAATGTCAAATAGCACTGTGACAGACTTCATCGCGCTTTCTAAGATCATATGGAATCAATAAGCATACACGTGTACATGACCCACCTTCCTTATATTCAAAAGAAATAGTGTAGGCCTATTCATGGAGTAAGCTGGCACATATTCAAAGTAACTCGATACAAATTTGAATAATAAAAGCGTGTGACTCACTGTTCTTAAAAAACAACAATATCTTAAATGAAACAAACACTTTAAAGCCTGTTATCTTTGCTGGTAGGAAAATTGATCTAAATGTGCTTCAAACCTCTATTAAAAAGATCACATGCCAAAATTCTGTAGCAGTACTATCACTTTAAGCCAACTGCAGAATGTCTCCTCCTATGGCACCTACAGGAACAAACATAAGATATTATAATGCTCTGGGCTATTTCTTTTCTCTTTTTTTTTTCATGATAGAGACACGTGTACCTGAAATGTGATGTGTCATCACAAAACCCATAATAATGTCGAGGAAAATAATGTTTTGGTTTTTGGCAGATATAAATTGTCAGATGCTAAGTTTCAAACTGAAGATATGCCCTACAGATTTCAATACAAGGAAATTTCTTCAAAGAGAATTAAAGGTTAGAAAACTGTAAGGCCATGTTGCCACAGTTGGCTTTACAGGCAATTTTTCCCCATTTATGATCTCCTATTCAATACTGGTAGTGTGATGATGCACCACATATATATGAACATTACATCGCAACAAATTTAGAGCATTAGATATCCATTGATTAACAACTTTGTCATTTCTCACATGAGATTTTGTATCTTTGTTAATTCTTTTTTTAAACCGAGATGCTTCGCAGCATTTAGCTCAAAATTGATGGGAGGTGGAGAAAACCCACAGTTGACCTTTAAGTAGCTTCTTTGCCCAAACATATATACCCAGCCCTGGGGACACCTCCAAGATGCCAAACAGTGATGTCATGTCTAATTTTGTACCCCCTTGCCCAGCCGATAATAGAAAATTAAATCAACATGTCTGAAAGGCTGGCTGGAATGCTGGGAATGAATTTGTTTGAGGGATTCCACATTCCATGACACTGGGCATGGTTGTAATCGCCAACATGCTGAACTCCAATGCCTCCTTCATCATATCTCCCTACTAAGAGGTCAGATCTCTGTCCTGTATTTACAATTCTCTGATTGCAGACACATGCTTCATCTGTCCTCCTGTCAGAATCAAATGAATACCTACACTGTATACTGTATAGTGATGATGTGTCATAATTTGACACACTTCCAAAAATGTGGAGATAACGGCATCAGATTCACTGCATGATTGTGAGGATCGTTGTTGACAATTTCCATTTATAAGCAAATTGATCTTGCCATAGGGAAGTCAACCTATTAAAAAAAGAAAGTTTATAAATCCTCCAAGAAATATTTTACTCTGTGGTAAGTCAACTTCTCATTCTTCTGGTTATGGTGAATAATTCTACTGTACATTTTTTTACCAAATTTATTTCTGAAAAAAATAATACGGCACTGATATTGATATTTTACCATCTTTGACGGTCTTGCTACATTTACGTGTCCAGTCACACATACATGACATATCTGAATCCTAAAGACCACTTCCTTACCATTGAAGCTTTCCTCACAACTTGTTTTGATAGCAAATGAATCCCAGTGAAAATGATAATTAAAATACAAACATTTGATGAGCACGAAAACTATGTTTATAAAATCTACCACATTGCAAGAGCTCCTGAATGCCAATTTGTTACACTGTACTAAATCATTTGGAAATGAAAAATAGATATTGAAGAAATATCAAATTCCTAATGTGACATCTAATTTTCATTGTTAGGTTATGAAGCAGATCAAGGCAGTCATCTTACATACGTACAGTACATTCAGAATTAGGTGCCTACCACTTTTATGATATTGATAAGAGACACCCATGTCTGAAGCCACACTTGTTTTTGCATTATATACATTTGTACTCATATCTGATTTAACTTGATCTCAAGCTAGCTATCATTCCCATTTCTCTCGGACAACCATGACTACAGTTTCACATGAGCCCACCTCTATTTCACATTGTAATCAATATAACCACACCTCCTCATTTATAAAAACATCAACAAAAGAAACATTAGAAACTTGGCCGGAAGAATATAGTGGACTTAAATAGAGAGCAGTTGATATGCTTTAAGTACATATTTGAAGCTGAACTCAAAATTAATTGACTTTCTATACTACTTCATTGCCCTGTACATTGATGAGCATGTGACCAGCAAGTTTGCCACACTCTACAAGTTTACAAATGCTTTCTTGTTTAACAGGCGATATGGTTCAAAGTGGTTGTCAAGATGCTAATGGGGATTGAGTGTCATAAAGGAAGAAATTTGTCCATTTTACACCAACACACTCATTCTTGTCTTCTTAGCCCTTTTATTTCATAACGAGGCATTTAATGCTATGATTCTACTTTATTGTTCGATTAATAGTCTCAGCTCTGAGCTTCATATTCCAAGCCATAATTTTTTTTTTTTTTTTTTTTTTGGAGGGGGGGGGGGGCAAAGGAGGAAGACTGGGGAAATATAGGCCTATATGCAGTTCAGCCTCTTTGCCCCATTCTTCTACATCTTTCTGAGCATCACAATGTGAAACTTCCACACTCGTCTTGCAGTGATTTCCGCACCAAGACACTGTCACTAATAATGATTGAAGACAGTAGGACAACTCTACCCTGATCTCAAACAGGGTGTGAAATGATTGATGGTTGGGGGTTGGTTCAAGTACGCAGCCTTAAAGTTTTTACTGCCAGGAGTGTTTCGTATCACCGTACACCTTAACAAGCTCTTCAAAAGTCTTAAGAAGAAAGGGGTGATGGGGGGAGAGCCTGTTTGTATTGAAGTGAGTCAATCCCCTTCAGCTAAACATTCAATCTTAAAAGGTTGACACTTGCAAACACAACAACATGGGACGTGTTTCGCTCCCAGAGCTCGCCCACATCTTAATTCTGCAATGAGAATCACTTGGAAAATACAGTGTATATCACTCCTTGGACCCTTGGAAGCAGCTAACCAGAATGAAAGATGAAGTGCACAAAGTTTGATACAGAACAGAGGAACAACCACTGAGGTACAGTCTACTGTAGGGAGAGGAGGAGCTTATTACTTGGTGCAAGGGTAGGAGAGGGGCAGAGGGCAGGAAAACTACAGTGGGACATTCATGACTATTCATACAGAGATTTTAGAGATAGTGCGTGTTTATACAGGAGCCTCTCGCATCGGCGCGCATGAGCCGGTATTTTACCTCCCGCATGAGCGCTTATTTCTCGTGTTTATACAGAAGTCAAAATACCGGCTCATGCGAGCCGATGCGAGCCGATGCGAGCGGACCTCAGCTGAACCGGACCTCTCGAATTTGGGGGTCAAGCATAGGTCACGTTCGCAGTGCAGTTTATTGCATGATGGGAAAAAATGAAAAAATCAAGACGGCACCGGCAAAGTCATCAGGACCACCAAGCTTGAAGGTCATTCTTGTAACGTTACTCTTGACAACCACCCGGGCAAATGATAAATTGAAATCCAGTTTTTCAGTAAGAAGGAGAAGACGTGGTTCGATCATGACAGATATCAAAATACGCGCTTTCCGGTTACCTCTCGAATTTCGGTCGTCTGTATAAACACACAGTAAAATACGCGAGGCTCCTCTCGCATCGGCCACCTCAAAAGGTGGCGGACGGAACCTCTCGCATGAGCCTGCGTTTGGCGGCATATGCCGGCATACGCCGTGTTTATACAGAGCAAAATTCGAGAGGTCCTCTCGCATGAGCCGGCTCATGCCGGCATGAGCCGGCATGAACGCGTATTTTGCTTCTCTGTATAAACACGCTCATAGAGTGTATGTGATGGCTGCTGTTTGTTTATTGTTTGTTTGTTTATTCATTTTCCATCTGAGTAGATGGCTGGATAGCACATATTCAGCTACGTTAAGCTGGTCTTCCATGGAGTCCAGTTGGATGTGAGGTAGGACCACTTCACCGGGTTAAACACCCTGCTCTTTGCGATGAATGGATGAAGCAGGATCTTTGACATGCTGTGATTGTGTTTGGCAAAGTCAGAACTCTACACGAACCTATCTTCCTCAACTACAATGTGGTTGTACACAAAGTCAATGGCATTTTGAGATGGAGGTGAATACAGGGTTAAACAGTGAACTTCTTGTGAGTGAATGGAACAGGAGGGTGAGTGGGAGTGGCCCCTTTTGACACCTGTTACATGTGTTCACTGTAAACAGCCGATTGCCCTACGACTGCAGTATGTGACCTGCTGGCATTACATCCATACTTTGAATCAAGCACCCTGTTTGCACCCCGTTCGCACTGATTGAAAAAATCGAAAGTTATTACCATCTGAAACCCTCGTTGAACGTGAAACCTATGTGGATATTGCATTGGTAGTCCTGAAACAGTTTTAAGCGGGATCAATCTTACTTGATTTTTATCCTGCCTCACAGAACAAGCCTGTAGCAGCAGCCCAAATCACTTTCTCCGTAGACTGTGCTGCCATTCTGCCCATCAATACAGACCTGATTCTTCGTGGCACACGTCCTGGTGTCACATGATCTTGTCGCTAAAAACTCCAGAGGTCAAGGCAGCTGCAGGCAAGCACTATAAAGTCTAATGGTGGAAGACTGATCTTCCTACATATTTGCACAGAAGCGCAGACTTCAAAGAGCATTAGGCTGCCGAACAGCCTCCCAAGGAGAAGGTCAACAGAATCAATCCATTGGCATTCTTCATGGATTGATCACCAATAGCACTTGTCGAACACCAGCCAGCATAAAAGCAGCATATATTGAGAATGATGATCTGATCAGCTACAAGCCACAAAGTACTGTGGTTGAGAGAACACGGTCCTAGGAACATTTGGAAAAGGGTTTTGCTATTGCTGCGGCTTGTTTCATTTACAAATTTGATTTCCTACCATCTACAGTTTCAAAGAACACTGTACAGCTGTTGCATCATAGAAAATAAAACAAAAACCTCAACAAGAATTTATTGCAAAGCGTGGGAGCCCACTTACCTACCAAAAGCACACATAGCTGGTAATATCATAGAAAAAGCACTACACATTACACAGATGAAAAATATGAAGAAGACATTTTGCAACATTCGGAGGCTGTCTAGAAATAAAGCGAAGGAGTACAATCGTGCACTGTCTGTGTCATTTGATGTCAATTCCCCACAATTCCCTGCACAGTACGGCAGATTTGACATTACTTCTGCCCGTATGTTTTGACTTTTCTTTTCTACTCCTTTTTCCCCACTGGGTGCTGCCTGAAATATGGATAATAACTTTGCAAGTTGATACCACTTTGGTGAAGTGCCTGCAGCAATCATGAAGTGCAGAAAGATTTCGTGGGTGACCTTGTACGTTGGTTCATCACCATTTTGTTACTTGATATCGCCTACCAGAGCTCAGGTTTTCAGGGGTCAGTGCCTCTTGACCCCAAATACCCCCTGATTGTCTCATGACATATTTCTGTACATATATTGTATCCATATATATGAATGTCTCCAAAACCACCTACACAGTGACTGTTTTTGCACTCTACAGAGGAATCTGACGGTAATATCTGCATTCAAATTCATGAAATTCTTCCATCGAGATGCTTTCATTGCAACTGATTGACAAATTGCCCTGCATCGACGTAATTAAGCACTGAATTGATCAGTGTTTTAGTAGTAGCCATGATAAAAATCATTGGTGACTTGCTACCCTTTGTTTCTCACCCATTACACTATCGTCAGTCAATTCTTGTCTTATTATGGAGATGAATGAAATACTCTGCTTTCTTAACCATGTTGCTAAAAATAAAACTGCAAAGCACTAGCATCACCTCTATCATCTAGAAGCACACACATTACATACAAAAATTTACTCAGAAATGCCTTCAGGTAAGACTCTAAGGGGCCAATTTGTAGCAACTGAACAGAGATATATTTTTCTACGACATCAATTTGTTCAAAAAGTTCAAATATAATTTTTGGTACTCAGTTCACATACAAGAGCTTAAGAAAGAATGCCAAAAATGCACAGGTAATTCCTTTCCACAAATCTCAATGCCTGCCAAGCCAGGCTGGTAGTAAAGACAGGTAACAAGCGCTGACCCCACACGACCTCATAAAGCCCACAGGGTGAACCAGGCAGCCTTTTTATCCCCACTTGTTTGTCTGTTTTCCACCCTAAACATTATCAACCTATTATCACATCACTGTCATTCAGCAGCTCCTTTTTTTTTTTTACCTCCATAAATTTTTTTCCTCTGACATCTACTTATTTTGAATGAGAGTTGTTTGAGTGGTATGCTGTTTACTACCACAGTAGATGTGTGCAATGAAACTTCACAGCAGACCACAGAGCTTTCCTGAAAATAACTTTCATTGCCATTTTCATTCTATCAATTCAAAGTACAATACAGCATGCACATTAACTCAGCTTTCCTGGAAGTCATTTTCATTGCAATTTTCATTTTATCAATTTTAAGTTTCATATAGCATTACATATTTTAACTCAGTGGAGAATGGTAAATGAAGATAAACTTGAGCTACATGTGAGATGCTTCATGTCACAGTCTGCCAAGCTGATTGACTTTTAACTCTAAAACGTGTTTAAGCAACAGAGTTTACGATGCTACCGCAGTGACCGTGCAGGAACAAAACCCTGTGTGGGTCTTCTCCGTCAATTTGTTCAATTTTGCATTCAATTCACAGCCTGAGGCAAACCATCCAAAAGCCACAACTTTTGAACCAAACAGTGAACCCATAAATGTCAGTTACTCACACCTCCATTTTTTTATGATCTGACATGGGGGGGGGGGGGGGGGAAGGGGGAGATATTGATGAAGGAATTGTCACGGTGGGCAGGCACTAAGCAATTTATGAGGATTTATTGGAATACTGAAGCGTGTGAATATTTCTCCATGCATAACAGGTGCGAGGAATTCCATGTCAGATATCCTAGATGTATAATTTTTTTTCCTTTCTTTCTTTCTTACAGCTGCAGAAAAACAAAGTCATTTGTATTGGGTTGTTTGGGGTACCCAAAATGAGAGAATGGTAAAAATTCCACCCATTAAATTTGGACAACAAAATAGTGGCTGTTTTTCCAGATCTCATTAAAATATGATTATTTTTCTACTCCTTTTATCATTTTACTTGGGAAAGGGGTCATTACCTCTGCAGGGCACAGATGAACAACAAAGGCATATCAAGCAAAGTGTGAAAAGCTTCTACACAGGTGATGTGCAAAAGAAGAAAAGTGGGGAGGGAAAGGGCAAAGTAGATTTAAGGTAGAACTATGTCACTTCCTTTAAGTAGGTCCAGTGAAAGTATGAACATATTTTGACCAAATGCACAAAGAAACATTTGTTGTTGTTTTTTACATAGACAAAAGATTAAGATGAAACACAGAGTGGACATTTATCAAGTCTTCCAGTTGGACCTTATTATGCGTTTTCACATCAGCCCGATGTTTCGAAATAGCACGCTATTTTCTGACTTGGGAAATTAACCCCATCACAAAATAGCGCGCTATTTGATAATGTGAACACAAATTAGCGCTTGTATCTCTCTGATTGAGAAAATTTTCGAGTGCAACTCGGGAAATTTCTAAAATAGAGGGATAACATAGCGAACTAGCGCGCTATTTGATAATGTGAAATCGCCTCAAGAAATTAGCGCGATGCATCCGTTCATGCTGAGCGTGTGTGACCCAAAAGCATGCGCTCTACTAGTATACCCGACACTGTTTGCGCATGCTCAGCTGTCAAATTCGCTCGAAAAAAATTTCGGGCTAATTTTTTTCGGGCTGATGTGAATAGGAAATGAAATAGCGCGCTAATTTGCAATCGCGAAAAATATCTCGAGCTTGGATTTTTATCGGGCTGATGTGAAAACGCCTATTGAGTATTTCTCCCACCAGTCTACATATTAATGAACATCAACAATTATTGTAAATAACCCAAATATCATTCAAACTACATCAGACTTACAATCCATATATGCCCTTGTCTGTGCAGGCTTCTGGCATTGTACTGTAAATGTCCATATTTTTCTGCAATTAATTTTTCGCGTCGAGTAGCTCAGAAACATATTCGCAGGTTCTTGAATTTGCCCTGCATAACTGTTCACCCGTTCAAAATGTGTAGAGAAAATTGTGAAGATATTTTCATGCATTTCAGAATTTGCGCTAGCCAAAACCAGCGCAAAATGCGCGAAAATTAATGTAGGTACCGCAAAAATTTGTGTGTTAACAGTATATCCTTATGTCATGCTAGCTTTGATATTACAGTTTTCTGGAGACAGAGATAAGTCAAGCAGGCCAACATTTGTGCACATACATTGTATTATGTAGTCAAGCCTATGAATTTATTCAATTTCAAATCATAGTTACACCAGGAAAAACTTGAGAGCGCTGGATCAGCTTTTGTCAACGAGCAAGAACTTAAGAAGTCCTGAATCACAGCCAGACATTGATTAGCTATCACAGGGGAATACTACAGCTCTGCCCTGTAGCATTCAAACATACATGTGTATTGATGAGATAGAAATGAGTGGTTTTCATCTCATTCTGCACGAAGCATCATCACACTAATCCCCCCCCCACCAAAAAACAAAACAAAACAAAACAAAACAAAAATGAAGAAGGTTTGCATATGTACTGTGATGCCTGTCACAATAATTGGTGCAATTCAAATATCTGTTTGGACTGAGTGACTGCAGAGCTGTTAGCAAGACAGTCTGCCCGTGAATTTTTGAACCTCTGAGCTGCAGAAAACTGGTTTGCAACCCTCCTATGGGGTAGAATAAGACGGTTTGTTGACATGGCTCCCTCCACGGGGCACAACACTGTTTCGGGAATAATTTTGATAATTGCATGTGTGTGGGTGTGGGTTGGTAAAATGTTTACAGACGCAGACGAAAGAGGCCCTGTGCTTGTAATACACTCAGTCGTCATTGCAGAAGTTCCTTCAGGTACCGGTATCACAGACCACATAGACTGAGCAAATGCCACTGAAGACAGTGTTTGAGTTCACGGAGCTATGTCGACGTTTCAAGCCACGGTAAGGTGAAAGGGGGACCTCACCTAGTAAAGCCTTTGTGATATTGACATAGCTAAAACTTGGTCCCCCAGGCATCTGGTGCAACTTTCATTTCAACCCCAGATGTGTGAAACGTGACAGAACTTAAAACACTGATCACAAGACGCTACATGGCATACTTGCTCTATTTGACCAACGTCTCTTGTAACATCCCAATCCTATTTAAATCACTCCATAATCCTACCATCTCAGCACTTTGTTCCCCTTACACATGAATTAATCAGACTGTATAAGAGACTGTAGGCCTCCATATTTCATACTCAAAACTCTGACACAATTATGAGCAATGCATAACACAATAATAAACAAACTATGAAGCTCCATTGTGTATTTCTTTTGGTACAAAATTGTGTATTTCTTTTGGTACAAAATTCAATACAGGACCAACTTGCATGAATTGGATCTCCATCATTACTTCTACACACCATATCAATATCCAAGCTTATCTCATTCTATTTTTATGTCAGTCAGTCTCAGAAGAAGTGTTTAATACCTTTGAAATATACACCATTGTATCAATTCCATAATAAAAATTCAGGGTCAGACACAGGAATCAAACTGATTGCTTGCAACCAGATTAACGTGTAGGGACTACATACACTGTATCTGCAGGTACAGACCAATTGCAGAAGACTGCATGGTCCAAGAACCACTCCCTGCAGTCAATGTGAACAGAAATCCGTCAGGAACATTCCTGGCTTTCAAGTGCATGTAGCTCTCTTTCAAGCTACAGTCAAAACGAACTTTTGACGACCTACGAACAAGCCGTAGGACTGAGAATGAGGTGAGGGTAACATACCTGCGGGATCCCTCATCCCTCCCCCCCCCCCCATGAATGGGGGGGGGGGGACACCAAAAAAACAAAAGGAAAATAGAGGGAAGAGAGAAGAAAAAACACAAGAAAGAATGGGGTAACCAATATGTGACAGTACCAGGTTGATGTAGCGGGAGGGGGAAAGCGAAAGGGTCGATTTAGTGATTGATGTTCCGCGTCAGTTCAACCTGGTGAAAATGTCTAGACAGGGATGATTGTTTGTGGTGTGGTAGGGGAGGCTAAACTCCACAAGCGAAATGGCCATCTCCTAACACAACAAGCCCTGTGGTTCTAAAGTGACACTGATATATCTACCAAAACCAGCCACAACTATTTCTGCACCCTTTATTTCATTCTACTCCTGAATAGTTTAAGAACAGCAGTTACAGGAATGCTTCAAACAAGGTAAATGCTCTCTTTTCGAAAGCCTTCCAAATCCAACTAGAGATTGTAATTTGTCATCACTGACAAATTAAGGTGATCCGATTTTTTTTTTTAATGATTCGAGTCCTGATCGTAATAGGCATGACAATACAAGTTTCATCTGTGTTTAGAGACATTGGCCGTGTGAGGTTTGGATTCTCATTTAGAAAAGGGAGTCATATCTGCCATCTTTGGTACCAATTCTGTATACACTGAATAACGAAGATACAGCAACGAATACATATGACCTTTGACCCACCTTTACACTCCCAAGATGGTATCTGAGGAAAAAGTGGTTATTTTGTGAAATGATTCTTGCGACATCGTCTATATTCGTGTGCAAAATATGGCAAAGATAGGACAGGTATTCACCAAGATGCAAAATGCAAAGTCTTAGGTACAACATAAAATCTGGGAGAAATTCACCGAAGGGTAAGTGAGAGCTAGTGCTCGATAAAGAAAAGCATGTCGATTTTCACATAAAAAAAAAATCCCTCCCATAGAGATAACACGTCATAACGAAAATACAGAAAGAAGTACATATGACCTTTGACCTCACTTTGCACACCCAAGATGGCGTCTGAGCAAAAAGTGGTTATTTTGTGAAATGATCCTTGTTACATGGTCTTTGTGTATGCAAAATATGGGAAAGATAGGACATGTATTCACCAAGATACAGGATGAAACATTTATGACCTTTGACCCTAATTTACATACCCAAGATGGTGTCTGATCAAGTAGTTGTTATTTTATGAAATAATGTACGTGACATGAACTAAACATGTGCAAAATATGGGATTGATAGCCATTGTTGTTGTTCATCTATTGCACAGAAAGTAGTAGAAAGAAAGAAAAATAAAGAAAAAAATATGTTATTTTATAGAAATTTGAAGGAGAAGCATAAAAAAATCAGAAAAAGATAAAGTTAGGAAGGGAGATTAAGACTAACTAAAGAAAAAGAAGAAAAAAAGTGCTTAAAAAAATGAAAAAAAATATTGGCAGGGGTGAGCCTCGAACCAGGGACCTTAGGATTACGAGTCGGATGCGCTATGCAATGACCTATTTCATGCTCCATAGGCCCTGTGTATTAAGCAAAATGACGCTGCATCGAAGCCACGTGCCATTTTCAACCAAGTTTTTCGACGTAATGCCGACGTCGTATGAAAAAATGAAGGGCACACTTACGATAGCCCAAAGTCTCAGCTACAACATACTAAAATCTGGGAAAAATTCACCGAAGCAAAAGTGAGCTAGTGCTCGAAAAAGAGAGTCATGTCAATTTTCACTGCCAGAAAAACTGCTCTCCCATAGAGATAACACGTAAACTGGTCAAATTCTACAAGGATACATTCAATCCATTTTTACGAGGCGATGACGTCATCCAATCAAAATGTTGTTTTTACATTAATGAAAGAACATTTCATAAGCTACAACATACTGAAATATGGGAGAAAATTGGCAGAGGATAAGTGAGATACGCTCGAGTAAACTTGTAATTTGATGACGTCATTTTGAAAATTTACTTTTTTTACTTTATTAAGAAATTTGATATCTTTTAATCATTTTGTCAGCATTGCCTACCCATGAAATGACATGTACAACTCATCAGCTTTCAATATATGTAAAGAAAATGGGGGGTCACCGTCCATCCTGACGAGTAAAATCGGATTTAAAATTGGCAGTTTTTTGGCATAGTTGCACTGTATATCGCCATTGACGCGCGCGCGGAATTTCAACTTTGACGGCCCCGTATGACGTCATATTGAGTCGGATTGACTTGAAACGTGGTATAAATATTCCTTGACATTTCAGACATGCGATCAAAGTGAAAAAACTGGAAATTTCAATTGCATATGAGCTGTGCGTGCGTATATGCGCGCGCGCGTACGCGTCCGTCCGATTTTTTCAATTTTTCAAAAAATGCTCCAAATGGTCTGAAACGTGTGCAAAAAAATTTTGAGCTCGATTGGAGCATACAAATATTTCAACGCGCGCGTACGCGCACGTTTTAAGAGAAAGTATGAATTTTGAGAACATGAGTAGAATGCGCATAACTTTAAATATATGTGACGTAAATTTCATTGAAAAATTCCATTTCATTAATGAGATATGATTGAGAATGTGTTTTCATATAATGACGTCATAGTGACGTCACGGTCGACTGATCACAATGATACATTAGATTTGCCGTCTTTGGGACATGATGCATACATGATATAATTTTGAAATTGACAGGCAGCGGACTTTCTGAGCTAACCTCTGCACAACTTTTGAGGAGAAATAAAGAAGAAAAACAAAGAATCCGTACAGATACAGAAGGTGATCCGAGAGGATACTCGGATCACCTAATAAGATTTTTTCTGTGGGTAACATTTGACCTTAAACCTACACATGTGTCACACATAAATATCAATACCCAACATTCCATGCGATATAACAAAGTGCCAAAAATTCTTGTTGATAAATGTTCTTTGACTCCTAAAACCTGATCTTTGACTGCCTGAGAAATGGGGGGGGGGGGGGGGGGGGGGACAACAAGGCAAACAGTAGCTCTGTTCCACATTTTACTATCTTAACATTAACTTTCAAGCTATCGCACAATCCTCTCCTGGGAAAGACTGATCCACAACACACAATCCTAATGTCAAACGTCACAGCTGCAGGAGAGATCTTGCTTTGATATCAATTTCTGCATCGATCATTTTAAAGGGATCGTATAGTTTTGTTTGAGATCTAATTTCAGGTTTCTAACAATTTTTGGTGAGATAATAAGAAACCTATTATGAAATAAAAAAGAGCATGTAATTCCATGAGGAATTCAACGTTTATTTGATGAAAATCGGTTTTGAAATGGCTGAGATATCCAAAACAGAGCGATTCTAATAAAGTGTGGGACCCACACTTTTTTATGATCGCTTTGTTTTACTTCGTTTTTGGATGTTTCAGTCATTCCAAGCCCGATTTTCATCAAATAAACTTTGAATTCCTCTTAGAATGGTATGCTCTGTACTGTTTCATAAGTGTTTTCTTGGTGTCTCACAAAAAGTTAAAAGCCCAATTCTCATCTCCACCAGTAGTGTACTATCCCTTTAAAGTCAAATCCGATGGATAGACATTGCTATATCATATGTGAGAAGTGAAAGGCCAGCAGCACTTTAAGAAAAAAAAAAGACAGGAAGAAACAGTGCAGCAAAGAATTGAGTGGATTTTTTTCTGCTTCTATACTCGGAGCCCATACTCCCTGGAGTCGTGCCCACACCCCTGAAGTGAGGAAATGACATCAACAGAAAAACAAAATAAAACAACAAGGTGAGCTCCTTGTGCCAAAGAACTACACATTTTCCTTCAAGGAGTGCAAAGTTAAGGACTACATAAAACAAAAACAATGATGAGAAAACAGAGGCAGGGAGAAAGAAATAGTGGCAAATATAAACTGGGCGAAGAGGGAGAAAGAGAAAGTTTAAATGCTGGGCATTCCCTATCTCACATACAAGGCTTCCTGACAGAAAATCATGCGGAACAGCTTGGAGATTGCCAAATAAGAAATGTGTCGGTAGATATTAAAGCTCAGCGGCACGGCAATCAATCACTTCTCTGCAGATATTTATTCTGGGACAAAGTGAAAGCAGATCATGTCATGTCACAGCAAACATACTGTTCAACAAGTCATCTCACAATTCATAAAGTGAGGTCGTAATAAAGGAGAAAGACATCAACATGCTCCAACTTATTAAAAAAAAAGATTAAAAAAAAACAACTTTACAAACATGAAATTCTCAATTGTAGTTTCTTTCCATTCTTTGTTTTAATAACAGTGTTAGTAGTGGAAAAAGAAAAAGAAACCTTACATTTCAAACCCTTGGACTCGGTTGGAGTGTTCATAGTGGTGAACATCAACATTACTACATTAAGAGAAATTGCAAACACAAACAAGAGAAAAATCACAGAAGAAAACGAAAATTAGTGAGAGACACCAACAAGGGCAAACTATACCTTCAACTTTGGCAGCTGTATGAAGTGTACCAGGGCGGGGGATGCTCCCTGGCTTCGTGATCTTTGAGGGCGCTTTCAGCCCGGATGGCCGTGACGCCATGGCTCCTGAGGAAGTAGATAGGCTCTACCTCAAGGATTCAGTGTCTTCCAGAACGAAAAATGAGGATCTCCTTGTTACGTCTACTTTCTCCAATGGGCTTGATGATGTAGTCTTTATCCACAGTAACCATTGCAAGCCCAGGACAGCTCAAGTCTGTTCAATGTATGCACATTACATTCTGTTTATTCCTGATGGATGGTCACCATTAGAGATGCATTGTGTACCTGAAATGAGACAAAAAGGAAGAAATAGGCAAACATGATTACTTTGGTATTGTAAAGAAGTTCTGCCTCATGAATAAAAGGAAACCAAAACCCAAAGAGAAATGTGGATTGAGTGAAAGCAACAACATTAGTAGAACATATCAGTGAAAGTTTGAGGAAAATCAGACAATCGATGCAAAAGTTAAGAATTTGTGAAGTTTTAGTGTTGGAACTGCTGGATGAGGAGACTACTAGAGGTTATGATGTCATGTGTGGACAAAAATATAAGGAAAATATAAAAGGAATTCTTCAAAAATTCACTTTTCTAGCATAATGAAAGAGCACTTGACTAACCGCTTTCTAAAAGCAGGGGGAATAATGGCTACCCTTAACTTATATGTCAGTATCAAGTTGATGGAATGTGTAATTTTCATGAAAAATGAAAATTTGTGGAATTCCCTTTATATATATATTTTTTTAATATTATTGTCCACACATACGTCACGATCTCTAGTAGTCTCCTCATCCAGTGGTTCGAACACAAAAACTTTTAAAAATTCATAACTTTTGCATCGATTGTCCGATTTTCCTCAAATTTTCACTGATGTGTTCTCCTAATGTTGCTGCTTTCACTCAATCCACATTTTTCTTTGGGTTTGGGTTTCCTTGTTAACAGGTTATCCTGTGTCACATTCAATAAATATCAGTGCACATCTTTGATGCAAAGACATGGCTACCTGGCCCTGTCACAAATTACACATCAAAAAAAAAAAAGGGGGGGGGAATAATTACCACATGACCTAATACCACTTATTCAAATGTGTGTCATAAAAGAAAAAGATCACAGCTACCACACAATGTGGCTTGTAGTAGCTTGCTCTGCAATATTTAGTTGTAGCAGTGGAGATACTAATGATGCACTGTCTACCACTTGCACCAAATCACTTGTAACAAAAGCATGGCGGAGATTACTGTGAGCTATGTATATGAGTTTCTCCAATCAAATTTGTTCATGGACTTTCACTGCTCCTGGCTCCATGATGGAAACCTGTCTTAAGTGTCGGTTCAATCAGGAGCTGGCTGTTAATATCAGCAGAAAAGTGAGTATCACTTCCCCTGAGCCTTCTACAAAGCTCTCAGAGATTTTGACACTAAAATAATTTTGTGGCTGAATGGACCTGTCAATCAATCACTACTTGGGTTCATTCTCCAAGTATCTCCATGTACAGCCTATCTTCAAGACTCTGTGAATCTATAATCAATGATAAGTGAAGCAGAATGTCCACACATGTTGTGAATTTTAACACAACAAAGCCTTGCTGCAGATCCTCACATTGCACAAAAAAAGGAAAAAAAGATCAATGCTAGAATTGTCTCCAGCAAGTAATGCATGAAGCAAAATGCATAATTTATAAGTATGAAAAGAAAAATGGGAATCGGAAGGAAATATCATGCATGACCTGGAATCAAGACTAGAGCGGGTTGTAAATGCAGCGTATTGCTTGCCACATTTACCGACAGAGGAAGTTATTGACACAGTATGAAAGAACAGGAAGCGGAGGGCAAATTAATAACCAGTTTCAAATTAGTGACATAATTCAATTTGGCAGGGTGGCCACTCCAGCTTACAATGTGGGGGAAAAATTAATAAAATTGTATTCCATCTTCATAGCCCTGAAGTCTAGCATTGGGCATACTTGAGTTCGCTGAATGATCACAGATACAAATTGTACTTGGCAATATCTTCATGAGCCATATTCATATACGAATCGAGGACACATGGCATGGTACAATGAACACTATTGTGCACAAACTTGGTCTGGAAAGACAGACATTAAATGAAAGCATTATCAAGAACTGTTTTCATGATATGAAGTGAGACAAAATCTCTACAAGCAATAGCACATGCATTGTACATGTGCTACAATTTGCTACATGAAGTTGTACCTTGTAACTCCTGAATAGTTATTCCATCTCTATGTCATAGTTCACATAGTGAAATACTGGAAAAGAGGAAATTTTTCGCGGTGTGGAAAAATTTCGTGCAACCAGAAGATAGCACGAAAATAAAATAATGCAAATATTTTTGCATGATGTAATATTCCAGTAGTTAATGTCCTGATTCCGCGAAATTAAAAACATGCAAAATTCATTTAACCCGGCCGAGCGTGAAAAATTACTCGCACAAAAATATCCACTTTTACAGTACCTCTTACAAATTGATTTGAAAAGATCCAAGTCTCTTCATGCACAGAAAATAACAAGTGTCTGCACAATTGATATTCATCGATCCATCTTGAACAGAAAAAAAGTCTAAAACTTTGCCATAATATTTGCCAAGACGTGTGACTTCAGTGACTAGTGTAAACAAGAGTGGTCTCTAAAGAATATCTTGACTCTGCAGCAAAAACTTTTTGATACGATTACAGGTGAAAAGAAGTCAATCATGTGGAATGAATTCTGTGAATCTGCTACTGATTTCTGCTGCACCCAAGCAGCCAAGCACCTGACAAAATAATATGCGCAGTGTCCCATGCTAGGTGTGTGCTAAATGCATTTTTCACAACATTCATTTAAAATTGAGGAAACATATAATTCTTGATTTCTGCATTGTTATTAGTACAATACATGGGAGTCGTTCTTGTAAACTGTTTGTTCATAGCTACTTGAATTAACTACTAGATTTCATTTGAAATTATTCGTAAGAATTTTTCACAAGGGAATCAAACTTTCTCACTAGTCTGCTTACAAAACACAAAGCACAAAAATGAAACTAACATAAATGTTTGAAGTAGTGATCTTGGGCAGTAAAAATGATAAAGAAGAAATACAGTATCTTAAAAACTCATTTTGAAATGGTTGCTACTACACATCTGTGCACTTTCCAGGAATTCGAAACTGAAATAAGACCAAAGCATATCATCTCCTTTAGGCTCCACTAAAAACAAATCACCATGCAGTCAAGAATTGATTTACTTACACAAAAGTGCCTGTAGTGACGACTACTTCAAACTGATGTTCCAAACTTCTTTGATCAAATTGTCATGAAGTTTTCATATTCATCTGGCTCATCAAACCAGGCCTGTTAGCAGGGAGTTTACTAGCCTGCTGCGCTTTCGGCAATGCATAAACTGGCTAGTGACTAATGTCCATGCCAAGCATGATAAGCAATGTTTACGTCAATCAACTCCTGTCCAGCAATACTGATTGCTTGCTCTATGACACATGTACATGTTTACATGCCAACAGAGGTAAAGTACAGTGGACCTGGATATTACTCTACTACTGAATGAACAATACAAACACTGCTAGAAATATCAATCATTTGCACTGACTGCTATTATTCCTCATCAAGGAACCTGTGCTAATTTGCTTTGCGGGCCTTCGCGAAGGCTCGGCACACAGCTCTCCGCGTTGTGTGTACATTCACAAGTGAACACAATTGCTGCTCTGGATATTTCTGTCAGAATAACCTTGATTGCACAGATGGTGTCAAAATAGAATGAAAGTGGGATATCTGTCTTATATCACCAAATGAATAAGATCATGACACCCTTTGCAACACACAGTGTGTCCTTTGCCCCAGGCATAATACTTGACACTGAAGCTGGCGTTCAACATTTGGTTCAACTTTTGGAACAGTTTCCTAAAGGTTGTACTACCATGGTCAAAGTTCAATGGCCTAAACTGTATTCACCAGCACCACACTGATGCAAGTATATGACAAAATCCTATGACCAAAAAAGAAAAACAACAACAACAAAACATATCACTTTATGTACGTAGATCTTTAACTATGCATATTGACTTCTTTTATTTTTTTTTTCAGAAACTGAAATGCAGACACAGACTGGAAATGTTTTTGGGGTTCATATAACCTCAAATATATGTAACATACCCTAAAAGTATACAATACATAGCAAAATCACATTTTAAAACTTAGCCTTCATTTTGCAAATTAAAACTTAAAGGGGAAGGCTAGTAACTGATCAGTGGGAATCAGTGGAAATGCTGGGAGATGATTGTTCCAATCCTTATGGGCTTCATTCAAGAGTTCATTGTATATCTATTGTTGTGTGAAAATGATTTGCTTCAGAATGGTCTCATATTCAAGTAATGTGCAGTTTAATGCTTCCAGGTTAGCGTCCCTGGTCAGTGACGGAGCATTAATCTGCACATTACTTGAATATGAGACCGTTCTGAAGCAAATCATTTTCACACAACAATAGATATACAATGAACTCTTGAATGAATCCCATAAGGATTGGAACAATCATCTCCCAGCATTTTCACTGATTCCCACTGATCAGTTACTAGCCTTCCCCTTAAACAGTGAAACGAGAAATGACATTCATTTCTCACTCAAATTCTTCTCTGATTTGGGTCTTTCTCTTATCATTATGACTTTGTCTTGTTGGTAAAGTATGATATCAATCATGAATAAGCAGCTCAATTTGCAAACATGAACCATCGGTAATGCATGAAGCTGAACAAGCACTCATCAAAAGACAGATTTATGTGATCATGATTGAAAGTGAAAGCAAAACAATAGAGCAAACACAGGAGAAAAATCATGGCCTTTGTAAAAGCTGTCCAATCAATCTCAGCTGTTTTGGTAACGTCTCAGAGTGTACCGGTATGCGACAAAGTTGCTGTCCATACCACCAGTGTTGTTGAACTAGATAAGTGTCAAAACTGCTCGCAACACACATAACACACAACACACTCATAAACACACACACCACTCTCACCCCTTCATATGTATACACACACGAAAGCGCACACACACACACGAAAGCGCACACACACACACACACACACACACACACACGCCACGCACTTGGCTAGGGAAGCTTTTTCTGTCATATCTCATTAGATTTCCATTATTAGAAACAGACATTTGGGAGCCATCATCATAAACCTCCCCCTTAAAGCTGCCAGGACAGGGATGGGGGGCCTTGGAAAAGACTTTCGATGACCACAGCTCAATGGAGTCGGCCTTTGCAAATCCCTGGCATAAGTTTGCACTCGTTAGCATTTACTTGGGAGTGTTCCGGTGTGCAATACAACTCCAATTACTTTGCTGAGGAAAGTTCAATGACCTTTCAGATAAACTAGAAATCATGTGAAACAGCCTTCTCTAAAAATCCTACCCCCAATACTGTATCCTGGAGATTTGAACTGCTGAAGATATGGCAGTCCTACATGTAATAGAGTGTACTCAGCAATAAGTGTACATAGCATACACACTTTAATAGGCTAGCACATAGCATGCATACCACACAAGTCCAAAACAATTAGCAGCTCCTGCAAGGTACTAAAGTAAGTATAAACAACACGTGTAATACTTGCTCACACACAGAATGTTCTATCGAAAGGATAATATCAAAAGGAGAATACATGCATGTTATCCTCATTAGATCAAAAGACTATGTTCAAATCATATGGTGTCTCTATTTTGAACCAACATTGGTTACTGAAAACCACAGAGCTTGCCTGACCTTTTCGCATTATATAACAAAAGCTGGAATTACATTTAAATTAGTGAAGTGCATCTAACATTTAAAGGGGATATTACAGTGTCCTTGCAGACAGAAACTAGAAATGTCGCTACAGCGACTGGTTATACCCCGCCAAACAACATTTCATAAGCTTTGGTCAAAAAACTGAGGAAGTAGTTAAATCCGCAAGATCTTTCCTTGATCTTCTGCCATTAATATGCCGTTACCATGGCAACATACTTTCGGGTACTGTCGAAAAATGCGTCTTGCACATCTACAACCAAAGGCACACATCTGTACCAAGTTTCATGGAAATTGGGCAAAAACTGAGGAAGTAGTTTGAAACACAAAATTTTCCATCATTTTGGCTCATAATATGTGAGCTGTTACCATGGCAACATACTTTTTGTCACTGTCAAGAAATGTGTCATGCTGACCTATATCCTAAGACAAACATTCAATATGAATTCTATGAGAATTGGAAGAACACTGATGAAGCAGTTTTGCCATGAAGCATTTTGCCCTATATTTTACCAATGACATGCCGTTACCATGGCAACACACTTTTTGCCACTGCGGAAATATGTGTCTTGCACATTAACATATTCAGATGAACATCTGTACCTAATTTCATAAAAATTGATCAAAAACTGTGGGAGGAGTTCGCGACACAAGATTTGTACCCATTTTTGCCCATAATATGCCGTTACCATGGCAACATACTTTTGGGTACTGTCAAAAAATACGTCTTGCACATCTACAACCAAAGGCACACATCTGTGCCAAGTTTTATGGGAATTGGTTGAAAACTGTGGAAGTAGTTCGCGACGCAAGATTTGCAACGGACCGACCGCCCGACCGCCCGACCGCCCGACCGCCCGACCGTCCGCTGATTCCTATATACCCCCTTCAAACTTCGTTTGGCGGGGGTATAAATATCCTGACAATTTTATATTTGAATACATGAGTAAACCAAGTTGTTATGCCATATATGTGTATGCGGTTCAGACAACAGAGTACATATGTACATCACAGTCACTGCTATAATTGTAACAGAGGACTGTGAAGTAAAAAACAATTGAAATTCAATGCCTACATTGCTCAGACTTTCATGTCATGTCCGTTTCAAATATGCCAATATCTGGCATACAGCCTACAGGCATGTATGTATTCATGAAAGCCATGATATTTTCTCATTCAACAATTTTCTTCTCATCAGAAAAAAAAACCTGCCTGCCTGTGATCAGACATGTGAAATCAAAAGGCTGCAAACGGATTACTCATTGTCTCTTTTAATTTTGAATCCCAATGTCTAATGAGGTGAGTGTTCCATCTCTATTTTGTGTAAATACTCAAGACTGCACAGATCTGTGAATAATATCCAGATATCCCACCTTAGACTGCATTACAATAGAAAGAAAGAATTTTCTCATCTTCTTCGGCTTGAACACCACTAACAAATTGAAAACATCATAAAATCCTTGACCTTATCACAACTGATCTAGTCTGATAGGATCCATGGTTGCTACTGCAGCGATGCTGGGTTACTAGTTAAAAGGGCGGTCATAAAGTTGGTCACTGGCAAATTCAAGACCAGTGACCAGAGAGATCCACAGCACCAGAGCAGAGGGTGCACCAGTACGTTGTGTAGGACTGGTAGAGAATGCTAGAAGAAGATGAGAGGGAATCTCAGGGGTAAAGGTTAGATATAAAGTACGTATGCAGATTATGGCAGCACTACACCCTGCACTGGGAACTTACAATGTATTTATGGAGGCTTAAACATTGAGGTTTCACAAACTGGTAAATCAGGCACATTGAAACAGAGATTATTTCACTCATGATTGACACATAGCAGCTGTGCCCATGGATGTACCAACCCTTGTGAAATGCCAGAGATACATTGTAGGCTTACAATGTGTAGGCATGTAGGCCTACATGAAGACAGTGCAGTAATTGCACCCAAGATAAAATGCCCATTAAAAAACAAACCAAAGCAGGTTTTCATTTTGATTTTGCATGTTTTCATTTTGATTTTTCAGGTTGTTTTGTTGTGGGAAAATTACCTTTTCTTCCTTGGCTTCAACAACATGTTGAACTTAGTCACTGCTATTGCTTTATTGTAATTGGTGGTATCCACACAATTTTTTGTCACCCCCAACGTGGGGGGTAAGGTGAGCAAACATTTGACAAAAGCTATTCAACTGGCATCCAGAATGATAAATGCTGGGTGGCATACACATATGACAGGCACTAATACTACTCGTACAATCATCTATTATGCATTCAACTTTTTTAATCATTCTTTTCTTCTTACCCCTCCCCCCCCCCCCCAAAAAAAAAAGACAAAGAAACAAGAACAACAAAACTCTGTTTGTGGTGAAGATTTGATCCACTCAATGGCCTATAAAATCATCCCTTTAATTTTCTCACCTAGGGCTCCCTGTTCAGATGGATTCCAGTACACTTGCCTTCCACACACACACACACACAAAGACTTTACCACTTTGGAGGTAATGACTGTGCGAAGCACTGTCGCCCCCAGCAAATCACAGCTCCTTCCCCAATCCACACCTCACCAATATTTGTCCTATTGTCTGGCCTTTCACTACCAGTGTGTCCTGGGGTTGCCCACAATGGTCAACTGAAAGAATCCATCAATGAAATCGACTGGGTTATCCAAACATCCACAGCAATGCTAGGGTGGGACCCGTTTCACACGTGAAATGGGAGCACTCTGAAAGCATGATGGCTGTTGTAAAAAACACCATAAATAGACGCATCACAGGAAGTGCATACTATATCCCATCACAAGTCTTTATAAATCACTGGTAAGAATTTCATCCTGATTATGCTAATAGATGCTACTTGGATTGGCCAAGTTGATCGACAAGACACTCTGGCTTACAGCAACATTATCAATCTGATGTGAAAGAGCCCTCTGCCTCTCAGCCACTCCAGTTGCCAAAATTAAGGTGAAAGTTTTGAAGTAGCCCTGTCAATTTTGATCTCGCATAACTCTTTGTTTGTAACTATGGTAACCACTTATCATTTGAAACATTTGCCAATACTGCACGTCAGGACCATCATCAATGCAGGCGCATATGTAAAGGTTAATGCTTGCAGGCGATCACATCGATATCCAATGAGACTTTGAGGCATGCTATGTAATGTGAAAACATGATGAATACCTACAACGTACTATTACACACATTTAAAAAAAAACCAAACAAACAAAATGTGATTTTCCAATAGACTTGTAGGGTTGACAGTGGGTGATGTGTCAGAATGCACCAATCTAGTCTTTCTTTGTTTTTTGTTTATTTGTTTGTTTGTTTGATTTTTGGGTTTGTTTTTGTTTTGTTTTTGTTTTTTTGATGCACCAAAAATAATATTGCGTGCTGCACAGGTATTCTATCACCGGAGGGGCAACAAAAGTGGGTTCACATTACAAATGTTCCATCTTTGCACTTTAGCTGTGGTATTTAGCAAAGATTATGTAACCTGCAGGACTTCTCCATCAAATTTATCTTCAATTTCTCTATCAAACTAATCTTCAATTTCTCCAGAAAGACTACTGTTAAATATGGAGCAAAGCTATTAATGTTAGATTAAATCTAGCTTTGCACCCAAGCCTTGTAGCTCATAAGGTAATATGCATCTTCTCCTTTTGAATGCAAAAGTGCACGGTTGAATTCACATTTCTTTAGATGAAATTTGATTTGGTTTTTAAAGAGTCCTTTCAAAATATGGCCCAGCAGTACTCATGAACCTGCTATAGACCATAACAGTTATTGACACTACCACTATGTATGACGTCAGATATTCAGTACAAAACGCAAAGAAAGTTACCGCTAGACATGCTCCACGTCACTAGAGCACCACAAGGTGACCATGGTTTCATCAGATTACGAGACAAGCCCAGAGTACCGGTAATCAACAGCAGGCACGGTTTGCATTCAACGCTTTGACGGAGTCTCTGTGAGCAATCTCGAGTGTTTGCTTCGTCAGGGAAGGTTTCCCACATATAAAACAGATAATACCCATCCAAGCCAATTTGGGTAGAAAGGGGAGTAAGATACAGCTATGTGATTAATCTGTACAATGAAAGGTTGAACAGATGTTGCAGGAGTTTCTTCAGCATGCCAGCGTCAGAGAACTTTGACGTCTGCTGGAGAGAGTCAGAACTCTTTATTGGAGAACAAGTAAACATGCCTTCCCCTTTGTTCTTTGCCCTTGTGATGGACAGGCTTTACTGCACATTTCCTGGAAAACATCTTAGTGACATTGGTCACAGTATCTGTTCTTACCTCACTGTACTCATAAAGGAGAACTGTCCTTCAACTCCTGACCATCTGCATCAAGAGCAAGAAAGTCTGGTATATCGATAGTTTTTGTTTTGTTTTGCTTTGTTTTGGGGGTTGTTTTTGCTTTGATTTTTATGGGGATGGGAAATCATATGTGTCATTCAGATGGACCTGTAACATATAAACATGGATCCTCATGAATGTACAAGGCGATCCCCGGATCATGTCGATGATGGTCTCTGGAGTTCCGCGATAGTTTTGCCCCGGATGGAGCGTTGACACAGTATCAACACAGCAGCTACAAGGATGAGGCCAGACCAGCACTGCATCTTCACGGCATCCACACAGCGCTTTAATATACATGGACCTCCAAGGACAAAGTTGGACCCATCTGGCAACTACATGGTCCTTGCCGGCAGAGCACGGCATCTACACGGATCATCAGGGCGTGTTCACGGAACAACACGGCAGCTACACGTACCACGCCAGCAGACAAAAATCTGCCATAAAAAGCAAGCTGATTTTGGTTTTTTATCAATCTTCTTCTCATTCTCGTCACTTACAGACCGTGTAAATCCTTGTTCATCCTTATAATACCGTGTTTGAATGTGATGGTCTGTGTAGTTGCTGTGTGGCTGCTGTGTGGGTCCATGTAGCTGCCTTCATGATCTGTGATGGTCCTTGATGTGAAACTAGAAATGTCGCTATGGCGACTGATGCCTCCGCCATGGCGACTGATGCCTCCGTCATAATGCATGATTCTCCCAGTAGGTGAATAGTACAATGTCTTCACAATGTGTGATGACAGTCTCACATAACTGGCAAAATATTGAAATGACAGGTTTGTCAGAAATATCTTGAATGTTCACTTTCCTTGAACTGGGTTTGCTATAATTGTCTAAGAGTGCAGGTACACATATTTAGGGAATTGAGAATTTTTACTTGACTTCTGACGGACCCTTTTATAAGTTCATGCATTGAGTAATTTCCAAGGTATGAAGAAAGAGTGTAATTACAGTACAAAATAGATTTTTTTTTTGGGTGGGGGGCATTGAAACCTGGCCTTTGACCCTTAACCTTTGACCTTTGACCTTCTGGCTGGAAATTTCTCGAGAGAATATCCATTAGGTAATGCATGTATATATCAAGTTTTAAAACTAATAATGCAAGCATTGCATATACTAGTATATGAGGGAAATAGTAAAATTTTGAGGAGTTGACCTTGACCTTTGACCCCCCTGACTATTGACCCATGACCCTTAAATTCCCTAGATAATCCCTGCCAGTCAGTACATGCGTATGTACCAAGTTCCATGAAGATACATTGAACCATTTGCGAGAAAAGTGACATTGCAACATTTTCACCTAACCTCTGACCTTTTGGCCTTTGACCTTATGACATGAAACTCTCTCTGGAAAATCTTTTTGCAGTAGTACATGCACTAAGTTTCAAAAAAATACCTTCGGGCATTGCATAGATATGGGGGAAATAGCAACATTTTTAGCATTTGACCTTGACCTTTTGACCTTTGACCTCTTGCCAATGTCACAATAATCTATTTAACTAATTGTCCCATCATACATCATCCTTGGACCAAGTTTGGTGAAAGCTGCTTCATCCAGTTTTGAGTTATCATGTAAAAACATAAATTTTACGATTTGACCTTGATCTTTGACCTTTGACCTCTGTCCAATTTCACTAAAAAACTAATCAAGTAATTGCCCTATCATACATCATCCTCCTACCAAGTTTGGTGAAATTTGCTCGATCCAGTCTTGAGTTATCGCGTAAACAAACACAATTTCATGATTTGACCTTGACCTTTGACCTTTGGCCAATTTCACCCAAAATCTAATCAAATAATTGCCCCATCATACTTAATACTTGGACCAAGTTTGGTAAAATTCCAGTCAATATTACTCAAGTTATCGCGTAAACGAAAGCGGACAGACGTACGGACGGACGGACGGACGGACGGATGGACAACCCGAAAACATGTAAATGCCTCCGGCACCACTTCGTGGCGGAGGCATAAAAATACATCACAGACTGCCAAGGATACTCACGACACCTACAATGTTCCACGCAGCCACACAGACCTTCACAGCAACTACACGGCAGCCACACGGACCATCCAGGATTGCTCTGCCAACACTGCAGTCCATGGATGACGCCAGATGTTTTTGACTTCCAAAAACTGCCGTGTTGGCCTCCCGGACCTACACGGACCTACATGGATCCACATGGACCTCCAGGGATCTCTCCCTGGATTACCCCTGATCAGATCCGGGGTGATCAAGCATGTACATGTATACATGTGACTTGGGCTTTAGAACTTCAAGCACTTCTACACTTAAAATGCATTCCGACAATCTATCTACTGGATATTGTGCATGTGTGCACTGTCATCTACACTGAAGATCAATGTAATGAAAGATATCACAGACAATGAGGCAGACCTTCTCCTGACATGGTTGAAAATTACATCATAGGATAATATTGGACCCCGTTTACACTGAGCGAGAAGGCCGCACTTGACTGCGGCCGAGCCCGGCCTTCATTTCAGTGTAAACGCGCAAAAGGCCAAATGCGGGGCCAAAATTGACCGCGCATCTGGCCACGCTCTGGAGGTGGTCTCAGCCGCGGCCGAGTCGCGGCCACGCCCGGCCTTTTCTCAGTGTAAACGCAAACTGGGCCAAATGCGGTACCAAATTTAGTCTGGCTTCCAGACCCTCTGCTCGTACTATTTTGCTATTCATGATATTAACCCCCTCAACGTCGAAAACTAGTATAGTTAAAGGCGGTTTTGCATGTCCTGCACAGGATTTTTCCTTCGGCAAAATCCTTTGCCGAACGGCGACTTTGTCGCCACGGAATCCAGTTGGCAAAGGGTCTGGAAACCAGACTATACCAAATTGCGCTCGTTTACAAGCAGAGCGCCACTACGACAAAATATTGAAAGGTTTGAATTAAAAGCCCGGGCCGAGCCTGGCACTGTAAACGGACAAAATTGCGGGGCTCGGCCCCGCAAATTGAGGCCAGGCTCGGCCGCGACCCGGCCCAGCCCCGCACTGTAAACGGGATCTAAAGTTGTGACGGTGCAGTCCATTCTGTCACCTCTTTTTTTTCTGTCTCTCTAAGGTCTGTATGCACATATCTATACAATATTGAAAACAATGAAGTAATATTTGTGCCAGGGCATCAAAGAATGTGTACTTTAATAGGCCTACATAGTTGAACTGCTTGAAAACTGGACACCATACACATATAATTATGTGATTTGGGACTTGCACAACAGTTTCACAAGTGTGGTTAAGAATGTGTAATCAGAAACCAAAGCAAAAGAATGAAAAATGAGTATCCCTTATCAAAAAGTACACGTACCTTGGATGTGATATCATCATTGTATAAATTACATTTGCATTAAGGGAAGCAATATTAGTTTGTTGATAATATTTTAATCAGTCAACTTACAATATTTGCTCAAACTAAAAATACCGCAACACAAGTGGCTTAGGAATACAGGAAATGATACTGAATCACACTGTGTGCACAATGCCTTCATTTCATGTGAACAAGAACAAAATACAACATACTTTGTCTCCTGATGAGGTAAAGCCACTGATCATCAATTCTCTTCAAACGAAATGGGAGGTTGTATGTTGGGATCCTTTACCAGAAAAGTCACTCTAGTTCAGAATAAATGTACAATATGAACAGGGCCTCAGTTCGTGTCATCATTGCACACGTGCCATTCCAAGCCTTTCCTACACTGAAATCCAAGCCACAGCAGAAAAGGACGGCTCTTTGCATCCTAGCCGACTTCTCCAGGCCTTACTTGGCGTAGGCTTTCACTGGTGAAACTGATACTACACTGCCAACTACACACAATACATTGAAAACGAATTAAGCACATGATAGTGATGGAGTATCAACTTCACCCAGGTATGAAATACTATCGCAATCATTACAGTCGTAATACTCTATATTTGCACGCATACCCGTATACAGCCCCCGAATAATGCTGCCATCATCCAAGAAAGACATCAACTGTCACTTCCATAACACAAAAATCTAATAATCATTCCTTTCTACATTGTACATCTAGTGTGGTCCACATACCAAGCGTATATATCTTTTATCACAAAGAATTCACAATTTTACTGACAACATGTTGCTTTCAGAAATCGTCATAGTTACAGATTGCACATACTATCTCATTTTTTTTTTTTGTTCCCAACAATCCAGTGATGCTTATTCCACTCCAAGTCTATCAACTGAACATGTCCATGTGGTCAGCATCATAGTTGCATTGCCAATTAAGACCAACTTTCTCACGGTGTCTCTGTCAAAATTGATACTACGGCCCAAACGAGACAAAGAAGAGGATTAATTCTAGGCAATAATTCAAAGCAATATCGCACAGTTACTTCTCTCTGAACCATGACTTCAAAGTACCATGACATTGAATTCAGTTGCCACGGTCAGTGCTAATGACAAAGTACATAGAGGTCCTGGCCACAGCTCATGATAAGTGCTCGAAATCCCCCCCCCCCTCACTAATTACGGTAAATCAAATCAAGCTACATTATATGATGACGCTGTCACAGTTTTCAATTAGCTTTCTCCAATACGTGTTCTGCATTATCTGTCATTCAGCACCGATCAAGTGATTGGTTGAAAACTACCACTTTATTACCGTACTGAACATGGAACATTTCAATGCTTTTTTTCCAGTCAATTCTGAAATATTCTTGACCAAATCCATTCTTATTCAAATACTTTGTACAGTTCCTTTGATACCTTAATAATGTGGTATGGTAAAAACCAAACCTTTCAAGATCACTTTGAGGTCTACAGTACGCACTCCTGCCTCATCCTCACAACACAAATACTAACACTGCCCACAAAGTTTCACCAGACAAGAAAATCTTAGGCCTATACTGGCTATAGCGATACATTATGTACAGAGTAGACTTGTACCTCTTTCTCTCCTATACCCCCCCCCCCCCACCCTCTTTCTCTCTCTCTCTCTCTGTCAAAAACAGCATGCCTGTGGTGGTATCAATAAGTGGCACTAAATATTCTTCCCAAAATTGAGTTTCAAGGTTCTAAGACCCTCATAAACAAGATTTTCACTGAACTCCTACTTCTAAATGTAATGAAATACCTTAACGACATTAAACAACTCATAGTAGAACCACTTTAATAGGTATGCAGCTTGGGCATTCCCTTGGCCACAATTTCAAAGATTGAAACTAATCACTTTAATTTTTTTTTTTTTGAAGAGGTCAATTTCAGGGCAGTTTCCATCAATGGCCTGCTATGCCACATCAAAGGTAGGATGAGATTGCCCACGTTCCAGACACAAAAATTCATCAAGGAGTATAACTTCTTGTTGTTGTTTACTTTGCATGCTTATCTGATTCCACTGAGGTATTCAAGCAAAGCCAGATTCCTCTGGTGTCCCATTTCTGTGCCATGGTTAGTTCACAAAGGAAATATTCATTTCCACGGGCAATTTGTAGGCAAACAGAATCGGCACACCACTTAAAAGGCTTGTTTCAGCTAAGGTCATGCACAGTATTGCACTAGTGCACCACAAAATACCATTTATTTGCCAAACATTCTTTCTGATTCATATCATTCATCGCTTTCGTTGTGTCCATTGTCCCAAACCACAAAATACCATTTATTTGCTTAACATTCTTTCTGATATCACTCATTGCTTTGCCATGTGTTTTCTAACACAATCTCCTCTTCTTTGTAACACAAAAATGTGTGTGGAAGAAATATTATCAACAGGCTATTAGATCGACTCAAACTGACTGCACTGCCAACGCTTCAACGATGAGTTCCACAGTAAAAACTTTCATATCATTCCTCCATTAATCATGTTACATAGTTTACAAGATCAAAGTCTTTCCATGGCCTTGCAAACAAACTGTTAACATCCTTAAAGGGATAGTACAGTACTGGTGGAGATGAAAATTGGGCTTTTACATTTTTGAGAGATACCAAGAAAACACTTATGATATTATAGCACAGAGCATACCATTTGAAGAGGAATTCAAAGTTTATTTGATGAAAATCAGGTTTGGAATGACTGAAACATCCAAAAACAAAGTAAAACAAAGCGATCGTAATAAACACTTTATTAGAATTGCTCTTTTTCGGATATCTCAGCTATTTCAAAACCAGTTTTCATCAAATAAACGTTCAATTCCTCACAGAATACATGCTCTTTCATATTTCACAAGAGGTTTCTCATTATCTCACAAAAAAATGTTAGAAACCTGAAATTAGGTCTCAACCAAAACTATATGATCCCTTTAAGGGTAAAACAAAAATGTTCCTTCAAAACTTTCCAAATTATCATTTGAGTAAGTGCCCCATACACGATCAAACAAGTACTACATGTACTTAAAATCCAGTTTACCAGGGGAAAAAAAAATGAGTTGTAGTTGCCAAGGTCATATGAGTCTTATGTGGGTTTGTTGCACCCTGATCATTGGTGGTGATTTGATATCTCTATTATACAGTGCATTGTAAGATACAATTGAAATTTTCCCAAACCGGCCTGTAGCTTTTCCTTTAAAGCACTACAAAAAATGTGAAATTGCACAAAGCTTATATAGCTTTCATCTCACGTTACAATATTTCTCAGTGCCACTAACATAACATTCAGGGCCTACTAGCTCTACTAACCTCAGCTTCTGACCTGAATATTATGTTGATAACTCAGTCAATATGCCTATACAGTAACAAAAAGAAATGTACTGTACGAGCTGAAATTTTCGCGTACAGATATTTTCGCGAATTGCTACTTGGAGGACATTTTCGCATGTTGTTAATTTCGCAGTTACGAGGGTCTAACTGAACTTACTTAATCGCACATTGTTATTTTCGTGGTTCGAAGGCGATTCACGACATTCGCAAAAATAAAACCACCGCGAAAATTTCAGCTACAGTAACAAATCACATATGAACTTATAACAAGCACTTGAAACAACATTAGTAATTTTTATAATAAACAATTCAAAGCTGAATTACAGAGTGGGGCTGTCCATGTTAAGAGCATACACAATGAAACTATTTCAAAACAAACCCATTTTCTGTAGATTTTTGTTGATTGCAGAAAAATCATTTCTAAAAAACAAATTCACATACAAGAGATAAACTTTCAAAGCACTGTGATCAGTTTACAACAACGAAGATAACCTACAATACAGCACATGGGGGGGGGGGTATTTCCATACTCACATGGCAGGCAGTAAAAATGATATTGACAATATATATGATACACATCTTGCTCTCATACACATGTACTGAGAGCTATCTTATGCACACTCGTGCCTTACGCACGTATGGACTGCCTGTAATACATGGCAGCTAGACCTCTTCACCATTATAATATCATAACTTCCCATGGGTAGACTAAATAATATAGGCCCTATTGTATGTGCAATGCAGCACATACCTTTTTCCTTTTTTTTTTTCTTCTTTGTAATACCTACTTAGTGTACAGAGAAGGGCCTATGTTCACAAAGCAACATGCATCTTACCAGTCGTTCAAGCTGTTAATTTGTGTCACCCAACATGATATTAAGAGGATTCACAAATTCTGCAGACACTCAACGGTGATGTGAAAATCGGCAAAATGACGAGTCCACGCTCACAAAGCTATGAACCTGCACAGCTAAGCCTTGGTTCACATGCACCAAACCAGAGCCACTAGAGACGCAGCATCCTCCCGCTGTACACACCATCCACTCTTGAATTACATCCAATTCAAATGAGGATTCTGACGTACTGTACTTTGAACTACACTCACCCTCACACTCACTGCACAGGCCGGGCTGGGACATAAAATACAGCTCACCAACTGAGCCATATTCGAGTAGTAGCAACGTCATCCATACCCACTGCTTCTCTCTCTGATCTTAACTGAGAGTAACCTTCATGCCTCATGGCTCCCTACTTCCAATCGGGAAATGAATCAAATTTGAGAAGCATCAGAGAGACTAATGGTTCCTCTCTCTGAGATACATACATGTACTTTCTGATGTGGAGAGAAAAAAAATATAAAAGAATAACAACATTTCTTCCTCAGCTGATCTTTGTACATTCCCACATATACTTTTCAAAGTATAAAATATACATCAACAAATGTATCACATGATACAAGAGCTCAATACTACAGTTGTACATATAGCCTGCTTGACCTGAAAATTTACATGCAGTTTTGATTTTTGAACTTTAAATGATTCAATTTTTTTCCACTGATAGCATATCTAGATGAAGATTTACACTATAACGCACATTCTTGATTAAGTCTCACCATCACAAACCTATGGATCTAATGTTTACAAAAAGGCTGAAAAAAAACAAACCTGCACCCTGTTAATCACATTTACGACGGCAACAGAAAAGCATTTAATGGATTTCAGAGCAATTCACTAATCTAGGGCAAGGCAATAACCATCTCCTGCCTGTAATGCATAGCATTACATGCTGTAAGCATGCGGTGTAATGGTTCTTGGCCGATATGCACCGTGCAGGAATCAAATTCGAACGGTTTCGGATTTCAAGGAAATGGGCTAGCCTACACGTTTGCCACTCTCACTTCCAAGTCATATTAGTGAGCATTCACTGACTTGACGCTAGGCTTGTGTGTGATAAACATATGCCTGCAGAATTAATCACGCCGTCTCACTTTAGGAAATGTCTGTAAGTGGCCTCTTGATAGGCACCTCGTGATAAACAGTCTCCGACTAATGAGTTGTAAAGGTTAGGGCATCAACATCTGAAGGTGTGTATGCAGGAGAAAGCGTCAAACTTATCCACTGTTACTCTAACTGCGTACTATTAGGTCTTCAGTGAGTTTCTTACGTTTGGCTTTTTGTGGCCAAGTCTAAAAACTCACACAAAACAGGAACAACACACACACACACACACATACACGCACAAACACACAAAGAAAGCAATATTCTTTACCAGACTGTGATCACATGTGCAAATAATAACCTCTGAAAATATAAAAAATACTGCACAAACGTGTATTCAGCTCTACACAACCATAACTATTAGTAGATTACATGATAACCGTTCATATTTCTTTTAGTTATTTTGACTGATGCTCGTACCTGCCTCCTCTGGCGCAAATAATATTAGTAGGTCTAGAGTTATCATGGATACTCTATGAACATACGGCCTACCAGAGCATACAAACATAAAATACAACCTTTAGCCACCTTTAAGACTCTACAATTGCTTTTCTTCAAGCCACAAGTCTTTCTTCAGTAATCTCTCTCCTTGTTCACTGTATTCTTCATTAGTTTTTTGTTTGTTTGTTTTAAATTCTTTTGGATGGACACCATTCATGGAGCTTTGCAGTGTTGCTGAATGGATTTCACAAAGGCATGGTATCAACACAGGAAGGAAGCACTAGGCTGGAAATGGCATGATAGATATTTTGTCTCAATATCGGAAGAGCTCATGACCTTAGTTTCATGGTGGGACTTTCATTTTGAAGAACTCCTGTCCTTAAAACCAATATCAGCTCTCTCCCCCCCCCCCCCCCAAAAAAAAGAAAAAAAAAGAGAAGAAGGCATTTTTGAGAAATTATGTACTAAATCATTTCCTAACTTTCCTGTCAAATATCAGTGTACCAAAAAACAAACAAACAAACAAAGGTCATGACATTTGTACCGGTGTTCAATGGATGTAGGCCCTACATACTATACTGTATGTTTCCCTTGTATTCTTCTGCCTACAGTGTATGATGTATATCTAGTGTATTAAAGGGGGTAGAAGAACAACTTCTTCTTCTTCTTCTTCTTCTTTTTCTTCTTTCTTCTTCTTCTTCTTCTTCTTCTTCTTTCTTCTTCTTCTTCTTCTTCTTTCTTCTTCTTCTTCTTCTTCTTCTTCTTCTTTCTTCTTCTTCTTCTTCTTCTTCTTCTAAGGGGTGGGATAGGGATTTAAGTAAGTTGTTCCCACTTTTATATAAGCATTTATCATTCTTGGGTAACACAAAGTTTATAAAGGAATGCAGAATGATGTTGATTCCATCACTCTTTGAGATGTCTTCATGGTACAATATTCATGTTATATGTGTCAGATTGCAGGAATAGACACACACAAAAAAATGAAACATTGAGCAATTCATGTTTATTCCTGTACTCATGACAAATCAAAAGAAAAAAATGTTATCTTGGCCCATGCTACATCTGTACAGTACGTCTACTCGTGCATCTCCAAACACTTGGTAGAAACCATGTACACTGTACATGAAGCTCTACAGGAATGCACTTTGTGACCTCCACATTTAGGATGACGATTATATGTTTACTATTCCCACAGGCACACATGCATTCATCAAGGTGAGCAATGTCTTTTCAGCCAACCATCATGATTATCTTTCCCTGTGCACATGACTGACACAAAATGTTCATAAATTTCAGAGGAACTCTGCAATCAGATTTAATGGACTACACAACATCCCACTGCATCACATTGATTAATGAACTTGATTCTCATCGACACTCGACAGTGTTTGCATCACCAAAGCTTTGATGCACTTTTGTATGAGGAACAACCAATCATCAGTTCTTACAAGTATTATTCTTTGTTCATGAGATTTTGCTCACAACTGTGATTTTTTTTTTTAAATAAAGAAAAGAAGGCAAAATTCATACATACCAACCATAATATCATCATGTACAAAATTACTAACTTCTATTCCACAGATTATAAGCCCTCCTGCTTATCACACTTGCAATGCGTGTTGGCAAAATAACAAACAGAAAGATTTGCAGGAGTTGATATTAAAGGCACATGGTAAGAAATGTATTCAAAGTCAACATGAAAAATATACAGGAGCTAAGCCTCTTATTCCTTCCAGCGAACCTCTGCAACCGACCGACTGACGTGTCAAACTCCACCACCACCATACTGCACAGAGGATGCATGGAGCAGAATAAGGCCAGCGCATCATGCCGGATGACTCACACCAGCCAAGTTTCCAAAGCGAAATAACGTCCACTGTTACACGTTGTAGATAGCAGTGACTCGGATGGTACCAAAGATCTCTGTCATGTGTGTATACAATATGTGTGTGTGTATGAGTGTCTATGTGTGTGCATCACTCTATTAATCAGAGCAAGTGATGATTCACAGTATCTAGCTATGATATACCAGTATTAAATTAGCTCTTGCCAGGGCTACATATTTCTCACACTCCCATACCCAATAAATTGATTAAATATAGTTTCTCACATCTGTATCCTTTCTACATGATGTCATTTGATATTGAAGTCATCTACACGCAATACAGCAGTACATGTAGGCCAACTGGTATTCATACATTATATACATTGTTTATTAGTGATAAAAAGATAAATAATGAACAATAAGTTAAAATTGTATAAATGGCAACCATTTGTACATTTAAAGACATCCCCAGATAATCATGATTATTGTAAATTTTTATTGTCTGCATCAAGTCATGGATGTATTTCTACCCCAGGAGAGAATATCATGTCAAAGAAGTGCTTTATCAGATTAGTAATATTATTATTAAATACTGCTCAAATTTGGAAGAAAATAACAAAATCCTTCACAATATGAAAGAGGGGGATGTTGATTGGCAGCAAAATCCTCAGATTTTCTCACATTGTAAACTTTTGTACTGACAGATAGATACCAATTATGTCAACAGAGACTCCAACTCTCCCGTTTTCGACGGGAGATCTCCCGCCGAAAGCCCATTTTTGCAAAATCTCCCTTTCTCCCGTTTGAGATTTGATTTCTCCCGCCCTGGCTCTGTGTCTCCCGGTGGAAAGGATTTCTTACTTATTGCTATCGTATGTTGAAAAAAATAAGCCTTAGATAGCACCAGAGAACATCTAGAACCCTAGGAACTTCGCGCTTCGCACACATCAACTTGGAGTCTCCCGTTTGCTAGGGGCTTCGGGCGGGAGAATCTCCAGATTAGAAGGTGCTTGGAGTTGGAGTCTCTGTGTCAATGAACAGTCTAAAGGGGAAAGGCCACCTCCAAGAGTGCTTTTCACTTAATTAAATTACTCCATCTGTCTTTCACTGTTCTGTTTTGTTTTTGTTTTGTTGTTGTTGTTGTTGTTGTTGGTTTTTTGTTGTTTTTTTTTGGGGGGGGTTGTTTTTTGGCCAATGACTGAATGTATAAAATTGATTTTTGCCATGCAATCCAAAAACCACTACCTCGCGTATAAATGGGTCCCCTGATAATGTTAAACTCTCTCTACCCACAATGCGGCAGTGTTGGGACTTCAGCAATCAGTATGTGATAATCTCATCTGGGTCTTCGCATCATCATCACCTCTAGGGGGTGTTAATGACAATGAATCTCTATATCCCTGGTGGTTCTCTACTTCCCTACTCTCGTTACCTACTCCAGCAGAGGAAAACGAGATGAACAGATATGGCCGAGTGTCAGTTGTTTTCACACAAACATTCCAGTTCCTATTCAACCAATGATGCACTTTCCACATAACAATTTAAATTTATGATTTGAAGGTAGTTCATCAGGCCTGGGGGCTTTGTATGCTTGCAAGCACCATGTCATGGAATACTCTTAGCAATTTGACAATACATGTATGTCATCATTACGATTGCTGCAGTCCATTTTTACTTCGTATTATATGTTTCCCTCAAGTATCATGTGCAATTTGTGCTCTAGCTGTTCCTCAATATATATATATTGCACAATAGTACAACCACAATACTGCATGACTTGTGTACTTTGGTCTACGCCTGGGAATACTTCCAGACTATGGGAGTACTGCCATGCTCTTGGCAATCAACGATCATGACATTGCAAGCTGAAATAACCTGCATGGTATACTGTATCTCCTTGGGGAAATTCTACATCACATGCCTATTCAACACAAGCAAAACAACAATACAACCACTATGAGTACAAAACAGTTTTTTCTTAGTTATGATCTGCCATCAAACAACAACACAATTTTGAACATATGGCAGCTATCTTGGGAAAAGAAAAGAAAAACAATTTGCACACAGCCTGCACATCACGTTTTAGTCTATTTGACATACAGAACAGCCCCGCCCATAACTAGCCACAGGGACATACTCCAGTAAGCTGTCAATAAACAGTAATACTCAACAACACAGCTGTTCCACAGCTATTCAGTCATTTTAGGTCTTCCTACACAGGTTCCAAGTGGAAGGTGAGGGATTACCAAACACACACACACACACACACACACACACACACACACATCAATAGAATTGCATCCTTCACTCAGAATATTTCTGAAAGATCAAGAATATTAGACTTCTGTTTTAATGCACAGGGGGAAAAAATGATGGATATAGGCCTACAGGTTGTTCAAAATGTGTGGGGGTTTTTTAGCATCCACATTCTGTTAAAACAATATCTTTTATTTTGCAAGTACTCCGAGCCTCATGGGAAGATCACATTTAGCATTGATTGTATTGTATTGTATCAAAAATAGTTCTGACCATAATAATTCTGATGAATTTTGTGCATCTTGTTGATGTAAGGTGCTAATGAAGCTTGTTTGTTCACCAAGACAAACTGTAGCAGAACCTTTAGCTACAGCTATCCATGTAACTATCCTTACAGAATAACACAGAAACTGCTCATACTGTTGTTAACATTATACCATGGAGCTACAAGCTCCATGATTATACATTATATCCTAAGCCTCAACACAGAAACACAAGTTCTCATATTTCTTCTCAATGGCATAAAAGTCCATGACATAGTGACCATGAATGTTTCCAGACGACATATTTTGCACATTGAAGGCCAACTATAAATACCAAAATTATCACAACCATCCTCCTGCAACCTTGTGGAAGTACCAGAGGTCATAATAATCCTAAAATAAACAAGGAAGCCATGTTATGTAACTGAAGTACTTAGCTCAGCCTTTGTTGGAATGGCAATGATTGTCTCGGAGGTTCTGGTTCAGCGCACTAAGCTCTTAAGAGTACGCCTTCACTGGAATGATGTACAGTTGTATGCACGCTCAAAATAGAGCTACTTTATGTACAGCATGCTACAGTACTCGAAAAGGCTAGTACTTTATGCAGTCAGTTTTTACACAAAAGTAGAATAATAAAAAACTATAATGACAAGACTACATGTAAGTAGATCATAAAAGTGCAGGGAGGCCTACATTACACACACAAAAAAGTATGCATGTCTTAATTCTGGCTTCAGAAATCCACAATCACTTCCAAATTGCAGAATCATAAAAACACAGAGGATGTGCATAATACAATGAATGTCAGTGTGGATACTTTCAGTGAAGACTTTATAAAATCTTGAGTCAAAATAGCTTTCATCTAAAAGTACATGATTTCTATGACATTCATACAAAGGAAAAGAGAATGCTGTACTGAAGGTACATATTACAATGGACGCTTTATGTCATTGACTCTTTCAAGAACAAAGAAACATTCAAGCTCTCCTGAGTAATCATAGAATTCCAAGCAATGTTATATGTACACCATATTTCATGGTGCCTATTTTCATGACTTTCGTAAGTCAGGTTCTATTCGCAAATTCAACAACAGTTGGAAAACGCCAATATATTAACTCTGAACACAATAAGAATGCAATGTGCATTTTATGCGCACATTGCTGCATAGATTACTGTAATCCATTATCGCGAATTTAGCCAGTCGTGAAATCGTCAGGTTTCCCGATTTGCGAAAAATTAGACTCAGTAATATACTGTACGCAGTCACAGAGGACACAGAAATATCTGGGGACAATTCATCATGCTCACAAGCCAAAGTCAAGTATACCAGCAGATTGTCAGTTTTTGTCATACACTAAACTCACTGTATGTATATGAAATGGATCATGTTTTATACAAAGTGTAAGTTACATGTATATTCTACAATTGATTTTTGTCTTAGAAATGCTATCCCCAGTTGCTATGCAAGTTGTAAATGATTCTCCGCCCAGAAAACACACACATGTATATAAAAACAAAAACAACAATAAACAATAAAAAGAAATGCAATGCTGGGGGAATACTTTATGGCCACTGAACATGAAACTATATAGGGAGAGACACCAAATAAAAATGCTATTTTCATAATTTAGCAAGTGATAAACTTTACAAAGGAGAACTCTGCAAAGTACACTTTGAGCAGCCTGATGTGTTCAATTCAATATCAATCATTTCAAGAAATGTAGGCCTACTCAGTACTGCATACTAGTAGTGTGCATTGTGCCACAACCACTGACTAATTATGGCCTAAAATGTAGGTACAGTAAACTACCATTACTTAGAATTCAGAGGTATTTCTTTCTTGATACTTTACTTCTTTCTGTCTTTTTTTCCAAGCCTACACATTCTTTTTTCAATAATCCTAGATTAAATGTCAGGGAGAGAAAATCAAATGTGGCAATATCTAATACTACTGTAAAACATGATATATTTGCGGCAATGAATTTTTCTCGAATTGGAGCCGACAGCCTTTTTGCAGCATGAAATTTTTTAGAACTGCCACTGGCATTCAATGTATATAGTGTAGACAAGAACATTTGCGTGCATTTTAATTTGGCAAATCTTAGCGCTCGCGAAATTCGCGAAATTAAAATGCACGCGAACATTCCTTGTTTTACAGTGATGCCGATGCCAACTTCTTTTCATATCACTGTATGACTATGGCCACATACAGGTAGTTATACTGTATAAGCTATTATCTTCGCCAGGGTTTAATTTTCATGAATTTCGCAAATGACAGTTGGACAGCGAATTTAACAACACGCAAAAATGTCACCATGCGCTAAGGTAATAGTGCGCTTATGAAGGCCTCTGTGTCAATTCCCAAAAACAACATCTCATGAAAATGTCTAGACCTCCTCATTCGCGAAAATATCTGTACGTGAAAATAACAGCATATGCAGTAATGGTGTCAAAGTTTACATACTGGCAGGCCTTGAGTGACTAGATGGGACATCAGTCAGCTGTATTAAAATGAATTCAAGAAACTGGAGGTACACTGTATCTAAAAGTAAAACTCCAATAATTATGTGGTACAAGGCGGCGATCATGCACTTTAGGGCCCTATTTATATTTGATTGGTACCTCGCTCCCGGTATGCCAAGGTGATATCCAATGAACCACCACGCACTGAGCAGCTGGCAAGCTTCTCTGGTTGTATCGAATGCCCTTTGACAAGTCAGGTCACTGAAGCCCACCTCACTGCGATTTTGACTATCAATAGCTTGCGATGCGTTTCAATGAAACATCGAACACTGAGCAATATCGTTTGCCGTTGCTCTCCATTGCATGATTCTCTAGTAGTATTTGCATATTTGTGTGATTTAATTTAAGCCTACCTCACACTATATGATTTATTGCCATACAATGTCGCATCATTGTGACGACCATAGGTTTACCATTGTTGAGTTGCACCGAGTGCCACTCACACCACAGCACCCTGTCCCTTTTTAATATGCAGGGAATTGAAGGGCATTTTACAACAAACAGCACAGCATACCAAAAGTGCTTTCCATATGGATATCAGTTCGGGAAACCCACTCACAAGGGGGGCCCCTCCTTATAAGTAACCCGTCCCCCTTATAAGTAACCCCGTCCCCCTTATAAGTAACCCCCGGGGCACCCCTTGTAAGGAGTCTCCACGCTTTTTTGCAATGCAACGCGAAAATGAAAGGATTGCGGCAATTCGCTTGATTATGTCCATAAAGCTTCACAAGTTTCCTAGTTACTCAAGAAATTTGAGCAAAATCGGTTTGAGGCATCATATCTAAAATCATGGATTTAAATGCGATGTCAAACGACCCATGCGAATGCTGTAATGCGAGCGATTACTGGCGTGAGTGTCGCCAGGCGCGGCGGCGCGGCAATGCTTGAGTGCAGACGTGGCGACTGAGTACGCAGTCCTTTCATTTTCGCGTTGCATTGCAAAAAAGCGTGGAGACTCCTTATAAGGGGTGCCCCGGGGGTTACTTATAAGGGGGACGGGGTTACTTATAATTAAGGGGGACGGGTTACTTATAAGGAGGGGCCCCCCTTGTGAGTGGGTTTCCCGAACTGATAATAACACACACACACACACACACACATTGCATCCCAACATGAAATCCCATGCACATACACATGCATACAGTATCGGTACATTCTATCTGCCAATGTCATTAATAATGATAATTCAAGAATCCTTAAAAAAAACAAACAAACAAACATCATGGATCCAGACAGTGATCCGAATCACAATAACGTTACCAGACCCGGCTCTACCAAAATTCAGTCATTTGTTCCTTTGTACCATTATCAACTCAACTGTTCCTGCAAATTTCATCCAAATCCGTTTGCAACTTTTTGAGTTATTTTGCAAACAGATAACGTTTAGACAAACAAACACTGGCTTAGTGAAACAGACGAACAAACCGAACGCCAGCAAAAACATAGATTGACGTCTATGGTGTAGAACTACCGTACTGATTGGGAACAAATGCCTAGATCTAACGTTAGATAGTATCACCTACTGTACTATTACTAACATTCAACAATTGACATTCCTCCAATTCCACAGTAAGTAGGCGCATGATTAGACAGAAAGATCCGTCTGTCCGGAGGACTCTTTTATATTTTGCCATTAACGCTGTCCCATCCGTGAAGCCAGACGCAGTCTCCGCGGAACATTCCCCGACGGACAGATACAGACCGATCTTTCGGTCAAGCGCATGATAGGCCTACCTTGTTTGTCTGGGCAGTCACGCTCAAGCCAGCTTATTTAGAAATAGAAGTGTCTAGACGTGAGAAGAGTAGCTATTATTCTATTTAATATAGATGTCTATGATATGCCTGTGATATGCGTGGGTTCAACTTCTAGACAAACTTGGCCGACAAACTTACTCGAGCTCGAGAACAAAATTAGGGACAAGTGAAGTCAGTCACCCGTGATGATCTGATGTCGCTTACATACATTAAACCCAGCCAGTGATTAGATCAGACTGATACCGCAATGACATGGGTCGTGGCGATAATGTCTGAACATGCTGAACAAGTGAAGAGAATGAATGGTCAAAATATGCGAAATAGCAGTGCAAACTCGCCTTCATAAATGGCAATGTCAAATTAAAACCACCTTCTCCAATTATGATGACCTTCAGCAGAAATCTGCTCACCAGCGACGATGGTAGACGCAAGACACAGGCTAGCTACTTGTATTATTCGGCTGGTTACTCACAGTATATAAGATGAAGAAAGCCGGTAGGTTTTCGCTCGGCTGCGCTCTACCAGAAACCACCAATGGATGTATGTACGTGGTGCAACTGATGTATCTCAACTCCTCATCACCTGTACCACCATAACCACAACTACACCTATCGCGAACTGCATGAATTTGCATGCAGTCAAACACAGTGAGGTGAGCTAGCTAGCTAAGCTCGCTCGCTCGGCCGTACCGTGTGGAGGTAGGTGTACCAAGGAGGTACAGTACTCTCCGCATAATCGGGTAGGCTCGGGCAGAGCGTTTCTTACCCGATTAAGCGGAGTACCCGATTAACAGAAGAACACGTCCCATTCACAATTGACACACACAATGTGTATGTACATGCATTGTACACTGCACCAAACACCTACACTGTATGCTTAAAACGCGTGTTTGCACGGCACATTATACTACATACCTTACACTTGCTCAGTCATGAGCAATAATTGTCTTCAGAAAACTTTGCTGTTTGACTATAAACTCCTCGCTAACACGCTGGCGTTTTCTGAAATGAACACATCTCTTTGCGTGCACTATAGACACGTAGAACGTCGGGTTACTTTTCGAGAAGTGACCAGGGGAAAGCAAAATTATGGAGATGTTGCATGGCCTGATTTTCGTTGAAAACTTCTCGTACATTTGTATTGTGAATGTTGCTGCGGAGGAAGGGAGGAGCGCAAGTGTGTTCAACTCCTGTCTATGCACTTGTGAGTGTCAGCTACATGTGTAATGTTCGTTTACATGCGACAAGTCGGTACTCCCCTGGTACATGTGTTTTCATGTTTAATCACTCCCCAAATGATCGGTCTCTTTTGCAAATTAGGCAGAGAATGCGATTAGCCGTGGTAAATTTGACATTCATGATTCCTTAAAGTGTTATAACTGCGATAAAATGAGTAGATTAGAAGAAAATTATTTACCCATTTATGCGGAGAGGCAACCCGATTATCAGGTAATTTTAATGTGCATTGGAACAGATTTTGACATTACTACCCAATTAAATGGAGTACCCATTTAAGCGATACCCGATTACGCGGAGAGTACTGTACTAGGCAAGCCTAGTAAATTGTACCTCCTTGGGTGTACGCACATCATCATAGCTCTCTGTGGGTGTACGTCAGTGGGCGCGCGCCGTTGCGGTGATCATTGAGATTTTTGTCACCGCCCTCTTTTGACTACAGTACTGTGTATCATACCCAAATCCCGTTCTGCACAGTTCAGTAGACACGCTCGATGGTCGGATTTTTCACTTTCCTGTATATTAAAATCTCTTTGGATTTTCGACAAAATTGACAATAAAAAGTCGCGGTTTTTGTTTTGTTTTGGCGATTGAGCGCCACAGTCAAGGGCGCCGGAAGCGGGGGGGGGGGGGGGGGGGCACTTGCCCCCCCCCCCCAATAAAATTTTGGGGAGTGCCCCCTGCAACAAATAATTAATCAATTATTTAAAGACCGAAATGAACATATAAAGCACTGTTCTTGTTTAAAAGTTGTCAATTTCTTAACTGAAAATGCGAAATTTTTGTCCCTAAAGGGGTGAAAATCATGATACATTATTGATATACATTATAATATCTAAATATTTACTTATGAGTAAATTTATTGTATAGATGGTAGCCTCGCGTCCTCGAGTGTGCCCCCTGAAACATACCTTTAGTAAACCTTACATTTTCTCTTCCTTCTTCTATGCTTTTTAGCAATATAAGAATAATTTTTATTGCTCGAACAATGCGATCACTTTTAAGCTACTAATGAATACATTTCAGACGACTGAATGGCACAGTGAAAGTGGCTCTCTCGCTCTCCCCGTACTATAGTAAAATGAACAGTTTTCATAAGTTATGATCATGGTCCTTCGCAGTGATTTTTTTTTTTTTTACTACGTTCAATTCCCTAGAAATTTGAATTAAGATGTTCTGTAAACGCGACTTTTATACTCTGTTTTTACAAAAAGTCCCTACCGTAATACCCCCTCCCACACCCCCCCCCCCCCCCCCCCCCGGCTCGGTCGCTCCCCTCCCTCGCCAAGGATCTCATAACCACACCGTCATATGAAATAATGTATAATTTCTCCCGACATTCTTCGATCTCTCATACAGACGGCTAATTTTGCTGAAATGATCTTCTCTCATGTACCCCCCGTATGTTATAATTATAGTCCTTCGCACTAATTTTTTTTTCACTGTTTAATTTCCTAGAAATTTGCTTTTAAATGCATGGCATGCACGGCTATAAACGCGACTTTTGTACTCTCCACACAAAGTCCCTATACCGTGGTACCACCGCTCGGTCACTTCGCTCCCCCGCCGAGGATTTCACAAAGTATTCCTGCACGCTTGGCCACAATTTTGTTGGGAGCATAGAATTTGAGGACCTTTTTTGTGCTTGTCGGGCTTATCGGGCACCACAAATTTATACCAAAAAATGGGAGGTCGATTGGGCACCACAATTTTTTAAAGGTATTATCCCGTCTGTCTGTTCATATAGATATACATTTTTTATGCATTATACTCTGTGTGTCGTGTCTGTGAGGGAATGTTGTCTTGAGGCTATTGTACCGTCTCAATTCTATGATGGCTAGCCGCAAAATTCCCTAAAGTTAAACTGAAGTGGACCTATGTGATGATGCAAAGCAAGAACAGATTCACCCTTCGACTTGCCTTGGAGACCTTTTATGCAGGGCCGGCGGAGCGTTTTCAAAAGTGTGTGGGGGGGGGGCACTTCCGGGTTTCATGAGCTAACAAGCAAAACAAACAAACAAACAAACACAAAAAAAGGTCCTCAGCTCAACTCTTCGTTTCCATTTCCGGGTTTCTTTAACTGACAAGCAAAAAAAAAAAAAAAAAAAAAAAAAAAAAAAAGGTCTTCAGCAGAAAAAAACATAACCTTCTCTCTAAAAAAAGAAGAGTGAAAATGTTCACTCTTGAAGGAGTGAATAACAGAAAAGGGTGAGTTTCGAGTGAAATTGGAGTGAATTTTGAGTGAAAATGTTCATTTTCACTAATTATGGAGTGACCTCAGGGATCACTCGAAGATTTTGGAGTGAACCCTGAGGTCACTCCAGAATGAGTGAAAATGAACATTTTCACTCAAAATTCACTCCAATTTCACTCGAAACTCACCCTTTTCTGTTATTCACTCCTTCAAGAGTGAATATTTTCACTCTTCTTTTTTTTAGAGAGATACCGCCCTCACATTTAAGGTCTCTATCTATATTTCTCTTTAGTGCCATCACTTACGTACTTCCAGGTTAAAAAAAAAAGTGGAGGGCCCAAAATGTTGACACCTTATGTATTTTTTTGTTAACTTGTATGGTGCACAAAAAGTGTGGGGACCCGAGCCACCCCCTCCCCCCCCCCCTCCCCCGGCCCCACGCGTGTTCCGCCGTGGCGTGGTTCATAACAAGTGTATATAGAGCAGAATAATGAAATTGCAGTATATTTTGTCGGAACTTGAACAACCTTACAGGGTCAAGAATGAAATGATTAAGTTTATTTCAGACCGGGAGATCCAGGCCATCCGCCATGAATCCGTGACCATTCATAAGTTCGTCAAAAGATTCATCCGAGTCAAAATTGAATCCTCCGAGTCACGGCGGCCCTATACCTCCTGCGGACTGGAAATCAATAAGATCGTGGTGAGGGACCAATCCAATTAGATTGAGAAAGAGACTGACTTCTAAATCTACTAGGTTGAGGTTTTCAATCTTATTTTCTATAGAATGGTCCTTCATCTCAATTCAAAAGAAATTAGCGAGATAGGCCCTATAAATGAGCATTAGAATTTGAAAATTCACTGGTACTGTTTTCACGAAGCGGTCATAAATGGCAGTAGCTAACCACATGCCATACACGAATTGGCAGAGTTGACTGTCCAAGGCTCAAAAAATTATCTCTGATAGTCAGTGAACTGCTAATTAGCAGTGCCATACCAGTTTCTTCGCAAACTAGTGAGCAACAACTATATAAAACGTCAATTTTGTAAACCATTTCAAAGTAAGTCATTATCAGCAGATCTGAAGAAAAATAAAACATTTCCAGTGGTAACAAAACAAGGAATAGGGCCTATATTCTTGAAGTTGATCGGGTAAAAAATCGAGAAGGCCTATTTTCTTATCCTTTCTTTAATACGGTAGGGTTTTTTTTACCAACTTTATTCGCAAAATATAGTTACCTTGTTTATAGCGGCCACTCCCACAGGGGAGACGAACTGGCGGTAAGACTGGCCGTTATGAAAATAGTCTTTACATGTTAAATTTTCTCTGCTGAGAAATATTGTTCAGTGACCATAGATGCCATGTAAGTTCAAAAGATTTTTGTGAGAGATTTTCATGACACAGCATCTCAGCGCACGCGCATGTGCGTGAGAGAGGGTGCGAAGCAACTCTGAGAGAGGGGAAGGTGTGGGAGGGGGGCGTGTCAGCCCTCCCATGACACGGTATAGGGAGCTTTTTCAATTTTTAGCTCTTAATGGTGCAAGCTGGTGCATACTTAAGTGACTATTTTTTACTTATTTTCAAAGACAAAAGGGAAATATGCCTTCAATCGCAACTCTCACTTTAATCTTGCTCCCGCCATACTTGAGAAAAATGGGTGCCATGCGTGAGATCGTGAGACAGAACCTACTCTCTAAAAAAAATCGAGTGAAAATTTTCACTCTTAAAAGAGTGAATACAAAAAAGAGTGAATTTCGAGTGAAATTGGAGTGAATTTTGAGTGAAAATGCTCATTTTCACTCATTTTGGAGTGACGTCAGGGATCACTCGAAGATTTTGGAGTGATCCATACTAACGGTGGCCCGGTTGCCCGGGGCCACCAAAAATGAAAGTCGGACCACCAAATTTCAAAAAAGGGCAAATTTGGTGGCCCGCCTCGGGCCACCAAAATTTTTTGAAAAGTATGTCAATAAATTCGTATTTTTTTGCGCCGGAAATTAGCAGTTAAATTTGTTTAAAGGATGGATGAAAAGGACTGAATGAGTGCCTGAGAGTGAGTGTTGCAAGTTTGTTGAAGTTTATTTATGAGTAGATATGTCCAACTTCTAATTCTTACTATCATAAACTTGAATATTTGACTCATAAAAAAAGGACTTTTGATGTTTTTTGTTGTTTTTTTTGGGGGGGACACCAAATTTTTCTCTCGGGCCACCAAAAAATTGAAATTTAGGATTTTGGTCGCCCCATCGGGCCACCAAACAAAAAAGTTAGTGTCGAGCCATGCCTAAATGCTTGAGTCTCCTCACAATGCGTGAGACTTGGTAGCTCTGAGTGACCGTAGGCCTAATTATAGGCCTATGAGTGGCAGGTGGATGCTATAGGTGGCCGCGAAACATGGCGCAAGCTTGTAGCTCACACGTCCCCCCTCCCCCCCCCCCCCCCCCCCCAAAAAAAAAAAAGAGAGCGGAGAGAGTTAGCTTGTTTTGCGATAAAGATCCTCAAATCTTGGTTAGATTCATTTCTTTTTCGTTGTTAACATCTTCCTCATCAAGATAAGTATAGACCTAAATGGCTTTGTAACACAATAAAAGTGACTTTTTGGGCGGGGGAAAATTAAGTTGCATATATCTTCATCTTGTAGTCATTGCCTATAGAAAAAAAAAAAAAAAACTTGATTTTGATTCCATTCGTGTACAAACAAATGGGAGAGCTGTGAGGTGCTGACATCATGACTTTATTACCCGGTGAAAGCACAGGGAACTTTGATATATCATAACAGTAAAGTTCAATTTAAATGTCGGATTTTAATATGAAACTTCTATCATTCTGCATGTTCGCTATACATCTTGTATTGTTTTTCAAAGTCAGCTTGATCTTATAGTGTGAAAATTTGCGCTCAAATCATCTCAAGCTGTTTACCATGGGGAAAGCCTTTCTCTAGGACCCTCTACTTCGAATCAACTGAAACAGATACTGAATAAGTGAGAAGGGAGGCAGGAGGATTATGTAATGTTCAAGTGGGAGGGGGTTAGTATGGTGCGTGGATGGCCAGCTTCGTATTAAATTTATATTGATAATTCGGCATTCAGTATCCTCGTTTGTTCATCGATCAATCATCGAAGTATCGCGACCATATCGATCTGCCTGGTATCGATCTCCTGCAATGCAGCGTAGTAGTGCACGGTGCATTCTCGGTAGTGTCGTGATCGTCGGATTGTAGATCGTCGCAACATCCGGCCGGGGTCGGGAGCTCGAGAAGGGACGTGAAAGCTGTTTTCTAAGCCGTAATTTGTAGGTAGCAGCTGACTGAGAGTAACTTCTTAATCTTAGTGTCAGTAGATCTAATCACATTGTCTTGGTACGGAATCAACAGTAGAATTCCTGCCGTTGTTGGCGTTGATGTTCAAGAAACTACATAATTGGTGCATTCAACTGCTGAACTTTATCCCGAGTGTGAGTGTGACCGTGGCTGAGCGCTGTGTAATAACGTATAATACGGTGTGGCGTCACGGAATTGGCAAAAAATTCTGTTCAGCTGAAGATGCGTTCGTGACATAAGAGGTATACCATCTCTATGGTTCGTAAACAGGTAACGTTAGAAGGAATCCTGAAACCACTTTGATCAAACTTAGTGGGATAGCTCTTTTTGGGGTCTAGGGCAATTACCCCCTGGGCAAATTACCCCGGACCCTTAGCGTTGAACAATCCTAATCCTAATCCTGAACTCCTATTAACCCTAACCCTAATCTTTACTCTAACCTTACCACTAACTAGTAGTATTTAGCTGGGGGGTAATTGCCAGGATACGCTCTTTTTGTTCCAGCAGTCGCTGGCTGTCGATGTTGATAGCTCTTTAACCCGGGAGTGCTCCTTTATTATACACAGGGCAAGGGGGTATTCCCGAACGCGAGCTGGTCGCAGTCTAACCCTTCTGACTAAACAACTGGTTAAGATGCTGATAATGCCTGATTGAGGTTAATGAAGTGTTTGTTATTGTTTTGTGTTACAGTGTTAACGCCAGTTAGGCCTACAAACACAGATGATACATCCCAATATAGAGTCTAACATTTAGGTCTAGTAATACTATTTTTGTTTGTACCCTGTTTCTATTCATAGTTTGGCTGTAACCTTCAAAGTGAGACTAATGTAGAATCTAATAAGACTAAAAAGAGTAGAATCTACTAACTATTATCTCCGTCTAGCTAACGTTACACTACATTTTAAAGCTAACATTTTTGGCACCTTTCTAGTGTCCTAGCTAACAGTTAACACTGACACTTTAACAAGGAGTTAAGTAATGACAACTTGGTGTCTCTCCTATTTTTCAATTATTTATAAGCCAACCATGATTTTGTTAGATTGGAAATGTGTATTAATAACTTATGTTATTTGCTCATGATTATTGTCATTTCTCAAGGCCTTACAAGGTCAAGGAAAATCATGCAAACCCCATCAGGGAAGAATGTTATACCTATCTTCAGCAAACGGAAGCGACCTCGCCAAGCTCTTTATGCTCTTCCTGCATCACAAAATGCCAGCAACCAAGTGCAAGGTATGTGCTCATAATCATATGGTCACATCCTGTAAATCCAGTCATCCAGATCACCAGTTACTTTTAAGTTTTAGACCCTTAGGCCTATGTGAATTATATAGATATATGGATATGTTGGCCAAGACCTAGCCCGACCAGACGATGTAAGTACGCTGTACGTACCTACGTACAGCGACTGGGCTGTGTATAGTTAGCCAAGCCCTAGCATGAGTGAAGCTTTTCAGTTGATATTCTTTTTTGATACTGAACTGATTTCAGCCCCCCCCCCCCCCCCCCCCCCCCCCCCCCGGGGGAGGGGGGGGGGGGGTAATGCAGTTTGCATGTGTTACTATAAATTCTTGCCATGTCAGGCAAGTCTCAAATGAGCTTTCTGGTTATCAGGAACATTACTTATCACAAAGACATGCACAGTAATTACAATCTAGATATGTTGGTAATCTGGTCAAATGTGCTAAATTCTAGAACCTATTTGTACAATTTTGTACTATAATATACCATGATTTGGGGGGTTTTTTTCTAATGAATTGACAAATGCACACTTTGTATTCGTACTATTTTTAATGGAAATGAATTGGAATGCTGCGACAATGTCTCAAACAGACTCATTGCATTGCTGGTATAGAAAATACCATCACATTTCAAAGAGAAACAACCACTAAGTTCATGACTCTTGGCCTGATACTGTTCTTTTTTTTTTTCTTTTCTTTTTGGTAATCATATAAAATTTGCTGGTGGTTTGGAGTTCAGACTGCTATTCCAGGATTGATGATTGAATTGACCTCGTAAAGGACCATCATTTCAATGTATATGTGAGCGTTCATAAAGTTAATGATGTCAACTCTTTTGTTTTACCTCCAGGGGAAGCTGTTACACCATCCAAATCTCACAGAGATGTCTCAAGTGCACCCCAACATGGTAATTGGCTAGGAGGTCAGAGTTCATCCCAACAACGCGGGAGACCACCACTCGCACCGACCACAGCAAATACCAGCCATACAAATGAGCAGTGGCAACGTCAATCCCAACCTCGAGGCTCAGAAAATAAACCAAATGCTCCAGGTTAGGTGGTGATATAAGATCTTGGGTACTGTGTAGAGAACCTTCAGATGGAGATGGGTTCACACTGCATACTGACAGCTGAAGTTGATGCTGCTGTCTTGATTAGATGTGAAAGTAGAATCACTTTGGATTTCCTAAATGTTTGATGGCAATTTTTTAGAATCTGTTTCTAGCTCACAAGCCAGTGTGTAAGAGATGACACACACTTTCTGTTATGGGTAAAGACCACTCTGGTGTTAATTCTACAAGGTCACGTACATTATATTTTGTTTAGACTTTCATAAACAGCTTGACTTTTTCATGCTAGTGTGACAAATCAAATCAAACTTGTACACAGTAAGCACAGTAAGAGAACACTGCCATAAGGAAATAACGAAAATTGGTCTTAAATTCTGTGCAATAGGTGCAATAATATGGTTTGTTTGGTTTAGCTGCTGTAAATATTACCTTAATTGTTATTTTTGTTTCATCAAGTGGTTGAACTGCTCAGTGTATTGAATAGGAAAAATATTGTTGATGATGTTGATGATATTTCTGTAGATAATGTCACTAGAAGTGATGGGAGATATTGATTAATTTGATTGAAACAGAAATAACCAACCACATTCTCATAGGAGAGCATTAATGTCTCAACAATTTATTCAAGACTTGTTCCTGTGACAACTTCTGCTGCAGATGAGAAGCCATAACCCTAACCCCAACCATTGTTTCCTGTTGTTTTGGGGGCTGTACCAAAGGAAATTCCTCATGCACTGATATCAAAACACTTGCATTCTTTGTAATGTAAGTAAAACAATTTTCTTCTCTTTATTAGAAAGTTATCAGGCATTTATTTGCATTTTGTTGTTGACCTGAATGCTTCAAAGTCTGTCTATAAATGCTATCGGTAAACTCTCGATTGGAAACATGAACATTTAATGGCAGAGAAGAAACAGAAGTTTGTATTCATGGGTTTATGCAGGCATGATGAAAGTGTCTCAGCGGCAACCAGCCATGAAACAAGACGGTAGAAACTACTGGCCCAGTGGAGGTGGCAGCCATCAACCAGACAAAAGGCAGCACATGCAGGCAGACTCGCATCCACCTCCTAACAAAATTGCCAGACAGTATACACCTGTACAGCATGATCAAATGCAAATGAGCCCCAAGTATCCTGTGAGGTAATAAAGTTTGAAATAATTGATTGCATTCTCTGTAAGTTTCATAAAGCCAGTCAGTGATGTGATTGAGAAAAGATGAGAAGACGCTTATTATAGTAGACACGTAAGGCATGCATTGGTGATGTGAAATTTCCCTTGAACATTTGCATAAGAGAAAACCTTAAAGTAACTGTCAAAGTGTGACTGCTGTAGATTAGGGTCCATCTTCACCAATCAGTCTGAACAGTAGCTGATTTTCCGATCATGTATTAAAAGAAAGGCATATGTAAAAACAAGAAGAATCCTTCATTCATAAGAACCTTTGTCATTTTTACTCCTATTTGTACAGACAAAAATTACCATAAAATATAATTCTGAGAGTAACTCCCTGTATGCCACAATTTGCTTGGGAATGTCTGCTTTTGTACAGAGTAGATCTGTACTGTTTGATTGATTCTACTCCTAATTGAATTAACAACTGCAAGTGACATAACACTTTCCCAGCTCTTGGTGTAAAGATGTCATGTGTAGTTCGTTTTCATTTGTCTGCTATGACCAGCTCCATGCAGCCACCATTGCCTGGGTCCAAGCTTGGTCTGCACCAACCACCCAGAACTCTACCCCAAGGTGTCCTTCAAAGCAGAACAGTCCCCCACACAGCCACCGGTTCACATGTCAACACTGCAATTAAGACAAGCAGTGGTGCTCCACCTCCATTCAGAATGCCACCCTCGCCCCTAAGCAGAGTAAATGTAAGTTTAGCCATTTCAGAATGTAGCGAAATGTTGTTTTTTCCCTCTATAATTTGTAAATTTGTGACAGCGAATGTATTCATTCACTTTCGAATAAAAGTATAGTCAATGATCTGTGATCAGACAGATGTTTTTGTATTTCATTTTCATACATGTTTAATTTGTATTTTCCTACTGGTCCAAGTTAAAAAATGTTACTTTAATCTATAAGTGTCATAACTTCTTGAGTGATAACCCTCTTTGAGGAAGAATCACCTGGCCATGCCAACAATAATACCTGTACTACAAATGCAAACATTTATGCAAAAATGACAAGCAGATACAAAGCACTGTCATACATAATACAGCACTTTTGCAATGTCATGAAAAGCTGCTATTAAAACAAGAACAAAAATGTATTGCTGTCAGCATGGCCACCCTTTCCAACTTTGTACAGGCTCCTCCTACCTCTTGGGAAATAAAGGGTCCCCATGCTGACGAGCACAAGGCAGACACGTCCATGAAGATTCTGACTGTGGGCATTGAGGAACTCCGGCACTGGACATCGTCCAAGGACTCTCGAGGACTCGTGTTCTTTGAGCTATTTGGTATTGCATAGACCACATTCCTGACTCTGACAAACTAACAAAACTTGTCTACCTACCTTGACTGTACATTAAGATGGAATTACCCCCACTCCACTAGACATTGACAAGATGATAGCAAATGGATGGAGACAGTCGGTTACATTTTGTGCTTGGTAACCAGCTTGAATATCTTGGCATAGGAGAACATAATCAGTACTAAATAGGTTGTGCTATTCACAATTAAAGTCATTAAACTTTATTATTTTTATCAATTGTGTATTGTTTTTATAAATTGTGTATCGATGGATTTGAGATAGAGAGTGAAGACAGTAATCTTTTTATCAATTGTGTATTGATGTTGTATGTTGGATTTGAGGTAGAGCGTGAAGACTGTAATGTTTGTATTTAGAATGTGGAATGACCACAGAGTGCAATCCTATACCAGCTTTTTCTTTAGGATACAATGTGTCTTCTTTCCTCATTAAAATATTGGACTCATATTTTTGCCTCAAACTCCATCAGGCATTCTGAATTCAGCTGTGTGTGCAGATGGAAGAGGAATAGCAAAGAAATTCACCATCAAAGATGGTCACCATACACTGCAGTGCACCTTTTATGAGACGGTAAATACACATTGGGCAATTCCATTTGTAATACAATTGTACTCCTGAAGATCACATTTGCATAGATGGGTTTTGTATCGCTTTGTACTATAATCTTACATTCTGCATTCTGCACTCCTAAATTGATTTTACTTACATGTACTAGTATTCTTTATCTATGAGATGAAATGTTGCCAAGATATGCAAAAAAGGTAGCTATTGTATATCAAGGTATCATGATGACACTTGTGTGCTGCGTGATATATGTCCACATTTGTATTTATTGTACAAGTTTGCTTGTGTTTAAATGATCTCTCTTGATATGAAATTGTAATAGAATTATTGAAAAATAAAATCACTGTGAACAAGTAAATTGTTCCAGCTGTGACTTCAGATTTTTTTTTTTTTTTACATTTACATGCAGATATGATAAAAGACTACAGCATTTTTTTGTGTTGTTTCATTTATTTTCATGTTTATGGCATAACCATGCGCTCTACAAGTTTTGATGATTTGTGATGGACCACTGTAATGAAAGGTATTTTAATGATATAATTTCACTGTCTTTTTCCATTCTAATACCCACGTTGACCATGAAATGTGCAATGTTGCATTTGCATTGCAGGACCGCCCCCTGGGTCACTTGACAAGAGGCCAGTGCCTGCGTTGCATGGGCAACATCCCACCCCGGGAGGGACTCTTCCGCTGTGTATCTGTCCGCCCGGCATCAGCCGTGGAACAGAGAGTGATGAGAAGCCTGGTTGCAGCTTGTGACAAGGCGGCCCGACACAGACTTCAGGTCACAAACATTGAGCCCTAGAGAATGCCTGGACCCATTCCTGCAGTTTAACGATGGTACTCTCTGCTGTATTCTTATATTGCATAGGGCCTATGTTTGTATTCTTTGTTTATTTTGAAGTCAATAACATGGTCATTGCAATGTCTTGCTTGTAATGGTTTATTCAAAACATGTACAGTGTACTTGCATTTTTCACTTATTGCTTCTTGACAAGAGGCTTCTGCTGATAGCCCCAAAATCTGTATACTTAGAATAGGAATTGCAAAATGCTGATACATGTACCACATCAATAAGTATAACTCTGCCTATCCAATTTTGCTTCAAGCAACCATTTTAGCGTGCCATGCATGTCTTTCAGAGCATTTAATTTCTTGTATGTCAGCAAACAGCTAATGATTACACAAGCTGTCACATCCTTCGCCTTAACTTCTGACCCTTAACCTCTGAGACAGATAGATCTCCAAGTTTTGGCACTAGTGATTAATGTAATACTCTGATACCATCACAAAGATTTACTGCATGTTGTGAAGCATTTCTCCTCTTATCTCAAAGAGTAATCCAAAAATGTGATGATCATATTTGACCCAGCCTTTCCATTTAGCCTGAAATGATTGAAATCATTCTTCTATTTTGATTTGTTGTACATACCATCTTTTGAGTGAATATAAAATATTTCATATAATTTTATCAAAGAATGGTCCACAAGGTCACCCTTCATCATACTTGTCTCAAGATCATATGGAAGGATCGTCTTTGTACCTCAATACTTAGATCTATACCTAGTGTGAATGTCGTCGTGAACTTTTGTCCTTTGCAGTTTCCATTTCACCACGGAGTAAACAGTTTTTACCCGAGAATGTTTTCTTTTACATCAGTTGGTCAAAGTCAGTTACCGAGGGCAGTCGGATTTTTTTGGTTTTTTTTTTTAAATTCAGTTAAAATATACTGTCAACCCTATGTAATTCAGCCCTTCTTAAATGATGTAATTGGACTAATCGAAAACTGAAAATCTTCTTCATGAACCTAGTATAAAAGCAGAATTCCCTGCGTGTGCAAGGCAGATAACATAAAGGTTCCGGCCATTTTCTTTGTAATCAATAGTTACGACTATTCAGGTTTTAGAATGTTGAATAGATTATAGGTGTTGTTGATGTCAAGATATCACGTGATGTATTATATTTTTGATAGAGGAATATACTTATTTAGTGATGTGCAGTAGAGATGTAATAATATTACATACTATATTTTATATCAAAGTTACTCCTTATTTCATATGACACGGTCCATCTACAGAAAACATGGCCTGAAGTGTCTGTTATAGAGAAGGCTCGGTCGAATGTAATTCTTCGCCATGAAACTTGCCTGGCAAAGTTCTGCTTTGTACTAAAACTGTTTGAATAAGTTAGCTTTACCCAATTCTTATGTCACTGACTGTATTGAATGCCATTGTAAAATTGAACTCAATGAATATCTTATCCCTTGATGTTAAAAAACAAACAACAAATATCTCTAATTATGTGTATACTGTAACTATCCAGATCTATTCAAAGAAGATTCAAAGAGCAAATTAATGTAGTGTACATTATAAGTACATGTAGATGGGTTGTTTACACAAAACAAAACAAAATAAAAACAAACTATTGAGGGTAAAGAACTTGATGTCTTGTGTGTATGTTGAAATTCCACAGCAATGGAAAGAATACCATATATCAGAATGCAGTTCTATAATGAATCTGGTGTATGCCCACAGGACAGTTTTCAGAAACAAAACTGTGATAAGCAAGAGCATAAAGTGCTACATTGACAATGAATGGCAATGAAGGGACTGCAATATTTCAGAGTGTAACTACCTGAGGGATTAAAGTTATTGACCTACTTTCCAGCTTCCCAAAAATGGCACTACATCACAACTTAGTGTAAGTCTGTGCATGTGTACATGGGCTGTAGTAACAAATGTGCGAAAAAATATTACAATCAATAAAATTGTTTGCCCTATTGTAAATGAGATCCTGTGACTGCAGTGTGTTTATAGTAATTGCCTTCGAACTCATTGATAAGATCACATTGAACCTTTGCCCAATTGGCAAATACACTAGTATGTTACAGAAACGCCCTAACGTTAGTGTTCTGATTAGTGTAGATAACATTCTCTAGGCATCAAGTTCACCTCCATTATCAATAGATGAATATATGTACACACACACAGTGCACTCCCATTGTAATGAACACGATTATAACGAAATTAAGGTTACAACAAAGTAGGAATTTAGGCTCGAACATTGTCGGGTCTATGCTCTTTATTGTTTATTTGTTCCGTTATAAAGAAATTTCGGTATAACGAAAGAAAACTGCTGGTCCCGAGCTATTATATACATATATGAAATACTCGGTACTGGCATATGTATATAGCCCCATTTTTGGCCCCAGCTTTGGTTACCAAATCAAACTACAGTGCGCTCCCGTTACAACGAACACAGTTATAACGAAATTCTGGTTATAACGAAGTAAAAATTCAGGGTGCAACATTATCCACTCTATGTTTATTATTGTTTATTTCATCGGTTATAACGAAATTTCAATATAACAAACCAAAACTGCCAGTCCCGCAGACTTCGTTATAACAGGAGTCAACTGTACATGTACAAAGTTGAAATTACATGTACATGTGTTCCAGAGATGATATTGACGGGTATTTAAACCCAGAAATAAGTGTGTAAACATTTGACCAGTTCTTATCCAACTAGAAACCTTGCCTGGCATACACTCTTGCAAAGTACCAATAAGACAAATGACAAAAGTGCACAGCCTGTTGTATTCATACATTTTACTTACCTGGAAATGACGAGATAGCACATATTTCAATTAAGTGTTTACATATGCAGTAAATCAGGATGAGGGTCATCAAACAAAATCTACTGTACCCATGTGGATTCCTTGCAGTGGATCTATCTGACCATTGCATTAAATGTACATATTTATTGTCAGCGACAAGACCTCGTGTCTGCAATTTTGGTGAAAATGACTTTTTTGGATTAATGGTCAAATAATGTGTTAAGTGATGTCCTGTCCAAATCCAAACTGTCTTAATCCAAAAATGAAGCCACCACGACATGTCAAAGGAATGGCTATCCCATTCGCCACAGTGCTTTGGCCACCATGTTTTTCGGCTCTTCTGATCATTTGACATTTTGTAGATACGAGGTCTTGTCGCCCCAGCAACGATATGTTACTGAACAACTCTAGGATATCACTGCACCAAGATACAGCTGTAATCTTTGAATACCTACGTGTATGACTTTTAACATTAACATTGTTCATACAGTATAAGGCCGTAATGTGAATTTGTACAAGATTTGAATGTAGATTTGTTAAGATGCATCATACATAGATCACATAAAAACAAAAATATGAATTTTGTTTTTTAAATGTGTGTGGGAGAATAAACTAGCACAAGAAGCTCAAAAACTCTTTATACAAGAGACAGAATGGTCACATAAAGTGTATGTTTTGCATCTGAACCAGTTGTACATATCAATTTATCAAGACAATTTATTTCTTGTACATGTATTACAGCTATCTCTTTACTATACAGTATGTTGCTTAATCTGACAGAAAATGACTGACTTTGGAAAGAAAATCTTGTCCTATCCTTCCCAACAGGCACTAAAGGCTACACTCAACATTACAGGTACAATGTTGCAGGCCTGCTGTATTTCCAATATACACTGTAGGCAACTGATGTAACTGTATGTTGCAAGTGTAGCCACATCACAAACTACATACATGTTTCTTGGTTTTGACATAGTAAATTCATAAGCAAAAATACACTGTTTGACCAAACAACACAATAATGTCCAGAATGATTATTTGTAGTCATCAGAAATCTCGCTTAGTCAAATGCAAGGTCCTCCATCTGTACCGTAACTGGTAAATGTCCTTCAAAACATTTATACTGTACGTGCTATCTTAGTCAACTGGAAAAATCACCCTTTTGATCAACCGAGTCATATTCTGGGAGGATTTAACAAACAGTTGCTCTTACAATGTACACCCATTATAACAAAGTCCTCGGGACCGGCACTTTTCCTTCATTACAATACATGTATTGAAATTTCATTATTTTAACCAAACAATACAGTGTATAAAATTTGGGGACCTGAATTTTGATTTCGTTGTAACTAGAATTTGTTAAAACCATTTTTGTGATAATGGGAGTGCACTGTACATATATACATGTACTCTATATGCATGCTTTAGTGCAGTATTTGTCTTGGATTCAATATAATGTTGACTGAAGAACAAAAAGATACACATCAAAGTATGTCAAAACAAAACAGTTATATTGTAATCAAAAATGATTGCATTCCACTCATTTCGTGCAGTGTGGCTTTCATGATCCTGCTCTGCTTGCCTACATTTTGTATATGAAGTACATGTAGGGAAGAACCACCAAAAAATAAAAAATAAAATAAAAATAAATAAATAAATAAATAAAAACATCCACTGTTAGAAGCATAGCATCTACATCATTCAGTATTCAGTGTAGTGGAGCTGAAATAATGTAAAGGTTTTCACCACAAACTGCCAAAACTCCTGCGAATTGTGCTTTTGTTTACATGAACATGCACACAATAATAATCCAACAGAAACTCCCATGTTTGAAATAACATCATCATCTGGCATTCTTCATCATAAATGGGTTAGTTTGTCAAACCATCTTCAATATTTGTCTTCTTCTTTGTCCTGGTTTCTTGTAGTGACAAATATTGCATGATTACCTTTTGTTTACAAATACTTCCATCTAGACATTCAGCTTTACACATATTTACAAAGGCGATTTTTCCCATTGGGCAGCAAGTGCTATGACTTCACGCTTGTGTCTCTTGACTTGTAAATGACTCCTCTACTCTTCAGGTCTTGCCTCATTCCTTTAGGGAGTTCGCCAGTCACTGATACAGCATAGCATCCTTTTACATAGCGATCTACATACGGATTAAAAACAGTAAGATTTCACTTCCTTTTCAATTATGAATACAGTGTAGGAACATGGCATTATGAAGGAATGACACACCACAGCATCGATTGTTCTATGAATGAAATAGTTTATGAATAAAACAATCTGACATTTTAGAAATTGTATACTCTACATGAACACATGCATAGGGAAAAGGTGCCCAATTTTCTCAAGTGCATCATTGACTTGAATATTGACCAACAGACTGCAATATCAGCACAACTGGAAGCTAAAGAATTTCACTTCAATACATCACAAAAAGATGAATGTAGATCTCTGACGGTGTAGTAGGCCCAACTGACAGCAGTGATAATACATGAAGTCACATATTTCTTTTAAAGTTTGTATGTTGTATGTTTAAACCAACTTGTTCAATTATATATCGGCTGGAACAAGATGATATTTCTCATTCTGAAACATCAGATGGAAAAAAAAAGTCTCATCCATTTCTAATATCTGAGATGGATGCTGTATACACAGTATATTTCTCAGTGCTTTTATTTTTGCAAATTTCCCAAGTTGACAAATTACTGTACACAAAATTAACAAATCGTGAAAATATTGCCTCCCGTGACACAAACGTATTATACAAACTAAAGTTTAGTATCATCTCCTAGGTGGGAATTTGCAAACATTTCTCTTGAAAAGACATTGAGTTTTTAAAAATGTGCTCCTTGATAATGAATTCAACCATTCAAAAAATTGCCCTATAGGTCCCAATTTACTAATAGAATATTATACTCGTGAAGTACATGTATATGGCATAGACAGGTACACCCTGTATCACAGCATAGTTTGGACTATTTGGTTTCGTTTTCATTTTTTCCAATGTATTCTGTACTTCCATTAGAATGGTCAGCAGACCTAGCTCACAAAATATTTGGATGTTTGAAGACCAGTAACTGTTACGTAATCAATAAATATTTTGTCAAATTTCAACAAATTGGTACCAGACTTCCAAAAGAGAAAAGACAATCATATTTGCAGCAGATGGGCAAGGAATACATTTCCTTAAAAATTTCTATTAAAAAATTTTGCACAAGAGATAAATGAAGAAACAGGAAAAGCAAATTTCCACAAACACTTACTTGTTCTTTGCCATTTTGCCACCCAGCTGTCTTCTGGACTCATCAATGATATTAAACTGTGGAAACAAGAAATGCCAAATTCACTGCCTGAACACAAGTAAAAGAGTCTAATGATTTTATCTAACTTTTTTTATTTCATTTTTTTTTACTAGAACTGGCATATACTGATCACTCCTCATTATGTTAGTCTTTGATTCATACAGTCTATTTTAGCATCAGGTAAAGATGTGAATATGGAAGTGGAAGACACAAGCATTACAGGTTAAAGACTTTCATTTCAGGTGGCTCCTATAAACCAAATGTCATCTTCAGATGCTGAAACAATATCAAATGTCAATTTAGTGGACTGAGTTGTTCCAGACAAATCACACTAAGATTCACAAAGAGACTTCTAAATGAGATTGTAAAATCTCAAAAACATAATGATAATGCATTTTGAGCAAAGAGGTCACTAAGTATATCATGTTTGCAAAATTTAGAAAAGGTCATAGGATAATAATAACTACAGAATCATGAGAACAAGAAAATTGGGTATATTCAAACAAAAATTTACACATATTGATTTAATCAGAAATTAATTGATATTTCACACCATGAAGAAATCTACGGCATGTAAACAGCTTCAAAGACAAACCATAACATGACAATCTGACATTGTGTCTTGCAAACTTGAGACATTCTACAGCAGACATTTTCATATAAAATGAATTCCATGGAACACAATATAAAAATTATATGTATGCATGCTGAAGATTGAAAATCATTAGCAGTAAATTAAAGACTTGAAGACAAGAAGCCCATCCACCTATTCTCCAAAGCTATAGCCTCTACAACAATAAATGATAGTTGGGGGAGTTTGGGGAAATTTCATGTGGATAACTACGGCAGATAAGTGACCCAGGTTTGGTTGGAAATAGAGTTACAGTTGCAAACTTATATTTTAAGCCATTTTTTTCATTTGGGTAAGCTCTTTCTTCAGACAAAATGGTAAAGTTTGGTTCCAAGTACTTACTGAGCAATGTAAGTTAAAGTAGTATTACAAGCAATTAGAAATCATCTAGCATTATGGATTGCATGGACCAGCTTATAAAACAAACAAACAAACAAACAAATAAACAAACAAGGAAGGAAGCAATTTTTTTTTCATACACTAAGATGTACCCAAAAAAAAAAAAGAATCATTCATATACCTACAGTATGAGGTGATACTATGAAAAATACCTGTGTGTTTGTTAAGTTTCAAGATCAAAGTTTTGGTCTGAAGGTACATGTACCCCCAGTTGTGAACATTTCCTGCTTATTTTATTGTACATACTTACATGTACCCAGTTGACTACCCGGAAGTCGATGTCTCCTTTAATCAGCAATGTGCAAAGTTTAAGATCAGTTTTTCTTGTTCTTTGTCTTTTTTTCCCCCTTGAGAGTTTCTCCAGACTATGCTAAGCTCAGAGGTTAAAACTTATGCACTGACCACAAACACAAACACATATTTCCATGCAAAATGTAGTACCTACCCATCAAAAGATGGACTTGTGCAGTCGTAAACCATATCTCTGTTTCCTTTCATTGGTAGAAACTCTGCACAGTTGTCGCAGCCATCCAGCTCAAACTGGTCAGCAGTCTGATGGAGACAATATTTATGAGGAAATAATCAAAGGTACAAGCCTGTAACAATCCTATCGTCTGACTACTTTGAATTACAGTTTGTACATATGTACATGTATTGCAATCCATTAGAGTTGATAGAGGATGTATTCTTGTAGGGAAATTTAGAAAAGTGGAAATACATAGTACTGCATTAACAGCATTTCATTCTTTTCAGGAAAAATGGCATTTAAGATGTGTTTCTTATCAAGGTTTCATGGGATGCAGTCTACTTCATACAATAGTGTATTCACACTATACAGTACTGTACTTGTTTCGTATTGTATGGCTATTGTAAAGAGGCCACACACTGAATTCTTATGGGCCACCCACAGGTACAATACATACCAGATATCATTTGCCTAAATATAACCAGAAAGATTGTAATTGTTCTTGACTCTGCTGAATGGCACTGCAATAGGCAATAAGGCAGCTCCCTGCAGTACATGTACAAATACAATGGATGTAGTACGGTGTAGACACGAAGTATGCACACACAGAGCTACCAAGTCTCACGCATTCTGCGTGAGACTCAAGCATTTAGGGGCCATCTCACGATCTCACGCATGACACCCATTTTTCACACGCATCGGGTGAAGTCTGCAACTTGGGCCTATTATAATGAGCATAGCTCAAAAGATTTAATAGTTGCAATTGAAGGTATATTTCCCTTTTGTCTTTCAAAATAAGTAAAAAATAGTCACTTAAGTATGCACCTGATCGCACCATTAAGAGCTCAAAATTGAAAAAGCTCCCTACAGTGGGAGGCCACGGGGGGAAAAAACCCCTCCCACACCCTCGCTCGCGCGCACATTCGCATGCCGAGATGCCGAGTCATGAAAATCTCACTCATAAAATCTTGTTGAACTTGGCATCCCTGCACACATGACCCAGCTTCATGCTGTAAATACCGTGTGCAGGTAATGCAGGTTAAAGAGGAAATCCACTTGAAAAATAAATATACTCTAAAATAAGAAAGAGGGAAAAATTCTCTACAGAAAATTCACCAGTGAGATGATGTTATGCCCTCACAATTTTTCATGCATGCTTAACTACGACCAGCAGCCCAATACGCATAGCGTAATACGCTATGCGTATATATGGGGCTGCTGGTCGTAGTTAGTGCATGCTACACTTTTTACATGATATGTAATTCTGAATAGTTGTTATATTTAGCTAACACAGGTTAAAGCATAACAAACTAGATCAGATTTAACATTGATTTGTTCCTTTCAATTCTTGGGTGGTTTTAAAGCATTTTTTTTTTTTAATTTAAACAGCTAAAATATGAGGCATTTGTTTATTTCTTTACATGAAATATATAAGAAATTGAGAGAGCAAGACATCATTTATTTGCTGATTTGAATATTCATAATGACCGGTAAAGAAGTGTTTTCTGAAAAATTTTGAAACTTTACAATGTCAAAACTTCTTTATTTCCTATCCCATTTTGATAATTTTTTGCACTGTTCTGCAGGGAATTTTGTTTCTCTTTCTGGTGATATTGATAAAATTTCTGGGGTGGATTTCTTCTTGAAATGTGTACACATAATTTATGCATACAATTGTATAAATGCATGAGCCCTAACAAGTATGTGCAGATGTTATTGTTACCATGGTCTCTTGGACCTTGCATATGCAGCCACACAAATCACACCATCGGATTCTGCACATTCCAAACTATTAAAATGTACTTGCATGCTCCCTGTTGGATCACTGAATTAAACAGATATGAGTTCTTTGGATAAACATGATTCTATCAATGTTAACATCAATTCATTGTCATAGTCATGTACAGTCTGTACCAGCATTTTAATGTTAAGATATGGAAACAAACTTCTCTTTTTATATGATTCCAAAATTGTTAAGATTCATTCACGACTTTGAGTGGGATAAATTTATAAAAGATGATATGAAAACTGTGATGTCATCACAACGCATCATGTGTCTCCATTGTTTTCAATGGGACCTACTGCAAATAAATGCAGCGTAAAACATCCAAGGGTACAGTAAAGCACGATCTGACAACCTACCTTGTTTATTCAGTGAACCTATTTGTCATAAAGACTGAGTGCCTGCACAAGGAATGAGTTACTAACATATTCAGAAATTGATTAAAGTCTTCAAATTTAAGCTACTTGAAATCATTCATACATGTATTACAACATTCAATATTACAAGGTCCTTTTCCTGTTTCAATGACATGATTGTGTTACTTCTTTGACTTTATGCTGGTAGGGACCTACTAAAAAACAGGATCCATTTATGAATAGAAGCATCAAGGGGACTGGTGCAGTGATAAGGCCCAAACATCATATGCAAGCCACCCACGATTCGACCAAAACATCGCACCGTACAAAATGTGACTGCCTGCTATATGCTTTTGCACAGAGTCCCTTTGTGTCCCTTGGATTGGGCTTGGTGCGTGTGAGGGTGCCGATATAAAATTATTTTGAGAAGAAACTAATACATTAGATCGAATGAGTTCTGGCCATGCCAGTCTGGGGCTAGTAAATTTACTAGAAGTCTATTGCCAGTTACAGTAGATCTAACAGCACAGAGTAAAACCCCAAATTTTTGGACACTTAAGCTTTTTTGCAATATTTGTTCAACTCAAATAATACTCTACAAAATTATATCTAGATAATAATGTATGTTAAATATATCAACTTACTTTTTCCCAATAATGATTTTGTCAAATACATCATAAAATTTCACAGAATCCCCAAATATTATCACCTTGTCAATTCCCCTAAATTCGGACAGCCTCTCCAAAATTCGGTCACACGCTCAATGTCAATATGCATACAAGGCCGCTGAAAAATGAGCACGCTATACCTTGTTGGCGCAAGGATGCATCAGGGACGTTGCGGCACCCGTTAGTGTCCAAATTTGGGGACTCTGCACTCGCATCCTGGATCCAGCCCCTGAACATTTATTCACTGCACAGAGATTTTGTTTTTCTTTTGTGTTTTTGAGGATACCATCACACTCTGACCTTGCTATAAGCGAAAAATCTCGCAACAGAACAGCGCAATTTTTCAATTTTCAGCGCTTTTTCGGCGACCCCGATTCTTTACACGGGAACCTAATTTGTGCACACTTTGGAAAAGTTGCGGCGATTCTGAGTTTTTGACGGCAAAAATTTTGGGATTTTAGATGGATTTTTGGAGGTGACTCCGGCACTTTCCTGTGGTGAACGAGTGTGCCAGTAGTATGTGAAATGATGTGATAAGCATGTGTAATCCGTGTTGTGACAGTAGAATTTGCTGGCTTGGGATAAACGATAAGTGTCCGGATTTTGGTGGCCGGCCGAAAATTGGGGGTTTTACTTAGTAATTTACTCTGAGTCTATGTCATGTCTAGTAAATTTTAGGCAATTGTGCACTATTTACCAGTTAGTAAGTTTATTTTATGGCAGCCTTATTTTATACAGGGCCGGGTCTGGATCTGATATCTGGATCTGGATCTGTTAAATTACTCTGAATCTGATTTCCAATGCAACATACACGGTCAAACAAAGAGCAAAATCCAGGATTACCCTATGTAGCCTATTCCCCTTTTATGAAACCCTTAACATTAATAATAGTTATACGTGTCGACGAGTGCAGTGATTCGTGATCATGATTTATCACTTCAGACTCAGCTCAGGTTCTAGGCATCCGACGAATACATGAAAACAAATGCGTGGGACAATACACTTGCAAAGCAACTTGTATCAATTTACATGCATGAAAGACTCGTATCGGTAATTATTCACTTCAAGCGATAATCAACATAGAATAAATACCTTTATAAGTGAGCATAATAAACAAGCTCTCAACCCTCGCATTCCAGTAGGAACAACATCCATTTTAACCGTATGTTCAGCAAAATTAAACACAAAGAAGCTTCCTTGCTGCAGCCTGGCTACGCACAAGGATCCGGACGAGAGAATAGTCGTGATAGCTAGTCTTTCTTTGACAGCAGTCTGTCATGACAGCAATGAATGGATTCTCTTTGTTTAATATGACATTCGAAACACATGCCAATCCACTGAATGTAATGAAAAAATACAGATACAATTTCATGCATTGAAATAATGCAGATGTATCACAGCCTTACAGGTGATTAGTAAATTGAAAAACAACAACAGAGCCTACATACAAAAATTGCCTGAGTTGAAACGACTATTTCTCAAACTTCGACCGCCCTCTTTTGGTGAAATGCACCGCGAAATGTGAAAATGGCGACTAATGTTGATGTTGTCCGTGTTACTCACGCTCAGCTAAAGAAAAGGGCGGAAATTCTAAAACAAAAGTCGAAAAATACTGCCGGGGATGGTGAGTAAAAGCATTAATCTTAGCTAAGGTATATAAGCTATTATGCTTCTGTTAATACAATTGCGCATTTCAAGATGAATATGGTCCGAAAGTTTTGAACTTGCAGGCGGAATACCAGTCCAGTCAGAAGACACAGCTCAGACCTCAGTGTCGGACGTGCATGATCACACGGATGCGGATGTTGCTTCCGAAACTACAAAAAGGGTTACCATAGGACTTTAGGAGAGTGGATCGTATTCGTGACACCGGACGCCTTTTACCTCCGCCGAGGGAGGAAGTTACGTTTTTGTTACCGTTTATTTGTTTGCTTGTTTGTTTGTTTGTTTGTTTGTCCGTGTGCAAAATAACTCAAAAAGTTTTGCACGGATTTGGATGAAACTTGCAGAAATGGTTAAGAATGACAAAAGGAAGGATTTTTGATGCCAGGTAGGGTCAACGAACTTGGATTGGAAGTTCAAGCTACACATTTTGGAGGTTTTCATGTGCTCACTAAAGTGTGTGCTCTACGTTAGTCTAACTGCTAGTTTCTGCTGGAAACCTGGGGCAAGGCGCGCCGCGCATCTGAGTGTTTATGACATAACAAAATGTCAAAGGGTTCTATATTTATTGGGAAATCGGGCGATTTTTCAGTGGGTGGAAATCACTGATCTCTGCTATGGAAGAGCAAGATTTTTTTTTTTCCCCTCACTGGGATATTTATTATTCTCTTTCATCTGTAACGTTACACGTATTACATCATATTTCAAATAACATACTTTTTTCGAATTCAATACAATATGTCAATATACCTTCTATACATCAAGAAAAAAGGTGTCTAAAGAGACACCATTTTTTTTCTGAAACACTTGCAACTTATGATTATTTCTTGTAATAAATTTCTCTTTATCATCAATTCCCTTAAACTATATTTACATAACTGAAACCATCGTAAATTAACATCTTCCGTGCTCTTGAACGGGGCCAACGAAAAAGATTGCCATTTCTTTTCTTCAAGTTGTATCAGTTGTCGCCATTTTAAAAATCCTTTACATTGATATACATAATTTCTATTCTTTAACAAAACAGCATAAATGTGTGACCATCCTTTACGATGTTTTATAACCAATTTTAAAATATCAGGTATAATTGGTTGACAAAACATCATTGGTGGAAAGTAGTTGCTGGGCAGAGGTCTGTGCTCTCAGAGTGCTATTCAAGTTTTGTTTTGTTTTGTCTTGTTTTGTTGTTTTTTGGTGGGTTTTTTTTTCGGTTCTGAAATCCGTACTCAGAAGATGAAATTTTGGCCCAAACTTTCTGACCAGTTATTCACAAAGTCCTGATAATTACAAATTCAGCAAAGATTACAAAAATTATTCACTCCGATTTTTGGAAAATAAACATCGAGTAGATCCGTAGACTAGCTGTAGAGTAAAACCCCCAATTTTCAGCCGGCCGCCAAAATCCGGACACTTATCACTCATCACAAGCCAGCAAATTCTACTGTCACAACACGGGCATATGCGCATATAACATCGTTTCACATACTGACACACTCGTTCACCACAGGAAAGTGCCTGAGTCACCTCCAAAAATCCATCTAAAATCCCAAATTCTGCCGTCAAAAATGCAGAATCATTGCAACTTTTCCAAAGCGTGCGCAAATTAGAGTCTAGGTCCCGAGTAAAGAATTGGGGTTGCTGAAAAAGCGCTAGAAATTGAAAAATTACCCTGTTCTGTTGCAAGATTTTTTTGCTTATCGCAAGCTCAGAGTGTGATGGTATCCTCAAAAACACAAAAGAAAAACAAAATCTCCGTTCGTGCCGATGCAGTGAATGAATGTACAGAGGGGCTGAATGCAAGTGCAGAGTCACCAAAATTCCGACACAAACGGGTGCCGCAACATCCCGATGCAACCTTGCGCCAACAAGGTATGGCGCACGCTCATTTTTCAGCGGCCTTGCAAAGTTGTATGCGTATTGACATTGCGTGAGTGTCCGAATTTTTGAGAGGCTGTCCGAATTTTGTGAATTAACAAGGTGATAATATTTGGGGATTCTGTGAAATTTTGTGATGTATGTAACAAAATCAATATTTGGAAACAGTAGGTTGATATATTTAACATGTTATTATAATTTTGTAGAGTACCGGTATTATTTGAGTTGAAGAAATATTGCAAAAAAGCTAAAAAAAGTGTCCGAAAAATGGGGGTTTTACTCTAGATCTAGCTGAAGAGTGGTACCCCTCTCCAAAAGTTGACTTTTTTTAGCGGGGTGAAAAATCGCATTATAAAATTTCGGACGCGATTTTCGTAATAGAATAATCAAAGTCTTTCGTATCTTGTCCTTGCACCAGAATCACAATTTATACCCACAATCTACCATACACATTCTTACCGAGCAGACGGCAAAGAAAAAATCGGCAAAGGAGGCTCAAATTTCGTATTTTACAGTAAAATGTCTAACATGAAAAATTTCAACAGTTCACGCAATAAAATCTTGTGCTAAATCGGCAGCTTCTTCTGAATCTGAGGTAAAATGTGAATTTCTTAGTGTTTGTACATTTCTGTGTCGCTTTTTTTGCAATTTCGGTCCCTGCAACGCTCTGAGTGAGGCTAGTCTATGAAGTCCCGTACGTACTGAAAATGCTAAAACGTGTGCATCCGGAATTTAATACTTTGCTGTCTGGTAATATCATTCCTGTACATACCTAGCTGGTAACAACAACTTCAAACTGCAGGATGAAGTCACCCATTTTTTAACTGTACTTGGTGGCTTCCCCTCCAAAGTACTTCCGACTTTTGGAGTTTTAACTGGAGTTGCGTCGCCAAGAGTGGTCTACTTTTTTTTTTGCATACAACTGTAACGTCAATTACTGTATGGTAGCCACTTGCGTGTATTTCCTATGCACTCCTGAGTTGGCAAACTAACGATAGGCAATGAATTAGTTGGCCGCCCATAGCGCGCCACATATTATTAGCACGTGTATTCTACACACACTTCAGTGTAGGATGCATTGTGCATCATCGCATTTGAAAAACTTTGTTAATCTGCCACCTGAAATCCATTCGAAATCAAGAACATTCTCGCATTAAAAATGGTTTTGTGACCTGTAACATACAACAAAATATTTATGGTTGAATACATTTGGGTTACAATTATTTGTGTTTTTATGGAGGAAAAAGGTGAATTAGGAATGTCTTTTGTGTTCTACACACACTTCAATGTAGGATGCATTGTGCATCATCGCGTTTGAAAAACTTTGTTAATCTGCCACCTGAAATCCATTCGAAATCAAAAACATTCTCGCATTAAAAATGGTTTTATGACCTGTAACATACAACAAAATGTGCATGGTTGAATACATTTGGGTTACAATTACATCGTATTTGTGTTTTTATGGAGGAAAAGGGTGAATTAGGAATGTCTTTTGAGAGCGATGAAAATCCGTCGCCCCAGCTGATCTCAATCTCGGCGCGCATTACATGTGATGTGAATGTCTGGCGACTTAATGGTAATCGACGTTCCATAGGGTCATAGCAGAGGCTACTTGGCCTTCTTGGGCCTGGGCGCTAGTGCAGTTTCGCACCGGATGTCTGGCTAAATTCAGTCTTCTACATTAACAACTCAAAGCAGTAATCGTATGTTAACACCTCTTCCCGTCTGTGTCTGGGCTTGTTTTCTCTTTAAATCCTTAAATTTTTAAAATGATGAATTTTTGCGTCATAATCAACACTAACAAAGGTACACCACGTTAGTGTTCCATGCAATACAATCAATAGTTGGATCTGACTGTATGGAGCAATCTCAAAGCAATCACAGCCAGTTTTTCTATGCTATGCTATCCTTAAGAAGATATATTATAACTTTGTTTCCTTTTTCCATCAGCTTGTACATGTACCTTGCCTGTACCAAATCTTGCTCGGGTCTTGCTGTGTAGTGGTTGTATATTGATATCAGCATGATTATAGGCCTCCTGCCAGAGCACTTGTGCCTTGAGCCTTGTTGTTTAATGTGATGTTTATGTGCAAGTGTATGTGTATGCTGATGAAAATCAAATGGAACTAAAGAACAGTCTAAAAAGGTGTGTATATATGTGTGTGTGTGTGTGTGTGTGTGTGTGTGTGTGTGTGTGTGTGTGCATTCTTGTACCTTTCTGTCTATCTTTCCTTCTTTCATTTTTTCAAATAGATGTAGTTACATGTATATTTCTCTTTCTTCCCAACATTTCTTTATTTCCTTTTCAGTGTTATCTTCTTCTTATTAGTGTTCCATTTCCTTGCTTCTATCCATCCCTTTATCTACATTTAGTTTCTTTCCTCTCCATTGTAAACTGTATATTGATATTTTTATCAAGTCTTTGTAGAAAGTTTCTTTTTTCTATCTATTTTTTTACAATTTTTTCCTTATCTATACATCTTTTTCTGTCATTTCATTAGTTTTCAATGTATCTTTTTCCTCTCTTTCTTTCTTTTTCAGTGTGCCTTTATTTATTCTTTTCCTTTCTTGTTGAACCTAGTGTATCTGTCTCTTCTTTCTTCCTTTTTATTTCAAGGCTATTTCTATCCTTTTTTTTCTATTTTGTAATTTGGGTGCTTATCTTTGTATTAATGTATTTTCTTTTTCTGCTTTTCCCCATCTTTTCCCTTTATCCGATTCCCCTGTTTGTTCTTGAGTCTTTGTCTCTATTCACTCCCCCTCTCTTTCTCTTTAATTTCTGATCTACAGCTGTGCCAAATTCCGCAATTCACTCTTTTCTAAGATCGATGTAAAATCACATTCTTTTTTTGAAAAATGAAAGAAGCCAAATAAAGATAGAAAGAAAGATATTTTCATGAGAATGCACACACACACACACACACACACACACATTTTTTAATGATGTTCTTTATTTGAATTTTATTTGTGTCAGCACATGCACAATGTACACAAACACACACATATATACACACACACACACACACACACAAACATCACTATATTAACAGCAAACCTCAAGGCACAAAATGCTCTGAGTCTGGAGGCCTATAATCAAGCTGATTATACAACCACTACTGGCACTATAAAACAAGACCTAGTACAGGCGTCCGCAAGGTACAAGCCAACGGAAAGCGGAAACAAAATTATCTTTTTAAGATTACCATAGACAACCTTGCTGCTATAGATTTTATACCTTTCTGGGCGTTGATTTTGATGTGAAAATTCATAATTTTGAGGATTCAGAGAGACGACAAGCCCAGAGAGAGGCAAGAAAAGGCATTCGTTATTTTGCTTTGAGTTGAAGATTGAATTTTGTGCCATAAAACTGGAATTCAGGCACCTGGTGCAAAACTGCACTAGTGCTGGCTGCATGTAGATGAGTTCGTAAGAAGAGCATTTTTTAATGTGTCTTAGACGTTAAGTCTGTCAAAGTCTTCCGTAAATTCTAATTTAATTTTGATTAGACTTACTGCAGAGTTTATTCCGCATAGCAGTTGAACAGTTAAAAAGTGAATTGCGGTTGCTTCTAATCTGATGTTTTGCGAAAAAATAGATTTTTTTTTTTTGTTGCTAATTTAAAAGTCTCCACAGTCACAGATGCCTATTAGTCTCGACTCTGAAGCTGTCAGAAGACACCAGTGCGATGTAGACTACACTAGCCTTCAAAAAAGGGGCAATCCTGGAGTTTAGGGGCAGAAGGCAGTTATGACCCAAAAAGGATACTCTTTGATCATTCGAGTGATATAACGATATTCTTACATGTTTCAGCTTCTCAGTGCTGTAACAACAGTTCAATTTGAGCAGTCGAAAGTGAATTTACTGCCATAGATATTGCTGGATGCACTTGAAAATACTGTATTACTGAGATTCGCTCATCAGTCACTTGGCATCAGCACCATGCATACATTAATTCACCTGGTATTTACGTATACGTGCACTCCCTGCTGAAGTTAGCGAGCCACCGCCATTGCATAGCCAGGGTATGGTGGCTTTAAAAGGCCAAGAACCACAAGACAATACAAGACAGTGGCAGCTGTTTTGCTCTTGGCAGGTCATGGTGGTAATTACACCCACCAGTACATGAAACCTGTGAACAAATTACCACCACGACCCTCCAATAGCAAAACAGCCGCCAGACAGACCGTTCGTGAGTAATGATTTAGAGTGCATGCATAAAGGCAAATTTTATTGCCATTTACATGTACAGTAGACCATCCTGTTATGTTTCCACAGAGTCTGAAAATCCCCAGTGGATTTGCTTGTGATATCACAGTGTTTGCATAAGAACATTGCTTCGTGAAAAACTTGGTACTTGAGTTATGATTGGCTTTAACCTCACATGTACAAGAGATTGTGTCTTGATTTCTTTATAGGTAGGCTTGTACTTGAAACAGTGGGAATAGTTTCCCAAGTTGCATTACTTTATGTATGCCCACTTTAAGTGCCCAATACTCGCCTAAAATATAGCGTATGGGGATAGAGCTTTCTCTGCAAGAGCTTCACATCTGTTGAACTCTCTACCAATCCAACATTGAAATTGTAACAACCCTGATGCCTTCAAATCTGAACTACAGACCTATCTTTTCCAGCAACTTTGTGGTTAATAAGTGACATATTGTGGGAATTGGATGCCTTTGAATGTCCCTTACAGACAAATGGCGCTCTAAGAATGCTGTTCATCATCATCATTACTTCTTTATTTTCTTAATTCTCCATTTCAAATTCTTAGGAGATGATGTTCCAGCAAATATGGAAACAGAGAAGGACAAACGAGGTAAAATGCCCTCTAAAGGGAAACGGGAGAGAGAACTAAGAAAACCAGATCAAGTCTTGTACCGGCCTGGCCAATCACGGCTCTCGAGGAATTCATCCTCGGCTGGAAGTGACCTTAATACAAGCAGAGAGGAATCTCCAACAAAACCTGCAGGGAGGAGATTGCCTGCAGATGTAGGATCTACTGGAGATCAGAGTGACAGCCCCACCAAAGAATTGTCAGACAGAGAGAACAAGGCAGAAGTACGTCATGGCAGCAATCAAGAAGATAAATCGAGGCGACAAAATATCAGTGGAGGGAGTAGGCGAGACAGAGCAGATAGAAGAGATAGTGCTGCAAACAAGCAGGGGAAACCGGCACCAAAAGGGAATGAGAGGCATGGGTCAGCACATCAGCGGGAGCAAAGAGAGAGACCAAGCAGAGGAAGGACATCACAGACTAAGTCCCAAGTGGAGAGAAAGGACAGCACCAATGAGGAAGGACTGGAGGAGTCATGGGAAATAAGGCCAGAAGACTGGGAGGCAGAAGTCATACCTCCAACACGGGAAACGAGGAGTCAGGGTAAAGGAGACACAAAATCACCACAAAGTAGTACTGGAAAGAAGACTCATGAGAGGGATAGAGACCACAGGTCAAAACCCAGCAAAGGTGTGAAAAATGTGGTCAACTCACCCACACCCAAGGAGGGTGCGAAAAATGTGGTCAACTCACCCACAAAGTTAGAAAGCTTGATGGGAGAAGACTGGGATCATGAATATGAACAGCATATCCAGAGGCGAAGTCCAACAAAAGCCCATGATCATCATGGTGGCAAGGAAAAGCCAAGACATGATGAGGAGGAATCATCCAGATTGAAGCAAGGTGCCTCAAAGTCGGGAAACGAATTGTCAGGGTCAACCAAGAAGAAGGATCTTGTGAAATCATCAAGGCAGAACTATGCCTCAGAGATGCAGAAACTGCGGGCCAAGAAAGAGAGAGTTGAAATGGAGGGTGCCCCTGGGGATGATAAACAGCCAGATGGGAAAGCAGATGTTAAGAAAGACCTGAAGATCACTGTCAAAGTTGGGGCTGAAGCTGACTGCAGCAGCAGCAGACTTGTGCAAGAAAAGACCAGTAAGAGGTACTCTGTCGGTCGGTCAAGGCAGAGGATGAACAGTGAAGGTTCGACTGGAAGTGACAATAATACGCTTGAAAAGATAGCAATCAAGTCTGAAGACTGGGATCCCAGCATGGATGATGTCAACTACCACTTGGAATCCATGGTCATTACCAATCAAAGATTCAAGCCCAGAGAGTTTCATGAGAGCAAAGCAAAGCCTGGGTACTCAGAGGAGAGAAGGAGAATCAGTCCCAAAGAGGAAAGAACCCTTGAGGACAGGAGGCAGCCTCCAAGGGCAGATGATTCAAAGCCATCTCATCTATCAAACCAATCTCATGACCGCAGGGAATGGAGAAATGAGAGGCGTGGCAGTGACCGAAGGGATGTGGACAGACATGAGAGAGAAACTTATGACAGCAAGTCGGCCATGCCAGATGAGAGGGTGAGAGATGTCAATGAGCCAAGGCAACAACGTCCAGGAAAGTCTGATGGAGCATGGAGGGATAGAGACAGCAGCCGAAGTGACTCAGGGAGTCGCAGGGAGGCACCAAGGAGGCGTGACCGCGAGAGGGTGTCAGTTTCAAGTGATGACAGCTCCGAACGATATAGCAGGAGGAGAGGCAGTAGTGAAGGAGACGACTCGGGTGCCAAGCATGGCGGAGGTATACTTCGGTTGCCTGGAAAGACTGAACCAGACAAAAAGCAGCAGCACCACAACTATGTTCCTGTTTATGACCAATACTACCAACCACCCCCAACCCAGAAGGAACCTGTCCCAAAGCCAATACCAGCGCAAGAAGAACCCAAGACAAAAGCCAAAGGTCGGGCAGGGGATAAGAGCCTCTTGTGGGATCCCAGCAAACCTGACCAGAAACCAGCTCTTCAGCATCACCATGTGAAGCATGAGGAACTGCACTTCCACGACCCAGAAGTTGAGAGAGCCAACTCAGACAGGGGCACACCCTCACCAGCTGTGCAGCCAGAGACCTGGAATACGTACTATCCGTACTACCCTCCTGGATACGGTAACTTCATTCCTCAGAATCAGCCTCCCCCTCCTCCCGGCATGCAGCATCAATACCCCTTTCCTCCTGGTCCCCCTTACCGCTATGGGTCGCCCTCTCCTCCCTCTTGGGCTGAACAAGCGGAAGCTGCTCACATGTACCAGTCTGGCCACCCAGCATCCCACCCACACCCCCATATGATGCAGTACCAACAGCCTTACGGAGGCCCTGCCTACCCACTGCCTCCCGGTGTCGCCCCACCACCAGGCTTCATGAATCATCCTCATGCTGCCATGATGCAAGGCCACCAGTCCCTGAATCGTCAGTCAGCCCAGAAGCTGCTCAAAGATGCTGCCAAGTGTGAAATGGATCTTGGCAATGTCCTGGGTATGAGTATCGTCACGAAGGATTCTCTTCAGCAATTGCTAGCCAAACAGTGAGTATAGCAAATGATTTCATGGAAACCTTGCCTCCTTCAGGACTAGTCATAAGTTGTATTGGTATTTCAGAGTTATCTTCAGTCATAAAATAACTTCATTTTTTTTTCAATTATTAGATGCCATTGTAAACATCTTGTATAAAAAGATAGCAAAACATCCATTATAGTCATTTTGACTTTTTTTTGTGGCTGTAGGCTTTTGCTTTCTGAGGAAAGTAGCTAGCTTTACTTCTCATTCAGTTAATGCTCCAAAATTAATTGATTTTAAAAAAGCTGAGGATATCACACACCTGTATAACTTTGTATTGCACCATGAAAGTGAGGTCATTTCATGTACAAATGCAGTGCTTTTATCTGGCAGTACAGTGCCCTCTCATTGTAACAAAAATGATTGTAATGAAACTTGTTACAACAAAGTAAAAATTCAGGTCGCAAAATTATTGTCTATCTGTCTTTGTATACTTTATTGTTCGACTATAGCAAAATTTCAATATGACAAAAGAAAACTGATGGTCCAGAGGACTTCTTTATAATATGAGTCCTCTATACCCTGTATACTTTGTCCAAATTGTGGAAATATCACTGTAATAAATTTGAATGTCTTTACGTGAAAAAGTTGACCAAGCCAAGGAGCTTAAAATACACTTGAAAATGACTAAAGTAAAGGGTGAATTCCTCACACCATCATGCAGAGCAGTAGTTTCCACTAATTAATGTAAAAATTTCTGTTAAACCAGGCAAGAGCTTGAGCAGCTGTACGAAGGTATCATCCTCCTTGACCTAGACCTGTGCAACCAGTACAACGTGGAGCAGGCGCTGTGGAAGAACAGCTATTATCAAGTCATCGAGGGCCTGAGGAAAGCTATTCCAGCTGCGGAGGCCCAGGGGGAGAATCTGAAGGAGGATCTCTTGGAGTTCATGCAGCATGTGGGTCTGATCAGTGAAATGCATAGATGAATAGATTTAACCAGTTGAGGACGGACTGAATTTGCTACAACACACATTTCCCGTATACACTTGCCCGAGTATACTAAACTCGGGACTCGTCCTCAACAGGTTAATAAATGAATGACTTAGCAACTAAATGGTATATGAATGAATTGAGTGAAATTAATTAACTATTGGATTGATTCAATAATAGGAATGGAAATGTATTCAGACCTGAATGTGGAAGCCTGCATCGTTACAAATTTAGGGTGATGCATGTAAGTTAATTCTCAACTTCGTATGGTAAATGTTATAAGCCGTGTAATACGTATTTGATATTTTGAATCCAGTGGCATGTGAAATCAGCGAAAAAAAAAGAAACAAACAAAATCAGTCGTGTGAAGCTGCGCATGTTTTCATTTCAGTCAGCACATGAGCGTAAGTTGCTTTCATGTTTTTTGTTTAAAAGTTTGAATACGCATGTCTGGAGGACACAGCTTTTGTCTATACATCTCCTGATTGTGTGTATCCGTTTGCCACACAGGGTAATACATTCTATGAGGGGCTCCTAAACAAGCTTCAGTCGACCTATGGCTTTCAGCTGGAGAACCGAACAGGACTGGATCCACTGCACGAAGAGCCCAGGAGATCTGTGAGTTGTGTAAAGATTTATGTGGACTATGAAATAATGATAAACCCCACCACCCCCCCCCCCCCCAAAAAAAAAAAAAAAACACCATACAAACAAATAAACAAACAAATCAAAACAAAAAAAAAACTGCTGAAAAATTTTAGAGTTTGAAAGATTCCTTTATTTCATCTTTCTTGACTGCTTAAAAATCGCATGTTGTTTTTTCTTTTGTCATGTCTTGTGCTCTTCTTCTCCTTTCATGTTCTTATTGAAAATATGGTGGTAATCTGATGATACTTAATGGTGTTTCTTCCATGTACTCTTGAATAATTTTTAGTGAGATTGTATCAGTAGGAACCCCATAGAAAGAAAAATTGTATATGTATGTGATATCCATTTGCCAGTAATTCATTGACATGTTGTAATGTCCATGCAAATTTAATGCTGTATAGTTCTTTTATTCATTATGTAAGAATGATAATTGACCAGTAGGTGTCAGATATATAAAGCTGTCTTATGAAACATGAGGCCCTTGCCTGTACTAGAATTCGACACAAACTTCTTTCTCTCTTGACCCATTCAGACCACTAAAATCTCTGAATCTAAAATTTTGGTGGCCAGAAAAAATTAATGTAGTGGCCAGAAAGAGATGTAAATGTAAAAATTCATTTTGAATCTGAGCTGTCCGATCTGGCCACCAACAGATACAACCTTTGGAAATTTACTGGCCCAACATCAATTCTTAGTGGCCATGGGCTACTGGGCACTGCTAATGTCAAGCCCTGCCTATGCCCTTGGCATCATCCATACCGGTAGGCATAATGTCTGGTGCTTATAGTCCGGTGTGTGTAAGTATTTTTGTAGCACTCGTTTGTCTGTTCTCTCCTTCTTGTAGATCAAGCTTGCTCTGCTGAGTGCGCAGAGATGTATGATAGCACTGGGAGATATTGCCAGGTACAAGGAACAAACTAACGAGACCAGTAACTATGGCAAGGCCAGAAGGTGAGAGCCAAGTGTTATTGTGGATGGTTGTCTCGGGATAGCTTGAGGGAAAACAAAAAACAACAAACAAAGATCTGTGGACATATTAATTTTTTAACAGTTTGTATTGGAAAATGTGTATTTGTGTCAGTGATGCTTTCTGTTGATTTCTTATTGAAACAGGGAGGTTTGTTATTCAACAGAGTGACAAGAAAGCAAGTGAGATTAGCTGTTGTAAGTTAGCAACATCACTTGAAGTGTGCACACAGTTATCTTTAACCCATTTAGCCTGTACCCAGTGTTTTTCTTGATCAGTTGCCCAGCAAGAGGATGTGAGAACGAGTGAGCCTGCTTGATCATTGCTCATGTCATAATGACTCATTCCTTCTGTGCGTGATACCATTGGATGCATTGTCAATGGCAGACGTTGAATACTCTTTAGAGCTTTCAGGTAAGATTTGATTCCAGTCCTCACTACTCGTCTTCTCTATCCATGCAGCTGGTACATGAAAGCTCAGCATCTTGCTCCCAGGAATGGCAGACCCTACAACCAGCTGGCTATCCTTGCCCTCTACACAGTAAGTCAAAGTTTCAGACAGTTTGTGTTCGTTGCTTTTCATTTGTTGGTGGGTTGTTTTATTTCTTATAACAGAGACAACTTCAAAGAAACTGGGAAATGAGATAGTCCTGTGATAAGTGTCTGTGTTGGACTATTGAGGATCCCTGGCCAATTTTTGTTGAAGAATAGTTAAAGTGGAGGCTATGATTGTCAATAATCTGTCCTTGTACGTTGGTTGGTGACTGTCGTGTTTGGGGAGACAAACTACTGGTATAGATGTCTGTGGCAAATCCTGTGACACACAACCCATGCACATACACTGTTACAATCTTTCCGCAAAAGGGTAGGCCATGGTCTTAATGACTTTGTCAAGTAAAAGTAATACAGTGTTAGGGCAAGTAGGCAAGAGGTACTATGACCATGGCATACAGAGAGGCATATAACTGTGTCGTGGTGGTATTAAACAGGGAAATCATGCTTCATAAATGATAATTAAACATCTCGGTCAGTGGCCCTTCCCGAGATTTTTTTTTCCTCTTTGTCAATGACAAAACTGTTATGTAGGAAATAGAGAAATGTTTCTGGACCAGTCTTGAGTCAAGTCTTAGTGAATAATTTGATCATGAGAGTTGCATAGGATGGGAGAAGTGTGATTGTCAGACAAGTCAGCGAGAGTTAAAAAGTTTCCCGACATCCTGAAGAAAAGTTTGTTTGGAGGGTTAATCTTTGGAGTGTGAATTGGGGTAATAAAAGAAACTGCTTGCAATGACTTCATAGGATCTTCATGGGGTTTTCATCATCTGATAATGGGTGATGGAAACAACAAAGACAATCAAAACTTTAAAAAGCCTTCCCAGGCTCACAACACTTTTAATCCCATTATTGGCTGAGATTGTCCATCGCAGGTGAAGGATAGTAGAAACATTCAAGGACTCTTCCAGGATTTGTGTCCATTCATCATCAAGAAAGACATGGTTGTAGCGTGCCATCCATTGTTTTTCCTTCCTCATTTCTCACAGAGAAGAAAACTAGATGCGGTTTACTTCTATGTGAGGAGTCTAGCGGCCACCAACCCTTTCATCACAGCCAGGGAGAGTTTGATGACCCTATTTGAGGAGGTCAGAAGAAAGGTATGTGGGCTGTGGAACAGACTTGACTTTCTTTCCAACCTTTTTTATTTTTATTTTTGTGTATGTTTGAATAGGGTGAGGTCTTTATTGCAGAGGTGCATTTTCTTTTCTTTTTTTTTTGGTCATGTTCATGTGTTGAGACAAGTACAGTTCAGCTGCCATTACAAGATAGCTGTACTGATGAAAAAGAGTGGAGCATTTTCTCATGGATCTGGTCAGAGACCAAAAAGCAACATAACCACATTTTTGCTTGCTTAGGGGAATTTCTTGCTGTAAAATCTCATTATCTGTTTTCCTGAAGGGATCCTACATGACAGATTCAGTAATGTTTTATTGTAGATACATAAGATTTGAGAGGCCCTAGTGCAGAGCAGTCTATGCGAATTTCCTTGCCATATGTTATTCCATATCTGTGCTGTGTGCATAGAAAAATAAAAGTTTTGAAATCACATCTGTGTAGTAAGCTTTCTGTTCCGATTTGTATGCATTGTTATGAAAGCGATGAAGATTATTGGCAGGGAAATTACGGGGAATCGGCTAGTTAATGTCATAGGGTAATATGAACTTACAGTACTGGGCAGAGGTTGCCACCTTCTCACCCTACCTTCCCTCCCAAACAGGTGGCACACAAGGAGAGCGAAGAGATGGCAGCCAAGCGGGAGGCGGAGGAGAGGAGGGAGCAGCGGAGGAGGAGGAAGAGGAAGCCATGGCAGGATGAGAACCGGGGCCGGATGGAGGTTTGGATCTCACCAGACGGCCAGAGGATGGGCGGGGAGAGGCTGGAGGAGGAGGAAGAGAAGGAGATGGAGATGGGAGAGGATCTCTCCAAGCTGTCACCAGCAGAGGTGAGTTGGCTCAGTCGGTAGCGCGTCTGCCTCACAATCCTTAGGGCCCGGGTTCGAACCCGAGTCTGGACTGAGCAATGTTGTGTGTAATCATACTGTCCCCACTCTAGCAAAAGGCAAAACACTCTGTCCCTCGGATAGGACATAAAATGGAGGTCCCGTGTATGAGAGAGTATCAACTCATGCACGTAAAAGATCCCGCTTCATTCATTCATCGCAAAGAGCAGGGTGTTATCCCGGTGAAGTGGTCCCACCTCACATCCAACTGGAACTCATGGAAGACCAGCTTGATGTAGCTGAATATGGGCTATCCAGCCATCTTCTCAGATGGAAAATGAACAAACTAACAGAGGTATACTGGCATTCACAGATAATGCACTTCAGTCAGACATTTTTGATTGAATGTCTTTAATAATAATGATAATGACTAGCTTTATCTGTGAATTTATATAGGTTCATACTCGTAAACATTTGTGCGTGTTTTCATGTCTGCGGTATGTTTAGCTTAAGTTTGTTTTTCTTTTCTTGCACTGAAGAGCAGAAGGGATAAATTTTATGTAGGCGTTATGCCATTTTTGGCATCTTAAAGGGATCGTACAGTTTTGGTTGAGACCTAATTTCAGGTTTCTAACATATTTTGGTGAAATAATGAGAAACCTCTTCTGAAATATGAAAGAGCATGTAGTTCTATGAGGAATTCAATGTTTATTTGATGAAAATTGGTTTTGAAATGGCTGAGATATCAAAAAAGGGCGATTCTAATAAAGTGTGGGACCCACACTTTATTACGATCGCTTTGTTTTACTTTGTATTTGGATGTTTCAGTCATTCCAAACCTGATTTTCATCAAATGAACTTTGAATTCCTCTTAAAATGGTATGCTCTGTACTATATCATAAGTGTTTTCTTGATATCTCGCAAAAAGTTAAAAGCCCAATTCTCATCTCCACCAATACTGTACCATCCCTTTGAAGCAGTACCCAAAGAGATAGATCAGTAAACACAATAAAGAATCCATAAAAAAATAATTTTCCGTCAGTTCTTTCAATCCACTCATTTACTTTGTTCTTGCTATCACAGCTCAACAAGAAGTTTGTCCTCAGCTTCCTGAATGTCCATGGCAAGCTGTTCACAAAGACAGGGTAAGTGCCCAGAAACCAGTGTACACTATTTACCTTGCGATGATGAAGAACAAGCAAAGTCATGGTGGAGTAGTGCAACCAGAGTATTTTGATGCAACCATCGTCATACAGGAACTACACACAAAGTAGGAGACTCAAGGGCCCGAATTCATGAAGTAGATCATGGGTACAAATTTAGACCGTGGTCTAAAATAAGTGTAAAATGGGCATACCATTGACATGTGCTTATCAATGCGCGTTTGTTACTAGACATCTGTTGGCGTACGCAATCTGTCAGTTGTATTTACGCAGAAGAAATTTGCGTAACCCATGGTTTAAATTTGTACCGCTTTTGTGAATTGGGGAGAGGAGTGTAACCAGTGTCTTAGTGAAGCTAGATGCAGACATTAGTGTCCAGTCTTTTAGTTGAAGTGCAATGATTTTAAAGTAATTATTTTTCTGACGTTTACAGCTTCCAAATCACATGTGTACTAGGAAGCATAATTGTTTGCAATTGTAGGATTTGGACTACTAAAGCAGAGTCATATGTTATAGTCAAGAGATGGCCATATGAAACTCTTTACCATATACCTGTTGGAACCTGGAAGATTCTGTTCACTTACAATGAAAAGTTCAGAAGTTCTTAGAAGCTTCCTACCTGGTATTCATCTGCACACCTGAATGGAGGGAACATCATGGATTAAATTGTCTTGCTCAAGGACACAAGTAGCAGCAGGACTTGAACTTTGACCCTTCCTATTCTAAGTACATCCTACAAACCACTAGACCATGCCACCTCTTCTTATGTCAACAGAATGGAGGCCTTTGAGCATGCTGTTGAGCAGCTGCTACGAGAGTTCCGGGCACTGCTTGACCACTCGCCCCCGGTCATCCTCAGCACCAGACTGGTACAGCTCATGGCCATCAACATGTTTGGTGCAGCCAATGCTGCCCCTCAAGGCAAGTTTAACAGGACAAATCTAACCTCGTTACTCCCCTCTCGACTCAATGTGTGCCAGGGTATGAACCTGCTGTTTGCCACATTATTCTGAGACTGCAACGCATGAGCCCTTTAGGAAAACATTACGTTTTTCAGAGCTGTGTAACTTTTAAAGGTATGTGTATGCTAGGAATGCAGTACTGCAAATTTGTAGAGAAAATTAGTTTTGCTGTGATGTAAATTTTATGACAGTGCTTCAGATGTGACACTTTCAGTATACTGTGACATTGCGATTTATCTGTAAGTTTGTGCGCAGCTGTGGGTTAGAGCAAAATATACAAAGTTGGCAAGCCTTTAACCCTAAAGGGGCCGGGCTTTTTTTGGCTATGCTCAGACCGGGGGGGGGGATGGATGGATGGATGCCGCCGCCCCCCCCCCCCCCCCCCCCCCCCCCCCCCCCCCGAGATCTCAGCCATCGGTGGTGCGATCGCGATGAAATTTTGCATGCATGAGACCCGCGTCATAATCTACAAGATCGTGTCATAAGATTTTTTTAAACAATCAATTTCTAATATTAATTAATTAATTATGCAATTTAAGCTCAAGATCATATTTTAGCCTAATTAAAAGCATTGAGAGTCTAATTTTTGATCTGTAAATCTGTTTTAGCATATTCAACAATTGTACATCACAAAAACTTCCAAAATTCATTTCAATTCTTATGTATTTTATTGCTTTCAGAATTTCTTATGTATTTCTTTGTTTTTCAACTTTTGTTTTTTCTTGGTTTTTTCATTGGAAATTGTCACTGACCACTTTTCTACCATAATTAGCACAAAACTAATCAATGAAAGTGATTAATTGTAAAAATAATCAGGTTTTTATGACTTTCATGACAGAGCACTGTTTTCCATAGGAAATGTACACAAAATCACAAAATTGTGCCCATTTTAGGGCGACATTCCGTTACAAAAATGGGCGTGGCTTCGCAAAAGTATGCGTGGACTTCGCAAATTTGGTCTCAAAAGTTGCGCGAGACTTGAACAATTAAAGTCAAGAAGCCTCGCGACGAGGCCTTCTCGCGTTACAGAATTATAGTGTTAACTGACTTGGGCGTGTGAACGGGGCACTCAAGGAGTGAAACAATACCCTAAATTAAAATATTTTTAAAGAATTGTGAGACTGTACCTCATTGATGGCATGTGTCTCCAAGAGATGATCATTAAATGCTAAATGAAAGGAACTTTTGAATTAGCAACAATGTTAAAGATTACTCTTTCATTTTGTTGTTTCCTTTTTTTTTTGAGGGGGGAGGATAGAGTGTATGTCAGATCATCTCTAAATACCTTCTGAAAGTTGATAGTTTGTCTTTGTGGAGTAGGTTTTGTTTGTGTTTTCATTGTTGTCTTTGAAGTCAATACATTTTAAGCACAAAATACATAAAGATAAAACTATGATAATACCTAACAAGTCGTACATTTCCGAAGGAGCAGTGCACCACTACAAGTCGGGTATGACTGTGAATGTCTATTGTGACCACTAATTGCCCTCTGTGTTGATATCACCAGGTGAGAGTGACCCGAGCGAGACACGCCCCCTCATCCAAGAGCAAGCTGTACAACTTGGCCTGGACATGTTTGCTATTCTGGTCAGGAGATGCTGTCTTCTACTTCAAGGTCAGATACTACAGAGCCTGATCTGGTACCAGACATTTTCCTGTCAGGGAGGGTCATTTATGGATCTCAAGATCTCTAATGTGAAACTTATGGCAGTCAATTGCAATTTGTGGAGATTAATCCTTTCTCTGCCAGGAACTGTGTACTGTGTGTACAATGCTACGGAGTTCTCTCTGTCAATCAGTACTTGAAGCACAGAAAGTGTTAATAATGATTAACACTTATACTGTACTCTGAATGACTGGCATAAGCTTATGACTGATTTCTTGCTGCCATTGGACCCAAGCAGCATTTGAGTGCCTCTCTCTTCCAAAAAGGACATGTACCAACTTTATTCTGAGTGCTTTTAGATATGATTCACATAAAGAAATTTAATTTACTGATGGACAGAACATTGTTTTAGAGGGAAATTGGACATGTTACCTACATACTTGACTATTACGTGTTTGACAGTGTTCTCTTTGTTGTGCTTCATGATTCATTGTTTAATGGCCTGTTATCTGAAACATGAGTACATACATGAACAGTTGCATATGCAATGTATGAATGAGGCATCCATTTATGGCGTGAAGTAGGTGTACAGCAGACATTGCATTTACAGTTGGCTTTTGTTACTTTGTCTTATCATCATTCTATCATCTGTGTTGTGGCATCTCATTACTATTACAAATTTGATGCTTTGATCTTCTTCCAGGTCACCTAGAAGGGGCAGACTCCCATCAGAAAATGCTATCCCAGGACCTCCATGAGTTACTGCCTGGTGTGAAGGTCTATGCGGACTGGATGATGTGCCATTCCAATATGTGGAATCCTCCCCCATGCTGCAGCAGTACCACATACAGGCAAGTAGCTTGTCAGTGTCCATGCCTGAAGACCTTTGTCATGTTGCTGTGGGTGTATACATACGTACAAGAAACACCCTGTGTAGCCAATGAGGGGTGCTCCCTTTTGTGGTCATCCACAGGTCTCAGTGGATCTTGATAAACATTATAATTTAACCCTAACTTACCTTGGGGGGGGGGCCATAATGGCCCCCCCCCCCCCCCCCTCGACGAATTTGGCGACCATTCTGGCGCGCAAAATTTTTTGACTGTGCTGCTCGCTGACTTTTTACTTTCAAGTCTTGCGCAACTTTTGAGACCAAATTTGTCGCGCCCGGGCATATTGTTCCGAAGCCACGCCCCTTCAAAAAATTTTCGTCAACCCCAAAATTGCTCAAAAACGTGATTTTGTGTACAAAGTCAATACAAATTGTGTTTTTTCAATTAATTCATATAAAGATTCATATTTTTAATTTTAATGGCTGAAATCAATTTATTTTAGTATAATTATGCTTCAAAAAATGTGTATGTCAAATTCTGCTGAAAAAAACAAACACAAAATTTCGAAAAAAACAACAAAAACAAAAGTTGGAAAAAACAAGGAAATACATAAAAAATTGATAAAACAATAAAAAACATAAGAAATTAATTTTGATACTGAATTTTTTTTTGCACAAATGTTCGGAATGTCACTAGGAATATTTACACCAAAAATCAGCATTCCATAAGCTTTTATAAGCCAATTACAGACGAAAATTAGTTTTTCTGCATATATTTGCATAATTAATTAATTTAAAATAGAAAATGCAAATTTTTTGAAAATTTAACTGAACAGTCTTGTAGATTACATCCGGCTTTATGTTCATGCAAAATTTTGCGGCGATCGCGCAATCAACGACCGAGATCTGAAGGGGGGCCATAATGCCCCCCCCCCCCCCAGGAATTCAAGCTCGCTAAATAGCCCAGGTAAGTTAGGGTTAAAGTGATCAGTTTTAGTCTGTATGCTATATATCAATTCTCATGTTTGTCTGTTGTTGTTTTTTTTTGAGTGTGTGTATGTTTGAAATTGTATGATATTCGTTATGCTGCTATACTTGAGGGAACATATTTCATACAAGGCCCAAGGCTTTTTCTCTAGTTCTCTTCTTAATTACCATGTGCTATGTAATATGTAAAATTTGTAAACTCTAATTCTGTTTGCTTGATTTGTGAGATTGATTTTATTTTGATTGTATATTTCTTGGTAACCATTGATCCTTTGTTGGAATGAATGAATGAAACCAAAAATAAAATGAAGACTTAATGCAACATACTAGCCATAGGGAGATTGAGAGAAGCAAGTAGATTTTGCTGCTGGAAGAAATTGCAAGTACGAGATGAAGAAGTTTGATCCGTAAATAATTAAAATCAATGACATTGGAAACTTAGTGGAAGAAAAGAGGCACAATGAATCATCCAATAAATGTTTGTCATTCACAGTGCTGCCGTTAATGTGTGGCCAACGCTGGCAGAGTTCCTCAACCTTGTGCGAAGGGTCAAAGTTCCAGATGTACAATTTGCTCTGAACAATGAAGAAGGTAAAGCAGGAAGCTCAAGGGCAATCCTGCCTGAAGCCCCAGCCCTGGATTTCTGTGCAAATACTCTTTCGATAATGCAGAATTTCCCCCATAGGATATCAAACGCAATAGACAGTCAAACCTGTCTAAAGTGGCCACCTGCTGTATGTGACCACTAAACACAATTCCCCCCAAGGAGAGAGGTCATGTTAACAACCCTGTCTATAGCAACCACTGTCTACAACGTTCACCATTTTTTGTCTCCTTTGGGTGACCGCTGTAGACAGGTTTGACTGTAATTAGACACTTCACTCAAGTTATATATACAAGGTATAGACCTAAATTTGTCCTGCCAAAAAAATCAAAGCCATAATGCGATATTCGTGTGCATGTCATGTTAGTGATGCCTTTTCCCCCTTGTTTTTAGTAGCATAAATGATGTACATGATTTAATGTAAGTTTATACAAGGTATGCATTGACTCAGCTCTCAACATTGTATGTGTATTCCCTTTCTTTAGTGAGCCCACAGTGTAGGGCCACTACTTCTCAGACTAGACAAGAAGTGGCCCAATTCATTTTGATACTGACTTTTCAACCACCCAAGGGGCACAAGCCAGATTAGTGCAGGCATGGCTCCCCTGACGTGCCCCTCTCTCCGACCATTGCCCCACTCATATACAAAAAGGGGTCTATGGTAACAAGAACATAAAATCTTCAGGCTTACGAAGTTATAAGTTCACTTTTGGAGAATGTTTCCTTCAATTTAAATCTCCTTTTATGTGGTATGTCATAGATAGCCCAAAAGTCCTACCTCGTACTGACAGTACTCTGTTAGATTTTGTGCCTAAAATGCCTCTCCCTCAAATGTATTGGTGTCAACTCGAACACAGGACATTTCAGTTTAGGATGGTGTACTACTTCTAGTGATAAATTTGCCCTTTGCCCTCTGTGTTTGATGTCCTACAGACAGCCAGAAGGTGCTGCTAGCTGAGGACCTGACCCTGTCCGGCTTTGTACCCCTTATGTCCCTCCCTCTGCAGCCAGTCTTCATTCAGGCTGACACATCCAAGGTAAGCCATCAGGGTTTATTCTCTACCTCACTTGCCAGGACTGAAGACTGAGGAAAGCTGTATTCATCAACTCCACCCAATACCCATGCCTCTGGGTTATATTTACGATGCATGTTCATTGACTTCAAGTATTAATGCTTCACAACATGACATATTGGAATAGGAAGTAGCTGAAATTTGTCTGTCATTATCAACACCCAAAACAGCTGTGTAAGAGAAGAAAAGACACAATGTATTGGTAGCTCAAATGTATCCCTTCATATCCACAGATACCGTTTCGTTTCGGTGAGACCTGGTTGGGCAAAAATTGGGCAATGACTAACATTGCAATCTTTCCATGTGGTGCCAAGCTGCACGATCAACTTTCTGTGTTGGGCTACAAAATGATGCTTTTAATGTGATGTCTGGCCTGCAGAGCTTATGAGTAGTATCTCAATAAAATTGTTTGACTTTTGAGTGACTTGGTGAGTGAGTTAGAAATTGAAAGTGGAAAACAGTAAAGGGGTCTTATGGACTTTTCTGTTCTACATCTCAGATCCTTGCCAGTGACCGAGTAAGATTGGATTCCCTAACCATGTTCGGGGAGTACCTGAGCGGGGCAGAGACACCGCTGATTGTCTTCAGAGTCAAGACCGACTCCTACCTCTCAGTGGCCGCGGAGCCAGCCCCTCTCAGGCAGGATCAGGAGAAGCACAGGGAGGATGTCTATGAGGTAAAAGCCAGAGGGACTTACTGTTTCATTTTGATTTGAGTGTTTTGGTCCTTGTTCATCAGTTTATCTAGAGATAGTAGATTGAATTGTGCAAAGGTCTTTACTAATATTCAATAAGCTTAGCAACTTACACTGTTCTAGATGATTTTAAGATGTGCTCTTATGTGTGTGTGTGTGCTGTTCTCATATTTTGCCAGGTCAGTTACAGTGGTTAATAGTTTCCTATCCAAAATATTTGACAGGGACAGAATAGTACATAGCAGGACATGTACTTTCTACAAATTAGCATTTGTGGCCTACCTACGGGCAAGTATCAATTATATTCCCATGCTTACAAATGCAAGCAATGCAATCTGTAACTTTCCGGTGTGTGCCCCCCTATGATGTGTTTGCGTATCTCAGGACGACGGTGATGATGTGATGGGAGGGGACCCCTACAGGGAGGAAGACCTCACTCTGGGAGATAGCACCATCAGTAGACTGAGGGAGAGGAGAGACAGTCTGGAGCGGCAGCTGAGGGACCGGGAGAGACGGGACGCCACCATCCAGGTGGGAAATAGTGTGGTCATGGAAGAGACGGGGTGTGGTCATGCAAGAGACGGGGTGTGGTCATGCAGGAGATGGGGTGTGGTCATGCAAGAGACGGGGTGTGGTCACAGGAGAGATGAGGTGTGGTCATGCAAGAGACGGGGTGTGGTCATGAAAGAGATGGGGTGTGGTCATGGGAGAGATGGGGTGTGGTCATGAAAGAGATGGGGTGTGGTCATGGGAGAGATGGGGTGTGGTCATGCAAGAGACGGGGTGTGGTCATGCAAGAGATGGGATGTGGTCATGCAAGAGACGGGGTGTGGTCATTGTTATTATTATTATTATCATTATTATTATTACTATTATTTATAGTGCGCTTTTCCCACAATGCCCAAAGCGCTTACAATCAATTCAAAACATGTACGACAGTATGTGTAATTGGATAAATGTTACAGCTACGAACTAGTTGCTACAAAAAAGATGTGTTTTCAAGGCTTTTTTGAAAACACTGACTGATGGAGACTGTCTAACGGTAAGTGGTAAATTGTTCCAGTGCTTTGAAGCAGACACAGTAAATGTCCTATCACCGGCTAAGGTGCGAGTAACAGAGTATGTGAGACGAAGCGGATCACTAGATGACCTAAAATTTCTAGTAGGTGTATATAAAGTCAAAGAGGCGTCTAAATATTTCGGAGCTTGATTGTTGAGAATTTTATAAACAAACAACAAAACTAATTTGAATATTATCCGTTGCTTCAAAGGAAGCCAGTGCAACGACTTCAGAAGTGGCTGAGATGGGTAGTCCCTAGAAACCTGAAACACTAATCGGGCTGCCCAATTTTGAAGTCGCTGCACACGATCCAGTTGAGTTGAAGGAATGCCACAAAGTAGGGGAATAATCTTGTTTGGGACATGAGAAGGCCATGCTAGATACAGGATGCAGTCATGCTTGGGGAGGGCATGGTCATGCATGGGGCAGGGTGAGGTCCTGCCAGGGACAGGGTTTGGTTATGCAATGGACCGTGCTTAATAAGGTGTAGCTTAGCAATGGTGCCTCACCATACAAGTGTCTTAATTGTAATCTTTTTAATGTTTGTTGTTTTGTTATGCCGGGATTAATATGATAAGTGTTATCATTGCAATTTCAATGTGAAAAGCATGACAGCTGAAAATACCAGGGTAGTAAGAGGATATAATTGGCATTTCCCCGTCGCTGCATTTGTTTTTTCACATAAAGAGACCCCCCCAAAAAAAAAAATAAAAAAAAATAAAAAAATGAGAGTATAGTATGATAATGAGTAAATACATGACATTTCATCATCCTTGTGTAGATTTTGTCCTGTGTGCTGTTAGAGTTACTCGAGCATTATCTTGTGTAGGATATACGATTACCGTGTCAATTTGATGTTCGTGAGAAGATATGTGTTGCATGCAAATGATACAACATCACATGATGTGACGATACTTTCTGGCTGATGTGAGATGTTCATCCTATAGTTTCATAACGCCATGTCTAGGAATGCACAGCCTCATGTATGGTAATCATGTATTCTTTGTGTGTGTGTGTGTCTCCACTCTCCAGGCCATAGTGGAAAATCACCGGTCCCAGAGGGTCCTGGAGGTGCTCATCAAGCCCTACTACCTGGTCCCAGACACCAACTGCTTCATCGACCACCTCCCCATCATCCAGGCTTTGGTCTCGTGCCGCACCTACTTGGTTGTGGTCCCCCTTGTTGGTATGTCAGCACAGCTCTTCATGCCACGTACCACGTTGTAAAGGACATTGGACTTTACATATTATAAGCATTCCTAACTGTAGCGTATTTTCAGAGCCAGATGAGAAACTGTCACTGACAATGTACATCTGTGAGACAGTATATGCATGAAAAGAACAGGAAAGATTTAGCCAAGAGGGTAATGTGAAATAAAAGTAATGACATTAGATGAGAATGAATGAGGCAATATGTCCGAGAAATCTTTCTCAGATTACGCAAAGTTACCAAATCAAAAAATTATTTTCTGAACGTATTTTTAATCTCGGAGCGGTTATGAGTAAAGTTGCAGTAATAAAAAATTCTTGGCAATATTGACTGTGCTATATGAAGACTGGTTGGCGCTGCACCAACAAAGTACATTCTGCATTCCTCTCCCAAACAGTCATCAACGAACTAGACGGGCTGGCCCTGGGTGGCCGCGAGGGTCAGTTCAGTGACCCTAGTCATGCGGCCAGGGTGCAGCAGGAGGCTCAGTGTGCAGTGGAGTACCTAGAGGACGAGTTTGCAGCCAGAAATCGCTGGTTGAAGGCACTCACCTCCAAGGGCTCCATCATGGAAACCATCCGCTTCCGCAGCGAGGAGGCAGACATGAGGGTGAGAAGGCTTGCTAATTTTGAGACAGTGAGAGTACAATCCCAGGGATTTGTACTACTGAATTTAACAGTCAGGCTTTTGGTCTGGTACCTTTTTCCCCCCTTACACTATGATTAGTACAAATGTAGCCCTTCACAGTTTTGTTTTCATATTCTCCTGGGGCACATGCCACAGGGATGATACGTTACATCCACAATGTTGTAGATGCATAGTGTAGGAAATTGGGGGGGAAATTATTGACAGTACATTATGAATGTCTTGTCGACTCCAATTTTTGTGAGTTTAAGTGTCGTTTAGGAAAGGAAAAACTCATCACCTCTATACATTTGTGTTACATGTATGATTTTGTCTGTATGGTGGGCAACAAGGCAGTCAGTCTGCAGCACGTATGCTAATGAGCCGATCCGGCAAGATTTATTCAGCACTCTCGTTGACGATCTTTGCGTCCCGAAGGTGTCTCTTGAGTGCGAGATTTTGCGAGAGTTTGACATGGCTTTGGTTTTCACAGTGCAGCGACGTTTACATGCATTCATTATGGTTACAAGTCACAATAAGTTGTTCTACAGACTTTGATCTTTATTTTGATACCAAATTTGCATATAATATCGGTTCTTGTCATGACGTTATAATCAGTTGAATTTACGTAAATTTCACCTGCTTTTCACGGAAGATTGTGTTATTTAAAGTTCGTTTTTGGTTCCTGACCGGATTAAGAAACCGTTGTTTCTGATTTTGGCTTTTTCGTAGAGAGGAAACTTAGATGCTCATCATATATTGGAGTCAAGGAGACGCAAGCATGATTTATACTAGTTTTTCCGTTTTGAAATGTCTGTAAAATTCACTCCTAAGCCAGAAAAATGCTCCACAGAAAGTGTACAGTGGCGCGAAAGAGCTCTCTCATTGGACAGCGCTTGCATTCGTGCGCGCTGTACCAAGCTTCTAGCTTCAAGCTTCTGTGCGAAGTCCAGAAATCTACACGCGTGCCTATGCAAGCATGCGCTCTGCATGCACGTGGCATGAAACCGTAGCAGCGTAATGACGTAATGCAAGCGCTGAATGCAAGCGCTGTCCAATGAGAGAGCTTACTCTTGAGATTGCACGGTTTCAAGCTGACCAGCACTGATATCGATGTATATTTTACTGGTTCCTGACCGGATTAAGCCGCAAATTGTCAAGATATTTACATGGATACAAAGATTAAGAGATGGGCTACCAAATACTGTATACGCTATATATTTCGCAGGGGTTTTATTTTCGCGAATTTCGCGAGTCGGGAGCTATTCGCGAAATTAACAACACGTGAAAATATTACCTTCCAAAATGAATCCCTTGCCTTGATGATACGAACATTTCAGTACTAGTATACCAAGTCACGGCTTACCGAACAGACCATATACTGGCTAAGCTTGTTTATGTACATATAGCACGTCCACGTCTACTTACGAATACTGTAGAGAGCCAATCCAATTATCGCAAGGGGACCACTCGTCAGAAATCTAGCACGATGGACTTAACCACTTCAAAAATGTTGAATTCTAACTTACTAGTTCGCAGAGTTTGGTAAGTTTTTTTCATGCAGTGTATAACTAGTATCATTCTTATTTGCTAGTAAGTTGAAAATTCACACTTTCTCTGCCACTTCATATTTTCTCTGGTCCACCAATCGCGAATTTAACCACTCGCGAAAATGTGTGACAACCGCAATTCGCGAAAATTTATGTACGCGAAAATTATAGCGTATACAGTAGTGCATTTTCATTTAGACGCAAGGTGAATTTGGTGTTATTTTGACGATTTGAACGTGTACTATACGAATTACTTTTTTCATCATTTTTCAAGCTCAAATTACGCTATGATATTTTTCAGTTACAATAATTTGAGTAATATGTGACGATAGCTTACATATTTTCCTTGGATTTGATACTAAATTTGTGAATATAAGGTGTATTTTTGTTGCCGAAAGCCCAAGGACAAAATCCCCTTCCGCAGCTCATTACGTATGCAAGCCTAGAGCGGGTTGCATACGAGTTGAATGAATACGAGTGAGTTATCGGGTGCTGCGGTCTGACTGAAGGGTACTTGAATGGCAGTGCAGTCTCTAGGTCCAAAAATTTTTTAATGTCGAGTTTGCATGAACATTCTTGTGCTTGTTTTTTTTATGAGGGCATTCTGGGTCCTTGTGTCAAAATGAGGCAGTATCCTGTTTCTCTTTTTTTCTGATGTATTATGTTATTTAAAACACATACCTGTAGAGAATCTTCTAGATTTATTATGCGGCAAATAAATGCAGATTATTATTACTGTTACCATTCCTATACCATCTACATGATATACTAATCTCTCTCAAACACAGGGCAGCAATGATGACCACATACTCCAGTGTTGTTTGCATTACTGCATCGATAATGCGAGGGACTACATGCCGACTGATCAAGGTCAGTAAATTTGATCTGCACTTCTGCAGACGCTTGTCGTCCTTTGTTAGAGTTACTTCACAAAATTAACTCTAATTTTTTATTTGACCAACTGTAAGGTGCCGTGTGTAATTCAAAGTAGACATGTAGAAGTCTTTGAAAATTGATGTGTTAATCACATGGAATATTCATACCTCTGAACTATTTCTGAAGATGTGGGGGTATTACTTGTTGTGACAACATTGTGACATGCCGGGTTTATGCATTAGATGGACATTAGATAGGTGACAGGACATACAGCCAATCACATAATATCACCTGGTGAAAGGAACTCATCAAGCAGTATCTTGGGAGTAGACTTCCGGCAGGTTTTAGTTCATTCAGCAAATGTCATTTTTGACTAATATTGTGTAACATATTTCCTTCATATCAGAATGTTGTTGACATGTTACTGTCATTGTTGGTAGAATGTGTTATTTGCTTATATTTAAAGCATGTGTTTGCAATAAGATTCTTCAATGCACAACTCAACCAAAGATTAAAACTTTAATATAGGTCATCCCTTTTGCATGCAAATTTTTGAAAATTTGGTGAGAACACTTAGCTATTGAAGAAAACACTATTTGGAAACCTCCTGTAAATTTTGAACTCAAGAGGGTTTATTTTTTTATTTAAATGGACCGTTAAGATTCGAATGATTATTTTGTGCTACGGAAAAATTACAAATCTAAACTACTAGTCTAGTTTTACAGACCTGTGTGATGCACTTATGTAGTAACCTTCAAATATCACAGAAATGTTATAGCTTTACAAATAGTCTTGTCATTCTGGTGGAATATATCATGTTCTGCGCTATTTGGGAAGGAATGCAAAAGGGATGGCCCATCTTTTAACAGAAGTGATTAATGCCACTGTTCACTCTCTCCTGTGATCTCAGATTCCCCAATCCGCATCCAGCGTGAGGTGGTGTTGCTGACCAACGACCGCAACCTGAGGGTGAAGGCCATCCAGCAGAATGTGCCGGTCAGGGACATCGGGGTCTTCGCCAAGTGGGCCAAGGTCTGATGAGGGGGAAGAACGGGGGGGATGCCCTAGTTCCGACCGACTTTTCTTGCTTTTTAAGAAGTCCTCATTGCCCCAGCTCTTAAGGGGAGCAGTGGTGAGGATGATTAGACGACAAATTCAGCTGTCTGCCTTGGCGCTCTTCACTCACTTCACACACGGAGTAGACTTCAGCCGGTGGCGCACTGTCGCCGCAGATCTGCCGACATTGGTAATCTGCAGGCGTCATCCGTTTTAGTCTCTTGCCAGGCTGATCGATACTAGCATGTGTGCCCCAGGTCAGCAGGCAAAGGGCACAGAAGGCTGCACTGCCGAAAGTCTCAGACTTGTAAAGGGTGTATAACAGGAGGTCCGAAGTTGGCCGTTGACTGTCAAGCGCAGAATCCTTAAACACTGAGGCAGTGGCTTGGCATGGCAGAAGAATGTAATGGCCGTGTTTCACACTAGATATTGGTCCTATGGCTGTCAGTATGTGAAAGGAATCTGTTAGAGGGTAGATTATTGACTTATCCACTGGACAACGACAAAAAGTATTGAAGTGTTTCACTACACATGCAAAAGCTCACATATCACCCACAGACAAAACATTGTGTGACTCCCAACTTGTCATATGCACTGTTCTCTCAGGGCACGTATTGCTGCGTGCATCAGGTATCATACACTGTCGCAACAGAGTGTTTTCAGTAATATACATGAATACCTCAGAAAAAAAGAATAATAAAATTCTTTTCTGTCATTAAGTCCCTTTCATAACCTCATGGACATGAAGTCAGTGTGAATTTCACAGTTTTTGTATGTTTTTGTTCTGGATCTTTTTTTAAAAAACCTTCTTTGTTTCTTTCAAAAGTTTTAAATGGAGTCAATAAATGCTAGTTTCGCTCCATTTTTCACGAAATCCAAGGGGCTTGTACTATTTCATGCTGCACCAGTGAAGTGAAATAGTCTAGTGAGTTGCCTCATAGTCACTTTCCTTCAAAGATTTTTAGGTGCCAGACAAAGTAATAGGCTTTATGTTGGCCAGTAGACCCAAAAATTGCCAGTAGCAAAATGAATCAGGGGTACTGAAGCATGTCCGCATATTATCTGCATGTTTGCTCATTATGTGTTTGTCAGTATCACTCACGACGGACTCAAGAAAATTGCAACCGAGAGTGAGAGAGAGCATTTGGGAGCACATAAGAGAGATGCAAAGTCATACTAGTAGCACACCAACTTTAAGATAGTTTTCTTCGAGGGTGATATCAACACACTTAGCCGAACAGTTTAAATGTGCACAGTGCAGTGCTATGGCTAGATTTATATTCATCTGGTGTCGCTGAACCAATCTGCATTTGAGCATTTCTGTGACAAGTTGCATGAATGCGAAATAATTCACCAGCATGTCACAATGCAGTGTTTTCAGTCTGTCCGTTTTTTCAAGCTCATGATAAGTTTGTCAAATCTTTACCCCCTGTAGACAGGCATCTCTGTATGCCATTCACAATGTGTATGAACAGGGTGTTTGTGGTCGCAAAAGACTTAATGTATGCATGAGAGAAATAGGCTGATGCCACAGTCGGAGGATGTTCTTGTGAGTGTAACATACTTTTGTGACATTTCTCAGTTCCCGTCCTGCAGCAGTTCTACCTATGAACCAGATATCAAGTTCATGTTAATGTTCTCATTCGTTAGTTGTCTTTGGTTTAGTTCTGTTGTAATTTTGCTCTTTGTTTTTGTTTTGTGTTTCTGCTGACTAGAGTGTAAAGAGAGAATGTATAGTGTAACATGAGTTGTTGTCCTGATGGGACTGGACCTTCCATGCCGTATGGAGAAAAAGTTTCCTTTGGTGTAAAAAGGACCATACAGTGATTCAATCTAAGGTTGTTGTTGGTAAGTTAACACAGCATCAGGGGTACTCTTTGTCAGAAACATGCTCAGCATGGCCAGAAAGAAGACTCCCACTTCAGGCCTGTTCCAAAAATAGCTTCATGAACACAACCAAATATCTGACATAAAAAGCAAGTACCTTTTAGGGGCAAACCAGATGAGTAACACATCATTTGACACACTGTTTGTTGTGGAAGAGAGCGCAAGTGTTGTTATGGCTTTGTATCTATGTGGGACATGTGGGAGCATGTCAAACATTTTCTTCTGTATGTTACATTTCTTGACTAAGCAGGGGAAAAAAAGAAAGAAAACTACCAAAGCTTGAGCATCAATACAATTTTGTGCAACAACAATTAGAGCTCATTTTGTCAGAAAGGAGATAGAAAATTGTGCTTTGTATGTGTGTTTGTGTGCAGCCGTATTTCTTTGATGGTCCCTCGTGTAGTGACATTAAACTTGGTACCTTGAGTGCCAAGTGAAGTGTGAGTCAGTTCAAATCCAGGACCAAGTTTGTAAATCTCGTTTGCTGGAAAGGAAAAAAACAACAACAAACAAACAAACAATAAAAAACTTGTTGTTAGGCACAACCATGCATCACCCTTCCAAATTCAAGGTGACCTCAGTTCTAAAAGAATTGCTCTGTTGGTTGATGTCATAGGACCTTCAAAATGCACATTGTTAGAAATATGTTTAGCATGTCTTCCAAAATCAAATGTAAATGATAGCATATACCTGAGATGTTGTTCAGGTGTTTGTGTGATGGAATGATGAAACCCTGCCTAGAGTTAGTACCACTTTTATGGCACTTTTCCTAAAATGGTAGATGTATTTCCTTCTTTTGTGTAGTTCTTAAATTGTACATAGTTGCCCAATACACTTGGATAATTTCCCATCAAATATATGATCCATTTCTTTCGCTTTTAAGGATGCTCCTCTCTTATCGTTTCACCTTGATTGAGTTTACATGTATCACCCCATCCTGTGAGGACAAAATGTAGGCTCAAAGTAGATGATTGCATGAAGTCTTAGAAAAGAAAATGTACTAATTGTGATGTGATTCAACAAGTCGAGTAATTTGTAATAATTACTGGAGAAATTTTAACCTCAAAATGACCAAAAAGATGCCTTAGAGAAGACATTTTTTTTTTCACATTTCTTGACATTGCACAAAATGTCGTTTTTGTTTTTATGCCTCCGCCACGAAGTGGTGCCGGAGGCATTATGTTTTCGGGTTGTCCGTCCGTCCGTCCGTCCTTCCGTCCGTCTTTCCGTCCGTCCGTAATGAATTTTGTGGACAAGGTAACTATCAAAAGCTGTTGAGGTATCCTAATGAAACTTGGCATGTATGTGTATTAGGGGGTGAAGTTGTGCCTATCAACTTTTGGGTGCACGTGCTCAAGGTCAAAGGTCAAAAGGTCAAGGTCAAATACATAAAATTGCACTATTTCCACCATATCTATGCAATGCCTGAAGATATTTTCTTGAACTTAGTGTATACATGTATTATCCAATTTAGATTCTCTGGTGAAAGTTTGGGTCATGAGGTCAAAGGTCAAAGGTCAAAAGGTCGAGTAAAAGTATTAAAACTTCTTTTTTTTCTCTGTAAATTGGAAAATTGTTCAAGGTATCTTCATGGAACATAGTATATATACATGTACTGACTGGCAGTGATTATCTAGAGAATGTAGGGTTCATGGGGTCAAAGGTCAGGGGTCAAAGGTCAAGTGCAACACTTCAAAAATTTTACTATTTCCCTCATGTTCATGCAATGCCAGCAGGATTAGTATTTTTTTTTTACACTTGGTGTATGCATGTGTAACCTAATAGAAATTCTCTTGAGAGTTTTTTTTCTTTTTCTTTTTTTAATTGCCTCAAAGGTCAAAAGGTCAAAGATCAAGTGAAAGTGCTGAACTAACTTTTTCCTCCATATCTCGGAAGTGGCTCAATTTATCGTGAAACTTACTGCATATCTATGCATGTTCTACCTGAAAGTGATTATCTTATGAATTTTAGGGTCTAAGGCCAGATGAACATGGTAACAATTTACTATTCAGTACAGAAATTGCACTTTTTCTCCATACCGGTACCATGAAAATTACTCAATGCATAAATGTATGAATGGGTCAAAGTCAAGTTAAAGTCCTTAAATCCCCAAATACATGCTCTCCTATTCATCCAATTAAACCAAGTTCAAGGAAGGTGAACATTCAACACATTTCTGACAAACTTGTCATTTCAATATTTTGCCAGTTTTGTGAAAATGTAATTACACATTGTCCACATGTACTATCTAGACCTATTAGGAGAATCATACATTATGGCGGAGGCATACTAGTCGCCATAGCGACATTTCTAGTTTGTTTTTTATTCTATATGCAGTTGACAATGATGCCAATTTTTATCTGCAGAAAAGTTTTTTTTTTTTTTTTGTGAATAGTCAGTGAATGCCAGTTTAGCATGCTTCACTTAAACTGAACAAAGACAGAATTTCTTCCTGACCTCTATCCATGGAACCACTGAAGTGAAACACTACGTGCCTGATTATTTTAAACATGAGGACACCAAAGAAATACTACCTTTCAATCAAATAGATCTGCTCAAATAGCATGACGAAATGAGTTCGCTCTTGGTGGTGAACGTTTTCCTGGATGCAAGTGTCGTATGCATTGCAGCTAAGTTTTTCGGCAGTGTTCTTAGGTTGTGATTGCATACACATGTTGATGCTGTTAATCATATGACCCTCTCTTGTTTGAATTGCATTGCAACATTGTTATCTGTACATTTACATGGAAAATGACATTAAAGGGGATGGCTAGTAACCAATCAGTGGGAATCAGTGGGAATGCTGAGGGATGATTGTTCCACTCCTTGTTGGATTTATTTAAGAGTACATTATATATCTACTGTTGTGTGAAAATTATTTGCTTCAGAACGGTCTCATATTCAAGTAATGTGAAGATTAATGCCCCGTCACTGACCAGGCACGCTAACTTGGAAACATTAAACTGCACATTACTTGAATATGAGACCATTCTGAAGCAAATTATTTTCACACAACAACAGATATATAATGTACTCTTAAATGAATCCCACAAGGATTGGAACAATCAGCCTCCAGCATTCCCACTGATTCCCACTGATCAGTTACTAGCCATCCCCTTTAAGGTAGCAAAGTTTAAGCACAAATTCATTTGACATTACACTATCTTAATTTCAGCTTCAATGTATTTGAAAAATTGAGCAGTGGCAAACTGAAGGGGAGAAAAAATGCAACACATCTATATTTCATTCATTTTAAGAGATTTGACTTAATTTGTATCTAGTTTTAACAGACAGAGTTGGATCAAATACTGATGGTAACCAGGCTATGCAAGGCAGTACAATGAATAGTACAAGTGTACTGATCAACAACTGGAAACATCACATTCATAGATTCCGACTTCAAAATCCTTCAAAAAAGGCCCTCTCAGAACTTGCTGACAAGTTGTTTCACATATTCGCAACATGTACAGTAGAGCTTCCAGAAGTCGAAGACAAAACAGTCGAGACTGTCTCCCGAGCTAAATAATGCAACCCGTCTCGTGAGATTCCACACAGGCCAAGGTGACTTGACCCTGACCAGTATTTCACAATGACCTTATTCCGAAACAAGAGACATGAATGTTGACTTTCAATATCGCGTCAAATTAGTGTTACCCCCTCAGCCGATCACCTTGTCGGCCAACTTATATTTGGGTGTTTTCCCCTAAGGGGTTATAGTGCTGTCAAAGTTCAGAGGGCATGTAACCCTCATTCATGTCTGAAACAACATCCTCTGCATGAAATCTCCTCCTGCTTTGTGAGAAAGGAGAATGATTTTTCCCTTCATTCTAAAACTACAGTCACTACCCTCAAGTAATTAAAAACATCAAAAATACATGAGCTCTCACCCCAGTAGTTTGCATTTCTTAAAGATTCTCGAACAATCCCTGCCATTTAGTTATTATTCAGATGGAACTTGTATTAGGTGATGTTCAGGATTACTGAGTTCTGCTTGTATATGTTAGACTATCAATTATTTTTGCCAAAGGTTGAAATACTTCATAATTTTCGCCATTTCTTCAAGTTCTAATATATTACATTCAAATGTTTTGAATATTTCTTCTTCAAATTGGATGTAGGGGAAAAAAAATGTGCTGCACAGATTTGGCTTGTCACTCTTATATTAGTCATTTGTTGTATGAATTGTCTTAGTTTTTTGTTTTGTAAGTTGGACAAGAAGACAAAACATATGAAAACGATACAATGTACAAATGATGAGACATGTGCTGCAAGTTGATGGCTTTACGTATGTTTGTTAGATGTGAACAGATTTTCAAATAAAAATGTAAAAAGGAAAAACATGTTTTTTTCGTATCAAATTTATGTGTTTGTCAAACTGAGATCTTTGGTGTTTGTGTGTCTGTTTCGAAAGAGCCATATCTAAGTCTCTATATTCCAAGGTAAGTGCTATAAAGACAATATAATGGGTATCTATTATTGGTCACGTGCACAATGACAATTTTGAACTTTCACTTTTCACACTTTATCAAGTCCTGGATAACATGTTGGTCCCTTAACACAAGATTCCATTATCACAGTAAACTTGCCCAGGGCTAACTTTGAACTTCGGATATGCAAACAGTGTTTCAATTTGCATGCTGGAACTTCTCAAGTGTGAGTTTAAAGGGGTTTGAACTTGAAACTGAAATCTGAACAAAGTCGGAAACGCCCCTTAGGGGGAAAAGGTCTTGCAAACATCTTTTTTCAAGGTTTAGAAGACATTACAAGTATTGTACTTTACATGAACTACTGTATTAATACATGGGTATACATCATATCACACAGCAAAGATAACACCATTACATGCATTAATCATATACACGTAAATGTAACATTACTGCAACGAAAATACGCATTTGCTGCACACTTGTCAACAACAACAAAAAAATAATTATAAATTAGCAGTACTGTGAGAGCTTTGCTTTTAGCAAGTTTGCTTCAAGTCTTTCAGTGTAAAGATTCTATTTGCATGGACACAATTTGCCAGCACACTCAAAAATCAGACAAATGATGCGAGTATGGGATATCAGTACGTCTCTCTCTCACATCTCCATTTACGTTCACTGTTGCACTAAAATTCCCCCATCACATATAAATGTAAACATTTTGGCACTAGTGTTTGGGTCTGTATGCTGGTCATCCGCTACATGCAAATAAGTGAAGTAATCAGTGTATCGGTCTGTTGCGATACAGGCAACATACAGTGACTGGAAGATCATTGGCTGATCCAGCAAACCTCTCCCCACTTGTCCACAGCTATTCTGTATTAATCTCACTGTCCCCCAAAGCATCTATGTCCTCTCTGGGCATCCAATTGAGTGGCCAAATGAGTATAATGCTTGAAAGTGTTTTTGGAACGGCAAGTCGAATTTGAAATCCACAAAGAAGAAATTCCTCCCAGCTGCTATTTTTCATATTTGTTCAACTGTATTGAATACCAAGAGTTGGGGTGGGCAAACAGCTCATCCTGTTTGGGAAATACTGAACTTGATCCCTATCATCTTGGGAAATCACATTTCCACATGTGACAATGATGAAATTTTATGCTGTTACCTAAAACAAAATGTATATATATATATATATATATCTTCAAATACTGTACAAAGGTTTAGATCATCCTACATTCCAAAGAGAACATGAAATTTATATGAATATAATAGGTACAATATATATTTTTCATCTGTATGTGTGTTCGTGAGATTATGTAAAGGTATTAAGATGAGCATTGTTTTTTTCAAAAATATATGTCCATAGACTGTCTTCACAATTCAAAGTGAACTATGTGTGAATTCTGCACTTCTTTCTCTCTTTTTTCAACTTGAAATCATATGATAGGCCTATTGTCAATATTCAATATCCACATTTCAAAAAATTTGAGGAAAATGCTCATTGGGAAAAGGGGCTGAAGTTGTATTCTTGTACAAAGTATATTTATTTCAGTGGCCTCAGCTCTAACATTGCGAGATACATATTGCAAACAGTAAATAGAAAGGCTGAAAGGTGGCAACTCAGTACACCATAGACGGAGTTAACGGCATTCAGTTTGGCAAGTTCCACAAGTCAATCAAGTTCAGCCAGAGCTGCCCCAATTGAGGCATCCCCTCTGTCACTGTAGACAAAAGACAAGCCTTCAAACGTTGCCTCCACCTCCTCCTTCAGGACCGGATTCCTCAGCAATGCGCTGCCACACCCAACCATCCTCACAACTCCCTTTTCCCTTATTGTATCCGGGGGAGCCATCTCGCTCAAGTTCCGTGCAACTCCTCGGCACGTGGCCCTAAACACGCTCCCCAGCGAGACATTGTCGAAGCAGATGTTCCCCGCCGTTCCCCGACGGTCGGGCTGGTGGCGCTCTCCACCCAATATCGGCGAGATCTCCAGAGAGGTGTCTCCGCACTGCAAACCAAGCTCAATCAGTCGTTCAAAGAGTTTGTCTTTCTCTGCAGAGACACCAAGGCCGGTGCTCTGAAGCCATCGCTGTATGGTCTCAACCAACCACGCCAGCACATTCCCACCTGTGAGGGCAGCAGCCACTGCAAGGTATGTGCCACCGAAGTAGGGGAAGTATTCCACGGGGGATGTGGGGTCCGACGGTGGAGGTGTGAAGCTCGGTGGAGTGGTGGTGACAACTTGTGCTGAGGTGCTTATGCTGAGGGCTGGATGGGGTGATCAGAAATGTGCACAACTGTTCTTATGTATATTTTGTAAGCAATGATATGATACAGAGAACCTTACAACATTCTGCAGACAAGGGCCAGAGTTCTTATTCACACAAAATATCTCTTATGGAAACAAAAGTGAAATAATCAATGATTACAGCTTCATACTTACATTCCGTCAAAGGAACTATTTCCTTGTAAGAAGTTTAATACACTAAAATTACATGACCAAAACTAGAGAAGCACTCTGGGAGCGCAAACCTCCGCAAAGCATGCAGCCCATTTCCACCCGCACTGATCTTGTTCTTCCACAAAGATCAGAGATTTCCCTACTGCATTGTGCGCTGAAAGCCACCCAATTTCCCAATATAGAAGCCTTTGTTACGTCATAAACCATCAGCTGCACCGTGCGCCTCGCCCTGGCAGAAACTAGAGTACGCACTTTAGTGCGCGCATGAAACCTCAAATACGCGCAGCCTGAACTCCCAAGTTCATTGACCCTACCTGCCAAAATATCAAAAATTCTTCATAAATTCCCCCCAAATTCTCAGATCACTGCCAAAAGTTAATCGTTTGTTACTTGTGTCATTCTAAACCTTTCCTGCAAGTTTCATTCAAATCCGTTAACTACTTTTTGAGTTTAATATTTTGCACACGGACAAACGAACGAACCATTTCTAGAAAAGCACTCTGAGAGCGCAGACCTCCGCCAAGCATGCAGCTCATTTCCACCACTGATCTTGTTCTATTATTTCCACCCATACGTACTGCATTGTGTGCAGAGTTGCCCGAATCCCAATATAGCAGCCTTTGTTGCGTCATAAATCCTCAGCTGCACCTCGCCCTAACAGAAACTAGAGCACGCACTTTAGTGCGCGCATGCAAACCTCAAATGCGCGCAGCCTGAACTCGCAAGTTCATTGCCCCTACCTGCTAAAAAATCAAAAATCCTTCATAAATTCCCCCAGAATTCTCAGATCACTACCAAAAGTTAATCGTTTGGTACTTGTGTCATTCTCAACCTTTCCTGCAAGTTTCATCCCAATCCGTTGACTACTTTTTGAGTTATTTTGCACACGGACAAACTAACTAACTAACAAACCAACGGTAACGAAAACATAACCTCCCCCTTGGCGGAGGTAACAAACTAACCAACGGTAACGAAAACATAACCTCCCCCCTTGGCGGAGGTAATAATGAGGATCTATTAGTCTAATAGATATTAGAATACACACACACACACACACGCTCAAACAAATCTCCCACCATCACTTACCAGGAAGAAAGAGTTTCATGAACTAGCTCATAAGAAATTGAACCATTGTTCCATTCCAAACCTTTCCGTATTTGGTCAAGAGTCTCTAATGCAGAGGCAATGGTCTTTTCAGTGGGTTTAAAAGCATGATGCCAGTGAAAACACTCCATGACAATTGCAGCCACTTTGAATTTTATCCAAGACATATGATTACATCTTTATCAAATGATGCAAATACATGTAAGTGATTCCTACCCCCACAATCGGAAGATTCCAAGATGGGTATCATGTTACATGGGAGGTCCCCCAAACCCACTCCAACAGCCACCCCTTCCGGTAGAACGCCTCCAAAACATTTTGTCTCCTTGGTCTTCCCTGCAACAGTCCCTGGAGTCTTGACAGTTGGCAGGAGATGAGTAGGAAATCCAGCTTCAGCTAGACTAATTGAAGATAAACCATGACACATTTACATACAATATATATATCAAAAAATGACAGAAAATACAACAGTGGGACCAGTGCTGTTATGTTTTCACTGAAAAAGAAGTCATTCGAGAGATAAAACAGTGGCGGATCGGGGGGGGGGGGGGTGCACCAGGCTCATGGCCCTTCTTTATTTTTTGTTAAAACGAAAGAAATATAAAGAAAAAATGGGGGGAGGGGGTGTGCCTCCCCTCCCCTTTGAGGAATTCCTTGATCCACACCTGTTTAAAAAAAAATGGTGCTTATTTCAATAAATGCTTTCGAGTGACAGAGGTATATTTTTCTAGACAGTATTCTTTTGAATTTCTTTTTCCTATTATTTTCCTCTCCTTTCACAAGATAACAATTATAACTATTTTGGATTGTTTGGTTTTTCCTGCACAGAGAGCAGAGACTATCAACAGACAAATCAGAATTTGCTTACATGTCGTGCACTCTCTCTGATATGTCTGCGAGTCTGGTTATGGTTCGAGTGCTCAATTTCATTCTGTTGTACCACAGAGAAGTGTGCATGACAGTTCACAAGCAAGAAACAATAAAAGTTTGAAAACATCTTTCCCCTTTGAGTGATAATCAGCTACATGTCACATTAAAGATCACACACTCTAGAGCACTTCAAATCATACAAGATACATCTAATTGTACAGGGTAATCCAAGTTCATAGGATGATGGAAAAGATCTAAGGACGTTGTACCAGCTCCAGTAATTGCAGGCTTGTCTCATTGCCGGCCGGCCGGATAAGCTGATATGGTAGGTGGCCCAATTATAAATAATTACCACATTGATTTGTTTGCCTGCACTTCATATTGTACCCTTGATCACAAGAGCTAAGTAAAGGGGCCTTGGCATTGGTAATTTTTCTCTTCCTTTTTAAAGCAGTGACCTAGTGTATCACTATTAAACTTATTCTGTCATTTGTTTGGTTTTGTGTAGGTTATCATCATTATCAGTATAAAGAACGCATGTGAGAGGGCACTTATACATATTTAGTTTAGAGTAAAGGAACTTTTCTGCATACACGTCTGTATTCCAGGACCCTTTGGTACAGCTGAAAAAGCCCCAGCTGGCTGCATTCTGGACCGACATGACGGTAGAATTCAGGTCACACAGAAGGGTTACAAACAGATCCATGACAGTTCCTGCACAGTTAAACTCTCGCAAGAATTCTGGCCTATGTCTCTGCAGCCAAAATAAGGTGGCACACCCGTGGCCAGTGGACAGCTTGAGGTGGGAATCCGGGGGAGGAAGACTGGCGAGAAATTCGGGGGAGCATCGACCATCTTGCCAGGTGAAAAGATGACTGACGCCAAGACTGCCGCTATAACTTTCACTGTCAGATGGAGAAAGGAAATCATCTATTTTAAGCCCCGACTTCCACAAAACAACTCCATGCATTTGTCCCGTCACTCCTATCCTACGGATTTTATGAGAGACGTTGTTGGCGATCCAGAGTTCTCGTAAATTCACGAGACATGCGGCGACAGTGCCAATGATCTTTCGCACGTCCTGTTCATCGGCCTTTGGCGGGTCTTCCACGCCGGCCACTCGGGCGGCTGTGGCTCGGGAAGTCACGTACAGGACGTTCCGCGAGTGAAGATCTACCAACGAAACTTTGACTGACGTCGTTCCCAAATCAATTCCGAGTGCTGTGTCCAAACAAGCTTGTGCCATAATTTCCTGTCACGCTTTAAGCTTTACCTGAATAAAAATGAAAAAATGGTGATACTACATTAGAATTATTTCTAGAAAGTGAAGTTACAAGTGAGATTCATAGCAGACGGAAAAACGTCGTACAAAGGGGGCGGAGAAATAGCTGAAGCGTGACTACATCAATGGAAATACGTTTGTCGAAGCTGGATAATCCTCTTCCAGATAATGAATAGTGCAAACCTGACAAGCGAATTACAGCTGTACATGACCGTACCGGTACCTCGCATAGGCATGTAGGCCTTATGCTCTGTTTTTGAAAACTCCTTGTACTTCAGTATGTTGGCTTCATATTTCCATATTTGCGATAATCTTCATTCATCATGAGCAGGAAGACTGCACTTTGTAATAACATAGATACACAGTCACAATAAACGCATGTTCACTTTAACTGAAGTTTATAGTCTCTAAAGGCTAAATAGTTGCTGTAGAGCAATTCCACTGTATATACGTATATAAAATATATAATTTTTCCAGGCACGGAAAAGTTGCTAAGGTACAAGGTTATCTTTTTTTTTTCATTTGTTTTATTGAATTATATAGACTTACGTACCTTGGTTGCCGCCTTAGCACCCTTATAGTAGACCAGCCAAACCTCAAAAAAGGCTCTAGATAAGGATTCGACGGCATTTTTTGTTAATGCTCCGTTCTCATACTGAAAGTCTTGCAAAAATACTAAGGAATAGCGTACGGCCGGATGTCACGCGCGTTTTTGCCGAAAAATGTCATTGTTAGCACAAAATTCAGAAGCATGTCAAAAATCACGATTTTTATTTTTTGCTTGCATTCAATTGATATTTGAAAGATCATGAGTTTCAATTGTCCCTTTTAATGAAATTGCAATTTAAATGTGTTTCCTTAGCATTTTAATAAGTCATTTTGTACAGCCATATATGGGGCTCTCAAATGTTTGGGTGTTGTTTTCTCGAAATAATATTCACAGATTACTTAACGTTCTGCAAAGTTTGCTTTTCCAAGCTAATTAGATGATCTTCCAAAAGTACTTTAATGTTTTATAAAACTACAAGTGCTTCTTTAATTGAATGTGTCAATATTATTTCTAGTTTTCTTGAAGAAATCTTTACGTTTGTGGTAAACGGGACAATGCGCTATTGTTGCGTCAGTGCGTTAAATTAGGGCGCGTTGTGACCATGCCAATGACGCAGCTGTGTGCGGTTGGCGTCGTTGGCATGGGCACAACGCAACTTTTATTTTTAATAAGAATACACAAGGACACAGAGACGCAGATTCAATTCATTTTTATATCTACTTCAGAGACATTTAGATGTATATACTTCTTGTGAGCGTCTCGGTACATATTTTGTGATACAAGCACTACGTACACGATAGCTGCGGGAACCCCGGAGTTTACTGGTAACGTAATCATTATATATCGACAGACTGGTGAGTAAAACCCTTTCGATATAATATTATTATGATTCTTCTTCTTCTTCTCCTTCTCCTTTTTCTTCTACTACTACTACTTCTTTACTAAGTCAAACTGGAATTGCTGTTAAACGTGAATTATTGTATGAAATCAAAATATTGAGCTAATGATATATGAAATTTATATTTATTGCAAAGTGAGAGACTGGTTGAAATCATTTCATTTGTGAAATAGTCACTGTTATAAATAATTGTAAAGTTTGACAATTATTTATGTTTGTTTACCCTTAATAGGGGCTGTTTTGGTTTCCAAATAAAATCTATGCAACGCCAACTGGAGACTGTCAGCGTCATCATTGAGCCGGCTTACAACAAATGGTGTCAGGAGTGGGATCTGATGACAGCCTGACGGAGTGATCCACTTCATCTAGTTGAGGAGCCGAGGAACCCTGAGGGATGACAGCCTCGAGTCTGACGGGAGATTACGTTCCGAGGAGTCAGAAGTCAACGCTACTTCTTCGCCGAGTCGACTGATTGACTGACTGCATGAGAATCGACGTGTACGGAAGTAAGAACTGTGCCGTGGACTTTGTCGACTATTTATTTTGATTACGCCATCGTATGATACTGCCAGTATTTAAGTACGTGTAATATTTTAGATCATTTCGGCTGTTTTTGATTTAGTGTCAATGTACCGTACTGCTTATCATATATTTATGGTTGCCAAGGCACGTTCTGGTAAATTTTTGTGAATAACGTATATCCATAGCACTGCAGTTGTGTTTTCTCTATAACAAGTAGAAATCATGAGTCAAGGTGAAGGTGACACTAGTTCTGCTAATGTGGAGATGATGGCTCGAGTTTTTAAGAGAGCCATGGGTTTCGGGGGTATTCTGCCACCTGGTCGTTTGGCAAAATTCAAGGGGAACCCACAAAGAAACGGTGATATCTCTCTCAATGAATGGCTAGAGGAATTTGATGACGCAACGAGTGGTTTGGGCTTAAGTGAAGGGGAGAAAGCGAAAGTATTCGTCGATCATTTGACTGGCGCGGCAAAAGAGGAGATCGCATGTCTGCCGGAAAGCGCAAAAGGGAAAATCAAGGAGATGAAAGAGGCTCTGCGGTTGTGTTTCGGCCATCAGGAAAGCTCACACTCCCTCAGTACTATCTTTCATAGTCGTACACAACAGGAAGCGGAAACGTTGGCAGATTTCAGTCGCGCACTCAAGAAGCTGTACTCGAGGATGGAGAACGCAGCGGTAACGCAGGAAGAATCAGTTGCGCTCAAACAGCTGAGAGATAAATCTCTCTGTGAACAATTCGTTCAAGGAGCAAAAGAGGTGTGGGTGAGGCGAGAACTCCGTCGAATATACCTTGCGAACGAGAGAGCGACCTTCGATGACATGAGAAGAGAGGCTCTGCTCCTTTTCCAAGAAAGACAGGAACCGGAAGCCAGACGAGTTCGTGTAAGAGAGACAGTCGTCGAGGAATGTGCCGTTTCATCGCTTCCAAAGTTGTCTGACGTGTTAGACCAGCAACGACATCTTATCCAAGAAGTTACCCACATGAGAGATGAAATGTCGGGACTCCGCTCTATGGTACAAGGCTTGAAGTCAAACAGACCAAGACGCAAACCATTGTCTGAGGTGGTCTGTTATAAGTGTAAACAGACTGGCCACTACAAGAGTTCGTGTCCTGAAATGGCAAATCAGTCAGAATCAGGGTCTTCTGCTCCGGGTGCAAGATATACTTCGGGAAACTAGATTTCTCTGTCGTTGCGGGCAAAACGACAGAGAGTGCTGACGCAAGGCCCATGGCAAATATGAACAATGTACATGTTGATACAGGGAACATTGATTTGAGTCGCCAAGATGAACACAGGCCCAATACTTTACAAGAATTGTTGATATCTCCAAGTCCAAGGACAGTGGCGGAGATAGGTGATGTAAGTATTGGTTGCATACTGGACACAGGCGCAGAGGCTTCCCTTATTCCAATGCAGATCTATCAGTCGAGGCTGGAGACGTTAGGACCAATTGGAAAGTTAGAGTCCTCCGTTAAGATTATTGGCGTGGAAGGACGTGGAATTCCAGTTGAAGGATACGTCAAGGCCCCGGTGAAAGTTGGAGAACATAAAGCCATGGTTGGATTTCTCATTGTAGATCAACAGATCATAACCGGAACAAGACAGGAAGATTATCCTATTTTATTAGGATGTAACGCTCTTCGAGTACTTCTTGGTAAAGAAGACAGAGATGACGATTTGAGCATAACCACTCAGAGCCTGATGATGCCACAGAAGAATAAAAGAGGGACTCAAAATGGAACAAAAAGGATGGATGTTGTTACTGGAGAAACACTAGAGGTTATTCCTCCCATGTCAATTAGGACCCTGCGATGCTGTCTTCGTAGTAACTCGGAAGTTGAACCGGATAAATTGTGGTTGGTGGGATCTTCGGAACACTGTAAGCATCCATCTCTACAGACTGTCGAAGGATGTGTATCGGGAAAACTGCCAATGGACATACTGGTAGTTAACAATGAGGAAAATGAGGTAATACTTGAGCCACATACCATCCTGTCAACCGCCATAGAACTTGATGCAAAAGAAGAGGTAATCACTCGTTTAAACGATGAGACTATTGAAGTAAATGTATCCGAAGTCTTTGTGGAAAATGACATGGAATCACGTGATACTTCAGAAGAAGTTGTCTTTGAACATGGAAGAGACAAAAATTTGCCACCTACACCTGGTGAGGGAAAGGAAAGCCATGCGGGGAAGTTTGCATTTGCTGATGGTTCGACTATAGATTTGCCAGATGGAGTCTGTCTGGATTCATTGAAGTATGATGAAGCATGTATGGTGGCGGAAATGTTGCATAACAATAGAGAAGCTTTTTCTTCTGATGACTATGACTTGGGATACTGCGATCTGATACCGCATGAAATCAAGGTAACTGATGGTAAGAATATCAGACTGCCATATAGGAGAATACATCCTCACCAGATGGAAGAGGTAAAAACCCTCTTACAAGATCTACTGGACAGGAAAATAATTCGCCCATCAGCCAGTCCATATGCTAGCCCGGTCGTGCTAGTACGGAAGAAAACAGGAGCACTCAGATTATGTATTGACTATAGACAACTGAATGCCATCACGATCAAGGACTCATTTCCCCTCCCCAAGATTGAAGAGAGTCTGGAAGCCATGTCAGGAGCCAAGTATTTCACATCCATGGACTTATCACATGGTTACTTCCAGCTGGCAATGAAAGAAGAGTCAATCCCTTTCACAGCTTTCCGTGTCCCGTGGGGACTCTACGAGTTTCTACGCCTCCCACAAGGATTGTGTAACAGTCCAGGAACATTCCAACGCGTCATGGAACAGATATTTGGTGACATGAATCTACAACGATTAATCTTGTATTTGGATGATGTTTTGGTGTTCTCCAAGACACTAGAAGAACATGTTGCCACACTGAATGAAGTATTCCAGCGTTTGATCAAACACGGGCTCAAGCTGAAGGGAAAGAAGTGCAAGTTGCTCCAGTCAGAAGTTGAACACCTTGGCCACATAGTGAGTGCTGACGGCATAGCAGCTAATCCTGACAAAATCGCACGTGTCAAGAGTTGGCCAACACCAAAGTCAAGTAACGAGCTTAGTTCATTTCTAGGACTTGCTTCATATTACAGGCGATTTGTACCTCGTTTTGCAGAGATAGCAGCACCACTTCATCAGTGTGTGGGGAAACAGACATCTCGACGTAAAATCAACAAAAGGCAAGCTCCTGACCTTGGTGAGGCACCGCTGGCTACCACTTTCCAATGGACAGATGAAGCCGAACGTTCCTTTCAAGCCCTGAAAGACGCGTTGTCTTCCCCACCTGTACTTGTGTACCCAAAGTTCGACAAGGAGTTCTTTGTAGAAGTGGATGCGTCACTCAAAGGACTCGGAGCATGCCTCTTACAATCCGACGAGGATGGAAAGTTGCATCCAGTCGCATACGCTAGCAGAGGTTTACGCGGTGCAGAACGGAGGTATCCTGACTTTTCAAGCTTCAAGATTGAACTCCTAGCACTGAAGTGGGCAGTGACAGAAAAGTTCAAAGGATATCTTCAATACGCTAAGTGCACAGTCTTGACTGATAACAATCCCTTGGTACACTTACAGACCGCACAACTTGGAGCAACTGAACAGAGATGGGTAGCACAATTAGCACCATTCAATATCCGGATTCAGTACAAACCAGGTCGACTCAACACCTGTGCAGATGCGTTAAGTCGATGTCCAGCGAATGACGATGAGGTCAAAGCATCTATAGGAGCTGTAGTGAATTGTAGCATCCTTCCCGCTGAACTCCAGATCAATGGCCTAGATGATGCACCAATCGAACCCCCCTCAACTCCTTCGGCCGTGTTTCCCTCATACACACATGAACAGTTAGCTACTATGCAGAGAGAGGATGAGTGCCTTGGAATTGTTTGGAAATGCTGGGAGACTGGTTGGAAACCAGGTGACGCAATACCATCCCCATCCACAGAAGTAAAGGGATGGTTGAAACAGTTCCACAAGCTAACTGCACACCAAGGAGTACTGTATCGTCAAGTGACAGATCAAGATACAGGTCCTTACAGACAGCTACTTATCCCAAAGTGTCTGCGTTCGAAGATGTTGGAACATGCACATGACCAGTGGGGACATCAAGGAGTCAATCGAACCACAGGTATACTCAAGACAAGATGCTTCTGGCCTGCATTACAGCAAGATGTGAAAGCCTTTGTAAAGAAGTGTTTCTCATGTGCGGTGACGAAAACACCAACCCCAGCGGTTCACACTCCCAGGAGACATCTCATTGCTTTCCAACCAATGGAACTACTTGCCATTGATTTCCTGAAACTAGACCGAGGTAAAGGGGGCTATGAAGATGTACTTGTTATGACAGATGCCTTCACGAAATACGCCCAGGCGGTACCTTGCAGGAATCAGACAGCACCAGTGGTAGCTCGTGTACTTCATGAAACATGGTTCGTGCACTATGGCGTTCCTCTCCGAATACATTCCGACCAAGGAAAGAACTTTGAAAGTTCTTTGATTCGAGAGCTGTGTCATCTGTACAACATTGAAAAGTCACGAACATCCCCATATCATCCTGAAGGAAACGGACAGACAGAACGGTTCAACCGAACATTGTGTACCATGATTAGGTCTCTTGCTCCTTCCCATCGAAGAAAATGGCCTGAACTCATCAGTAACATAGTGTTTCTGTACAACAGTACACCGCATCGAGTTACTGGGATGTCGCCATACAAGCTCCTCTTTGGTAGAGAACCATACACCCCCCTGGACCAACTCCTGTCTAATGTAGAACTTACTTGGGATGAAGACTTCGTAGCTCAGCAGGCTAAAGCTCTGAAATGTGCCCACGAGTGTGCAAAGAAGCACATCGAACAATCACAACAAAGGCAGAAAGAGAGGAATAATGTCCAAACAATCAGTAAATCACTGACAGTCGGTTCCAGAGTATTACTCAAACGATGCGCCTTTGATGGCCGACATAAATTTGAAGACAAATTCCATCGATCTCCTTTCATAGTAATGGACGTTAATGCACACCAAGACGTGTACGCTATTCGACCCTTACTTGGTGGACCTACAAAATGGGTGAACAGAAAATTACTCATTGAGGATCCAAGAGAAGGACTACCCCAAATTGAAGAGAATGAAGCAATGTCAACATACGAGGGAGATGTCACTGTAGAAGCTTGTGGAGAGGGAAGTAGTGATGATACTTCTGACACTCATGACCTATGGTACTGGATAACCCAAAATGGAAATGATCAAACTATTCCCTTGCGCAGATCAAATAGATCCACCAAGGGTAAACACAGAAACCCATTCCATCTCCCCAGATCAGTGCAGCCTTCATAAGGAGATCACACAATGAATTCGTGTATATAGCTATGTTATGAATGAAGTGGCTGTATGTCCACATTATCATTTTTGTTGGTTATTGTGGGCTATATTTTGTGACTGTATATTTTATTTTCTAAGTTAGCAGTCATCGGAGTTAAATTTCAGTTATGAGATTTTTACATTACACGAGTCGTGTAATGAAAATAGCGGGGAAGGTGGTGGTTATATGAATATAATATATATCATCAATATACATGAATGTATTATTCATAACTTGGAATTTCGGATTTGGATTGCAGTCTCACTGCCGTCGATGTATACTTTATCATTTTTGTTTGCATATATTATACCATGTGTGTATAATATGCCGAAGTTTGATGTATAAGACACATAGATGTAAACATAGCTGTAGTTGCCATTATACAATAGTTTTCATGAAATTATTTATGATAGGCATGTATATTAGACTCTGTATATTGTGTTTCGATATAAATTCGAATTACTCACATAGACATTGATACATGGTTTTATATACGACGCAGAACATGTTATGTTGTTCTGTTAAGGCATGGTTGACGTCATTCTGGGCTTTTATGCATCATTTTCTCGGAGAATCTGTATATAACTGACAATGTAGAATGACTGAGCTTTACATTGTAAGTCGAACTGAAGAAAATTGTAATATATTGATGTATTATTCTTTTGGCACGGAACTTATATGGCACTTGCGTATGTTTTGTTTATTCTGACAAATTTGACCTCACTTTTGTACAAAGTATCCAAATATGAGTGTTAAGTGTTAATGATTTAGATACTATTAATTTGTAAGAGGTTCCAAAGTTGCAGCTTTTGGCAGACTTCTTATAAGCTGAATTTTGTTGTATTCCCTCGTTTGTATATATTTGGCCGGAAAAGCGGGGAACACACACTTTTCTGGAATATATTATTTTTGTAATCATTCACTGTTCTGCTCTATATGGAATTGCTCTAATGACTTGACATTAGGAGCGGGGAATTTTTTTTGTTATGTATTATTATGTATGATATGAAAATGATATGACGTGATCGAGATTATATAACACATGGGTTGTGTTATATAATCGCGGGGAAGTTTGTGGTAAACGGGACAATGCGCTATTGTTGCGTCAGTGCGTTAAATTAGGGCGCGTTGTGACCATGCCAATGACGCAGCTGTGTGCGGTTGGCGTCGTTGGCATGGGCACAACGCAACTTTTATTTTTAATAAGAATACACAAGGACACAGAGACGCAGATTCAATTCATTTTTATATCTACTTCAGAGACATTTAGATGTATATACTTCTTGTGAGCGCCTCGGTACATATTTTGTGATACAAGCACTACGTACACGATAGCTGCGGGAACCCCGGAGTTTACTGGTAACGTAATCATTATATATCGACAGACTGGTGAGTAAAACCCTTTCGATATAATATTATTATGATTCTTCTTCTTCTTCTCCTTCTCCTTTTTCTTCTACTACTACTACTTCTTTACTAAGTCAAACTGGAATTGCTGTTAAACGTGAATTATTGTATGAAATCAAAATATTGAGCTAATGATATATGAAATTTATATTTATTGCAAAGTGAGAGACTGGTTGAAATCATTTCATTTGTGAAATAGTCACTGTTATAAATAATTGTAAAGTTTGACAATTATTTATGTTTGTTTACCCTTAATAGGGGCTGTTTTGGTTTCCAAATAAAATCTATGCAACGCCAACTGGAGACTGTCAGCGTCATCATTGAGCCGGCTTACAACACTTTTAATCAAAACTCTGAACTTGCAGGAACTCAGAAAATGCATTTTCCGAGCATTTTCCAGTAGCCCCGCGCAGCTTGTGTGCGCGCAAATACTTAATACGTGTGCGTACGTCTACCACGCACTACCCCTACGATCTAGCTACATACAGGTAAAATCTCTCGCGCGAGAGCTGCATGTTTCGGTCGTTGAGTTGGAAACGTGGTGACTGGAAAAGGGACTATTTCCTTCGAATGTAAGTAACTTAGTAAATATTAGTGGAAAAGTGAGCAAAGAAAATGGGATTCCATCCCGATGGAATCCCATTTTCTTTGCTCACTTTTCCACTAATAATTTATATTCTTTCTGGTCAGTTTATTCTGTCTGTATTTAACTTAGTAAATAAATACATAGTTCCTTATTGCACTGCATAACGGAACTTAAAAATCTGTTTTGATCTATTAGTTAGATATACAACTTTGATCTGAGACTTGGTTAATATCAAGGTTCAAGCGCTAACTACGTTAGGCCGATGTCTTTAATTACTGTATTTCGCACCGATCCCGTGGGCGCGGGCATGCCTACCAACCCCCGGGCCGCCACCCGACCGTGCCGGCGGTGTTTGTTAGTGGAACAGCGATTATTCCGTAAAGCACGTCTTGACACGGTGCGAAAAGAGGCCTAACAAACATTAGGTCTACGTCTAGATTTAGGTGTCTTGTTAGTTCGATCTAGGTTTGTAATTTATGGCCTCATCACATGCAGTTGGACTGAATCCTCGTCTACTGTTAGGTCTAATCTATCTAACGGTATATACACTCTCTCTAACTGTTAATACTAACGTTAGTGTTAGACATTCTAGCTAGTAGGGGTAGTGTTACTCTAACGACGAATGTTAGTGTTAGTGCTAGAATGTACGGCTACGCCTGTTATTATGCCAAAACAATTTAATCGGGCTAGGCCCTATGACACTAGTAGTATAATCACAATGAACTTAACACCTAACGTTAGCACATTAGCAGTTGTATAACGTGGACAGTACAGGTCCACTACTACTAACGTTACTGCGCTGGTTAGATGTATTTCTATTTGTAGGGCTAGAGCCAGGTCCAGGGCAAGGGGCTGTAGACTATACAGAAGATGTAGATGTAGATCTACCAACGTTTAGAGTCTAATAGTAATATACTAGACCTACAATATAAAATCTAGGGCCGGGGTCTGAAGCATAAATAGCTGGCGTCTGGAATTAGGATCTAGGTCTAACCTTAGTCAAGATCTGGGCCACTGATTCTACCTAACGTTAGAGGTTTCTAGTAATCTACTACTCATATCTAGGCAGTTTTGTTGTAAAGACCCAGCTTACTAGGCCTAGCTAGACCTAAGTTTAGGCATCTAGAGGTTCTAAAATCTATGCATAATAATTATACTATATATGTAGGCTAACTTTGATCAAAAAGTTCATGTTAGATCTAACATTAGAAGATCCTAACATTAGCTCTAACGTGAATTATCTAGGCTAATATTAGTCTCTAGAGCAGAGGTCTAAGGTTGATTCCACTCTTTCTGGTATTTGTAGACCTGTGGGTTCAGAAAAAGAGTCTAGGATTTAGGCCTAGGTGTTTTATATAAAAGCGAGTCTACAACCAAGTGATCTTGCCATTCGAATATGCCTGAAAGAGAGAGAGAGAGAGAGAGAGAAAGTGTTCAGTCCTGACTGCCAACCTCTCCTAATCTGTGAATCATTTACATGTACTCTTCTAGTTTACAAATAGATCTAGTCAAAGAGAAACTATTTAGAAATGTCTTTACTCATAAGTACCAAGTTGTTATGTTAATGTCTCAAAGAATAAAGGTTCATTTGAAAAAATGTAAATATTACATTTTTAATGGATCATTTATACCGACTCACTGAAACCTAAATATCTTCTTCTTTTTTAACTTTTTAAAAAGCTAAAAAAAAAAATCATCTTTGTAAATGAAAGAGATATATTTTTAGTTATAATTGATTTGCATGGGAAACAAAGAAAATTATGTCAATGTCAAGATGCCTTTTCAAAACAATTAAATTTCAAATTGATTTTATTTTTTGTTCACTATTAGCTTATAATGCTCTGCTTTAAAGATGAAAAAAAAATTATTTGAGTCATGTTGATTTCTGTTTTCAGCTAGATGTACCAACAAGTGGACAGACTGAGTCTTGTCTTCAAACTTCACCAAAGAGAGAGACATATGCCTATTCTGACTTGCCAAAATCTAATTGTAAAGACTGAGCTCTTTCTACCTGCAACAAATTGCAGAACAACCAGAAGGTAAGAAACGGTAAATGTCTTAAATAGCGGTCTAATTTGAAATATCTTTTAAATACTAACTTACTAAGTGTTTGATTATCAAATGTATCACTTCAGTGCCCAGTTGAAAATAATGCCAAATCTAAATACATTGAGTATCAAATATTCCTATTCCATTTGAATAAATTGTAACAAGCATGTTTTCGCTTTGACAGTTGCATTACAATGCAGTGTACAAATACTTTGCAAACAAAGAGAGGAGAATAATCTTATACACGTGTATCTCCATTTATATAATAAGGGGAGCAAATCTATGATCGGATGTGTATTCTTGTTTTCTTGTAAATTCATTGCATGTTCTATTGTAGAGGATCATATGAAAGAACGGTATTCTATCTACTGAAGATGAGATCATATAAAAATCAAACATAAATGTAATCAAGTAAGATATTATATGTAATGAAAAATTTCTCAACCATGTCAATTGGCACAAGTGTTTAATGTGTGCACAAATGAAAATACGTCTGTAGTCACAGATCAATTAACTTTCCATTGTTATTATGTTGCGTTAAGTATGACGTAAGGGTGATATGCTGTGATGTATTGTTCTTTATTTTTATCAAGGTGTCACCAACAAATGGACATGCTGAGTTTGAGATCACATCCACTAGAGTGAGGGGGAGATAGAAAGATGTCTTGACTGCGATGTGAATGCCCTTTCCAGCTCAGAAGTAAGTGTCATCGATTTGAAATTAGGAATATCATCTCATGAATACAAATCGATTTATGCAAGGAAATCATATCCTAATCCACATACAAATGAGAGCATGATACAATCAAATATTTGTGTACAGGAATTACAGGTGTCAAGATGACTTCCATCCTACATAATTCATTTTCAGTAAGATATGGCTTTAGAGCATCAAAGATGATAATAACAATGACATGATTAATGTATTACATGTAAGACAAATTAATGTTGACAGTGACCTGAAGATCCAAAATCTCATACTAAGGGATTCATGAGATCGTGATGATTAATTCTAATTCATGATGAATGTGTTTGTTTATGTTGCAGTATGATTATCCTGTTTCACTCATAAAAATGATAACTTATTTAAGTTTTTGTTAATTGTATTTTCGACCAGAATTAGCACAAAGTGGACAAAATGGACCCTGCAAACCACAGCCAACTACGGACAAGAGAGAGAGAGAGAAAAAAGAAAGAGAGAGATGTCCTGACTACCAACCTCTAATCTGTGCATCCTGCACTCTATTTCGAAAGGAAATGTGGGAGGTAAGCAATAATACATGTACATGTAAAATGTAAACCCCAAATATGTTGGAATATTTTGTCAAGCCTTTGACATCTTGACCAAATTTTTTACTGTCGATCGTTCATTGGGCAGAAAATTAACGCATGTTTTGCTAAATGAATGCAGTACTGCATATGCATGTAGTCAATCACTCCAACAACGAAGATTTACATGAATTAACGCTGATTATTATTTTTTTTTAGCCTCTGTCAAAGATGGTTGCAGGAGTTTTTATGTTGTTGCAGTCATCATTCACACGCACATCTGTCCTATTCTCATCTTGCAATAACTTAACATTTACTCAGCAGATCATCTTCAACTTTGGTTTTATACAGAAGAGATGATTACCTGCTGAGCCTTGTACAAGTAGCATTTTAGTTATTATTGTGATTTTGCTGCTGATTGTAAATTACAGGGAAACCCTGATTTTTATTGACTGTAGAGCATTGCTACCATGACATTATATTTACCTTCGGATGGCAAAGTTACCATAACCTCTAAGCAATTTGACTTTGATTAGTTATGAGGGTATTGATGTGAAAGGTCACAGGGACATTATATGCACGAAAGTGTTGAATGTATCCAGTTGCAGTATCAGGCAAGCACTACCTTGAAATTCTTCTGAATGGAATAAAAAGCTTAATGGAAAGAATTGGATATTTGGATCATGAAAGTTTCCTACATTTTATATTTCATCGTGTACTCACGGTTAAATTGCTACAATTAGGATCTACTGTATAAAATAATATACTTTACAGTTTCAAGGAAACACTACATATAGAGGAAATCAAGTAACCGTATGTCTTTATTAGCCTATATGTCACTGTGTCTTCACCAAAGATTAAAATGCCCATGTCACTTTCCTCATCAAGTAAAGACAGATACACCATTCTTTCTCTCTCTCTCTCTCTCTGTCTCTCTCCAGAAACAACCCTGCCAGGCTATCCGGTCCGCATCCAGATTCCGTATGAAGGATGTCATCAGAACCTGAACTTGCATGTGGAATGCATCCATCTAAACTTCTCAAATATAATCACAATGTGCTTTCAGAACTATTATAGAAGTTGAATATATAAAAGACATGTGTATATATTAGACATTTCTACTAATCCAGATTAAATGCTTCTTTTCTAATCTTTTTTTTCTTTTTTTCCCTTAGTGATGAAGTAAAACAAGACCTGATATCAAAATGTGCACAACACTACTTGGCAAAGAGCATTTACAATATGATTTGATGTAGATCTACTTCCAATTTTGATGGCAGCATTAAAGGGATGAGGGATGGCCTACTTTTGGTTGAGATGGGGGCTGATATGGAGATTTTGTAAAATAATGAGAACCCTGTTACGAAATATTAAAGAGTAAACAATACCAAGAGGAATTCCAAATTTATTTGTTAAAAATTGGTTTTGAAAAGGCTGAGATGTACAAAAACAAAGAGGTCCTAATAAAGGTGGCACCCACTTCTAATTATTATCATTCTGTGTCACTTTTTAAAAAAATTTCTCGGCCGTTTCAAAACCAAGAACTTTAATCAAACAAACTTCAAATTACTCTAAGAATTTGATGCTCTTTCATATTTCATAAGTTGTTTTTATTTGCTTGCAAAAAGTTAAAGTCTGAATCTCCATCTCAACCAAAACTATACCATGCCTTTGAGACTCACAGTTACAAGCCGCATACTAGTAGTTCATGGAAATTGATCCTGTTATTTCCTTTGAAGCCCAAACGCCAACATTTTAATCCTGTCAGATTGGAATGTCTTTTGTTTTTGTTTTTATGGGGGGGGGGGGGCAACAAAAGGGAAGTGAACTTTGCCTTTCTTCATCAGATGGAGGAAAATGTGTGACATGTTAGTCAGAAAAAAAAAACTGCACGTTGAAGTGCTTAAAAAGAGAAAATTTCACAAAGTAACAGTTGGTGAATCTGAAGGGAAATAGCATAGAGCATGTTTTTTCTTTTCTAGTTTAAGATATAAAAGAATAGTATGTAGCTTAAAGGAACGAACATAAGTAAAATGTTTCAATCCAAACGCCAAGTACAAGAAGTAGTGAAAAGAAAATGTACTGGTCAAGATGTATGTTTTGCCAGGTTTTCTTTCACATGTGCCATAATTGTCATGATGTTGGTAATACTATAATATATGTTAGCTATTCAGGGCCCCAGCAATGTATTCTGGTACTTGGAATGAGGGAAAGTATTAGAGGGAAATACCGGTACCATGCATTTTGGAGAGGTAATTTTTTTTTCTTCATTGAGAGACGAGTATTCAGTACAGATACCTTATCACACTGGTCTGCAGAACACAAAAATAATATCAGACTAAAAGTAGATTTTTAAAAATTTGGCAGTCACCATTCTAATTTAGTTGTACATTGACGAAAGTTCAATGCAACAGCGTACAGTCATAATTAGCTAGGATATGTAACCACAAATTTTTAAAAAGATAGAGATATTGAAATATTGCTTAAAGAGAACATTTTGTTTTTCTAACTGGTGTAACGTTTGTGATGCTGGACACATTATAGTATATGTCACATTAAAAAAAAATTGAGGCTGTCAATGCAGTTAATGTAGTCAGCGCAATTTGTATTGTTTTTCAAACTCTTTTGATGTATATCACAGAGATTTGTTCATGAAAGACATTTTCACTGAGGACTCATTCTTTTCTAAAGCTTTTAATCATTTAAGAAGATTGCTTTCAGATGGATTTTTTTGTTTGTTTTTAGATGTCCACAAATGGAGACTGAGGTTCTTTACCTTTCAAAACGAAATACTGTTGAAGAGAAATAATTATATATATTTTGCAGGATTCAAGCATGTTCTTACTGTGTATGGTATTCTAATCAGCATTTTGGTAACCAGCAACATAGATGTCAAGTGCTGCTATTCTAGTAAATGTACGCTAATGGCAAATCATTGCTTTAAAAAAGAGAAATTGCCTCGTTTACTGTTTACTGTATTTCATTCGTGAACGCTGTTTGAGACGGTGGTTGCGGGCGTGTGCACATTGTGTAGTACGTTTTGTTGGTTGACTGGGAATTTAGAGTGTTGGTGATAACTGAAATGATTTTTTTTTTTCACAAATTTGTGATAATATAGAAAAAAAATCGAATTGCAAACAAACAAGTTGTTACATGTCTGCTCCAAGGACATAGAACTTGGCCAAGGATTAATATAATCTGCAATATAGACTCGATGATATAACCGACTTAATGATGGGAAGGGGAAATAAAGCTGTTATTGCATTGTACGCATTTCACTTCTACTTCCTTTTCGCTTCTTATTTTCTCTTTTGAGGGTGATATTTGCCTTACTTTTTCACACAAATCCGGGATACATAATAACATTTTTATGTCGCCGACTAAGTGTGCGTTCCAAACAACGTTCATGTCAACAATCAACCATCATAAAAGAAACATTTAGTATAAGTCTTCTGCGGGAGAATATATTAAAATAAAATGCAAACACCTCGCCTTAGAACATTACAAAAGTAAAAGTGATTTCGTGCCTATCCCTTGCAGGGCTCCGTTTCAGGGCCTGAGAATGCAAACTATATAGCATTACGAATTCCAAAGCATTCTCGGGGGAAGGGGTGAGTATGCAGGATGGGAGATTTGGTATCGTAATTTTTCCCAGTAACATGTGATTTGTTATCACGGTTTCCATGACAACCATTTCCGAACATAGTAAACAATTTTATATAACTCTTAGGTTTCATTGTTAAACATAGATTAGTTAGATTGACACATTTTTCACACACACACAAAATGTTTCAACACTCGTACGTTTTACAATTATGAATATTTGAAATTTTCAGGGAGTGACCTAATGATGATCAGTTGCCATGGTAACAACACTACTGATTTTATTTATTTTTTGGGGGTGGGGGGGGGGGGGTGGGGAAGAAGCACATTTCAGTCATATCAAGGTGCCACAAAGGGTTTTGCAGTCAGCTATCCAACCTGTCCATTGACTTCGCCAATTATGTAAGATAAATACCTACACGCACTATACCATGTACAATATATATGGGCTTACGCTATACATTCGATTTTTCATTCAAAATGCGCGTCCGGTAAAAATACATCGTCCCATTTAGGATAACATAAAACGAGTTATCTTTCGCCTTATCTTGTAATTTCTTTGCTGCATAAGATATCAGAATATATATTATATTTCGGAATAATAAAAACTTTTGAATAGATTGATTTAGGTAGTTTAAAAAAACTTTGAAATATTGGTAGATTTTACAAAGTACAATTTTGAGTAAATCAAGTTTTTATGTTTCATTGCGCCATATATGTGCGTGTAAAAATTCTACATTCAAATGCATATTAGTCAGGTTCTAAACTTGAAATGGAAGATAACACATTTCTAGTTTGAAAGGTACTTATCAACCATTACTTATTTCGGTAAAATAAAAATCGTGATTTTTTACATTCTTTCAAATTTTGTGCTAAAAAAGACATTTTTCGGCAAAAACGCGCGTGACATCCGGCCGTACGCTAAACTTGAGTATTTTTGCAAGACTTTCAGCTGGAAAACTTAGCATTAACAAATTTTGCCGTCCAAAGTAAAAAAAATCGTCTTGGCTGGCCTACTATTATAACCTTTGTACTTTTTATAAGTGAGCCTAATTAACATTATCATGTAATTATAGCGTGCGTACAGTATTGCAAATCAATTTCATTTCGTTAATTGTTTCTGCAAAATACAAATCACTTTATAAAACATATAATTTTCTTTATCATTTATCATGGATATAACTTTGCACATGAGAAAGAACAAAGGAAATCAAATTACCACAACAGGAGGGCCCCCAAAAGCAAAGCTTATAATGTTTTGGGCCTCATTATAGATATACAGAGAAAAAATAGTTTTAATAAACTATCGTGTATTACCAAACAAAACAATAATAGACACGTTCGCAGGTAATGCTAAGAAAAAGAAAGGGAAAGCGAAACTGGAAGATAATGAGAAAGAATAAGAGATAAATCAAAAGGGCGTACCCCATCACTGCAGGATACTTCACAACGATTTTCGCGAAAGACAAAAAAAAAAAAAAAAAAAAAAAATGCGCTCTCACCAAGAAGGCGACTCCACGGCGACTTCAGAGACGTTTCCAAACAAGGTGGCAATCAGTAATGATGTACCCAGAAGCCGCGGAGACATCGCCGCGACGTCTCAGAGACGTCTAAGGCCGGGACCTCACAAATATGATTTGTACCATGCAGAAACAATTTATTTTTATCCATGGGGAAGATTGAACACACTGATATTATGAATTTTCAAGGGTTTTCTAAAGCGAGGAATCCATTTATCACACCAGTTTCCATTTTCAAATGATGCAAATACCTCATGTATCATTTAATCTGCATCATGCTAATTATATATAACATTAGCATTATACCATGCTAATGGCTGTCTTTATGCTAAATATAGGAGAATAGTGATTGCCCTTTAGTTTGCCAAGGTGCGACCAGGCTTAATCTATTCCAATACCAATTTAAAACACGTACCAACACAAAACCTTGTAGGCCTATATAAAACTTTTCTAGGTCATATATAGGCCCTATACATGGTATCTGGTACCATCTACAGTTGTACTGGACTGTCATAAATAATTATGTAACTCGGAGTCTCTCATAATTATGCTTAGTTGCTTACCATGACATTAAGACACTTGCATCATTTGAAAACTGGTGTTAAAAATAGATTCCTCGTCACGGAAACACTGGAAGAGTCGTATTATCTGTGTTTTAGGCTTCCTGGATTGAAATCAGGAATATCTAACATAACCCTTACGCTAATAAGGTAAATGTGCTACTTAGACTGATAAAGACAATTACCCAAAGCTATCAAGATGCCAACCAAGCTTAATTTAGTTCAATACCCATCTAGAACACAAAACAACACCAACAACACCAACAAACAAACAAACGAACAATCTTTTACTTAGCCACTTTTCTTGGTCATGTATAATACAAAGGATAAGGCAATAAGATACAATCTACTGAACTATTGTACGTAAAATTATGCAAATTAACTCATTATGCTGATTATGCAATTCAAGACACTCACATTATCTAAAAATATGCAAGTAATGTCACAAATTGATTCCTCGTTTTAGAAAATCCTGTACTATTCGATTTGTCCATATTTTCAGGTGTTATGTGGAACAAAATATGCTATTTGCACGATTATGCTAACTGGACAAAATAATGAGAAAAAAATTCCCAAGGTTGCCAAAGATTCAACCAAGCTAAATTCACTTCAAACCCTTCTAGAACACGAATCAACCAAAGCAAATTTGCACTTACCAAGAACAACTTTTCCATGTTATGTACATGATATATGGGACCCTCTACTAACCAAATCAAGGTATTATACTTGAGGTTAGAAGTTGAAACGTCAACTGGCAGTGGCATGAATGTTTTTGGGTATAGGTAAAACATTATTCCAAAGTATCATCAATAACAGCATAAACTAAAAGGATGTGTTTGTTTCTTTTGTTTATGTTATGAGACTATAAGAATAGATTATCCACCCGAAAGGTCCTGCGAGCATGTTTAGCACACAATAAAGGTTAATCCTGATCAAAAAGTAAAATCTGTAACTATTTAGCCATTACACATAAAACGTAGATAGCGGCACTTACAGTCAAAAGAAACGCATGATTACTGTCTTCCTAAGTTTGTTCTCATCAAGCGTAATTGACATAGAAACGATGGAGCCACCCATGACAGCCGTCTTTACCATAACACCCCATTAGTCTGGATCCTCTCGTACTTGGGATAAGATTTGATTGGTATTGTTCACATGAGACAACATCTGCATTTTGTCGAGAAGCGCTTGATAGCCCATACTGGCGCGTTCACCGGGTTTGCACAATCGATTTCCATGTGCCATAATGTTTAGTTTTCATTTCCAGTGTGGAGTCTAGCGACAGTTTGATCGAAACGATAATCTGGAGCACATAGAAATACTGACGATTCAGAAGACAGATAGACACGACCTATCCCGCAGATTATGTACTGATTAAAGTGTACAATGTTTGCTGACAATACAAGTTCGAAGTTGATGCGGCACGCTAAAATATTGTAATCTATACATAGGGCACTATACTCACTGTGACTTGATGAGATATAACAATATTACTAACGACTTCGGGAAGCCTCGTCAGTGTAACAGAATTATGCGCCGTCGGGCGATAAAAGTTCAACAATGAAAATAATCTGAGGTAGATATGAAACCAAAGGATATAAGCAAGCGATTTTTCTGTACATATCGCATCTGAATGGTGACAAGTTAAAGGTATAACGTTTGTGTCGTAATTATTGTTTTTATGTATAACTCCACGATTCAGGACATGCTTTTACACTGAAACCTAGAATAGCAGCCGTGTGTCAACTTTCGGACGAAATGTTTGGCTAATGCTATAAGAGGTTCTTGATGATACCAATAACGCTCTTATATTCATTGTTTGAGATTAAAAGCATTTTTCAACTCTGCAAATCGGCGAAAACGTAGACCTTTTATTTATTTGGCCCTCGCAGGTATTTTGTGAGAGATTAGGAAATTCTGCAGCTGGAAAGATCACTTAAGTTGTTCAATAATGTCATGACATGATTTTCTCTCATTTAGTTTGGTGACTGGTCAAAACACCTTGTCTCCACAGCATTCAAGGGAAAAACACCTGTAACTTCTAATTTATCTTTCTGCGCCATCAACATCGGTGCATTTCCTACGTCCGGCTCACACCTGCATTTGCACAGTATCCATGCAGAAGAAGGAGGAGAAGGAGGAAGAGGAGGAGGAGGAGGAGGACAAGAAGAAGAAGAAGAAGAAGAAGATTCATGTGATGCCATAGGATTCCGCAAGAGTAAAGACAATTCGCTATATTTTGTTTTGTGCAAATATTGCGCGTTAAATTTACGAGTACGGGTTGTTCCAAGCCGACTCCTTGATAAATAGCAAAAATGACAGTCATGTAGAATGAATCGATCAGATAGGCTGGACTAGCAAACGCGTACATCATCATCACAATAGTCATGTTTTTTGACTAAAAGATCTCAATACTGCATGCTTAAATTTTCCCTTTATAGTAGATAATGAATGATTTGCAAACCGAGTTTCTTAGTTGATATGATTACTCTTTTACTTTTTGCTATCACTTCGTAATTCCAAGGAGAATTTGACACCGGTGTGTGTAAATTATAACATGTTATGTTATTTTCATACAGAAGCATAAAAGTGACAAAAACACAATACTTGTGCTTGATTTCTCTGCGTTGCTATAGTTCTCTTGACAGCTGACATTTTAAGTGGAAGTGCATCATGACTTCACCTAGTTTTGCAGTCATAGACTCTTTTATAGTTCGCTTTCAAAAATCTTATTTATCCTTCCTCGTTTTCACAGTCTGTGCTTTAGTGAGTGTATTGCCAACAGGAACAGTCTTTTTACAAGTGTTAACTTACTAAATTAGGTGTTAAGACATCCACTAAAAGTTTGATCATTTGACAAAAGCCTTTCTCACATACTGATGATGAGAATCACCAGAACTCGGTCTTTAGATTAACAGGCGAAAATTCCTGTCAGAAATACAATCTAAAGTCGAGGAGTTAACAATACTCTATGACACCAGAACACCAGCCCGCGTTCCATGAAAAAATGGACATAATTATGAAAGCAATTCTCCGTTTTGCGATGTGCAATTTTGATCAGTTGCTGGTGCACGATAATGTAGTACCATCCAACGAGCAAATAGTCATGATCTTTTCACATTTTGATACCTGATGCTGTCCATCCAACTGCTTCTAAGTAAACACGACTTGTGTTCCTTTCTGGGTTTCTGTGTGCACTGTATGTCGATGCTGTCGCTGTTCCCTGGAAGAGTGACGGAAACGGATATGGAGCCTTTTCAAACGAAATTAAGTGTATGTCGATGTCAATTAATGCTTTTATTCCTACACTTCCCCTGTCATCTTGTGGGCGTTATTGCATCGTTTCTCGCGGTATTGTGTTAAAAACAGCACGGTGTTGACACACTTGATTTTAAGGGGACGTGCTCTGATGTGAGAACCGGGTTTATTGCTTGGTTGATATGTGATGCATGGTGTAAACGGAGAGTCTGGCACAGTCGTATTTCTCAAGGTATCGGAATTGTCTTCAGATCATAATGATTGCAGATGAAGGAGGATGAGAGAACGACACAGGTAAGGAAGAATGATGACATTTACTGTGAATTTTGTCTTCTGTGACAAAAGTTTGGAATATACCATTAGTTAATGCAGCAAAAATAACTGTCCATCAGCAGTGGCTTAATGTATACTCCTTGAAGGTAATATTTCCGTGAGTGTATCTTGTTTGTTATTTGTTTCTATGAAATGACAATGTTATATGCAAGATGACTGTTCGTGAAATTTTAGTTGAAGCAAAACCTATACTGATCACTACAAAATCACTGACAACAGTTGGTAGTGGTAGGTAAGAATCGATGAATGGTGATGGTAAACTCCACACCACGTAAATACCATATGTGTCAAATTTTTACAAATTGCGAAAACATGTCTGAAAAAGTAGATTTATTCCCCTGGTCATCTTAAAAGTTATTGCTTTACAAAAGGGCCCATCGTACTAATATGGCATTATGATTATTAGGCCTATGAGATATTACAGGACTTGATCGCGGCCACATTATGCCGAAATCATCTTAGTTTGACACTGTATATAAAAGTTTGTCTTCTCAAAATAAAATAATGGGGATTGGAATTCACTGAATGATAAAATTAAGCAAGAAGGCAAGAAGAACCGATCTAGTGTAAGCACAATCTTATACCGACGTCAAACAAAGCTGACCTCGGTGTAAAAGTGACATTTTTATTTTGGCAATATCAATAGAAAGAGATTGTTATTACATTCAATGTAAAATAATGAAATTGATGCTTTTCCAAGTGTTAATTGACGGATCATTCTGGTCGATACGCAAGTTCATTCTTTGTTTGAAAAGGATCAATGACTTCCATAAATTATTACGTAAAGCTTACGCACTATGTCGCTCTAAAACGAGTAAAGTAGGGGAACGTGGGGCAGGATGGGCCACATTTCACTAAATAATGTGCTTTATTTCAAATATTACGTCACAAACTCAGTTAATGTGTAAACAGGATTTACAAAGATTGTGTAAGGTAACACAATCACACGTAATATCATCTTAATTGCCTACTTTTATTTTACGTAATAGCCATCTCAAAATAGTCAAATTTGTCCCATCCTGCCCACAAACGTGGGGCACGATGGGACAAACAATGAAGATGCATATTTCCGTGTTCCACTTGAAACGGTCGCTCTTTCTTTTGTAATTCCGGACCACTCCGAAACAGAAAAAAGAATAAAACATATACATTAACCTTATCCCATATCAAAATTAATATGATGGGGCAAGATGGGACACCCGCCCATCCTGCCCCGAGGTGGATGTCCCATCCTGCCCCATGCACACACACACTACACTTCTAAGCTGTACACAATACATGCAATGACATTCAGTCTGCCTACATTTTGTGAAATAAACTTGATGTATATACTATAAAAACCACACGATATCAACGTTCTACCGTTCTTCATATTATGCCAGGGATACATTTCATAACCTCAGAAATTCTGCCGTCATCGATATCAATTTTTGCGTTTGTTCACCAAAGCTCAAGAGAATCTCAGCTTCACAGAGCGTAAAGATGGCTTCCTGACAGCGTGCTTTTTATCAGTGCAGATTATAGTGCCCTCTGATGCTTACTTAGATAGTTATCGCATTGTCCCATCCTGCCCCGTGACCCATCTTACCCCACGTTCCCCTACCCTTAACCGATTGAGGAAACAGAAAGGTCATTGGGACCAGTGTGTCCATGAGCTAACTCCGAACTGGCTTATTAGCTCACGTGCAATTATAATTTAGTACCATTGACCTTTATATTTTCTCGGTTGATTAGACTCGTCACCCGTTTTAGAAATGTCATAATGTATAAGCTTGCCAGGCGTAACAATTTTATTCATGGAATTCATGTTCAAACAGCATGATAATGAGCATGCGTAGACCAGGGGCATGTTTCACTGTAACATGGGAAATCGATCCAACTTCGATCCCACAACTTTTCCTGAGATCAGCTGAATCAAACTTAAGAATGATCTCAGAGCTTAGTGAAACAGGCGCCAGTTAACGAGAATGCAGGGTCTCTCAACTTATACGGAAACATCCATTTCTCTGTTTTTGCATTGCATGCTCTACCAAACTTGTTTTTCTTTCTCTTAATCTTGCCAAAAGACCAGGCCTGCATGCTGTCAGGCGGATGTGCTGGCAAGCAACATTTACAAGGATAATATGAATAATCATTGCATCGCGTATGCTTATCTCACTGATTTTGAAAACCTTCTTGTCTGTTGGTACAAATGACCTTTTTCTGTTCATGCGCAAAGTGAAACTACGAACTGGCTTATTATTAAGAGCTGGTGACAAAAGTGGCGTATCGTCTTACACCACCTGACTTCGGAAGTAACCGAGCACATGACTGTATGGGTAAGGTTGACAAAACCCATTTTCTAGTATCAAGTCACAAATCTAGTTGATGCGCTACTCTTATTGTATAATATATATATATATATATATATATATATATATACACATACATATATATATATATATATATATATATATGATAAAAACCTAAAATGACATTAATGCGCTTTAATCGCCAGGATATAGCGTTTTAATGTCATTTTAGGTTTTTATCATTATGTATATATATATATATATATATATATATATATATGTATATATATATAATATGAATTATATATATGTTTATATATAATACAATATATATATATAATATGTAATATATATATACATATATTTCATATATAAATGTACATAGTTGTGTATATAATGAATATAAGAAATTGTAAAATCGTGGCGGGATATCCTCTTTACGTATATTTATGAGTTTGTTTTGTGTGTGTGTGTTTGTCTGTGTATATTGTGTCAATAGGCTTTTAAAATCTATTTGGCTACTATGGCAACTTTTGTTATTCTTAAGTAATTATTTACGCTAATATGAGTTCATAAAAGTTGCACTGAACTGTGCTGAAAGGAGTTGTTTAAAGGGATGGTATAGTATTGGTGGAGACGAGAATTGGGCTTTTAACTTTTTGTGAGGTACCAAGAGATCACTTATGAAATAGTACAGACCATACAATTTTAAGAGGAATTCAGAGTTTATTTGATAAGGATCGGTTTTGGAATGGCTGAGACATCTAAAAACAACGTAAAACAAAGCGATCATGATAAAAGCTGGGTCCCACCTTTTATTAAGATCGCTCTTTTTTTTTTTTTTTGGATATCTCCGCCATTTCAAAACCAGTTTTCATCTTATAAACGTCGAATTCCTCTTGGAATTACATGTTCTTTCATATTTCATAAAAGGTTTCTCATTATCTCACCAAAAAATGTTAGAAACCTGTTCAAGTTCTCTGTCTCAACCAAAACTATACGATCCCTTTAAGATACAATGCAAGACAACCAAGTCTTGACGACAAGGAAACTGACTTTGCCAAAGCAAGGCATCTCATGCAATGTTACCGTATATAGTATAGCTACCTCTATTGCTGGGGAGCATTACTGCGATTATGTCAAGTTTACTGAATTCTTTGGGTTTACCTCTCCGCCATAACACACTCAGTCTAGGTCTGAGATCAGAGCCATATTTCTAGCAAACATTGTATGATCAATATTTACAGCCCATTTTCTGATTATTCACTGAAACCTGCCTCACGACGTGAAAAACGACGAATCCAACTCTCGTCAACTCCGGTCAACTTGTTTGCATCTCCGCCAAGCGATGATATCCTCCCATGATAACTGATGAATGGGGCGTCTGTTCAAATCTCATCCAAAGGTTCTTTAGTCCCCTCACTGTTGCCTTATTTGACAGATCTTTAGACGTGAATAGATGACTGTTTGCGTCCTTCACAAAACTCTCTCCTTGACATACTGTGTGGCAAGAAGGACGCTGCGATCGCTAAGTGCACGAAGAAAGGATGTCTTTCAATGGTTATTGAAAGGTTCGATGGTGGTGTCTGCAAGTGGATGTTTCATTATGATGCCAATGCAACAATATTTTTAAAAGTATCGCATCATTTTAACAGTTCATCATCTCTTTATATTTTTACTATAAAAAAACCCCAATTCATCCCCACCAAGTAATTTTTCCTAACTTACCAAGGGAACTTCTGCATTCTGCTATTCAAATCGTCACGTGATGAAATTTTCGTGAAATAGATAAGCAAGGAACGTATCAAATGCGAATAACAACGAATGGTATGTAAGCCTTCAAAAGGCTTTTTTTTTCATACATCACGAGGCATATTGAAAACAATTAACAGAACTTTGAGGACGTCAGTAACGAAAAGTTAGAGGTATAAATGTAGGCTGACATTTTCAACCCTCGTATTATCGCATTATCAGCCGATTGACCGACCATCAAGAAGTAGTCCTCTTATGCGGCGTACTAACTTCCAGAGTTTGGGCTGGCATTTTTTAATACAATTTAATATCGAAGATATAAAAAGAAGAGGCTAAATTTCTATCTAATCAATAATCTTAGAGATCTGAGCTCAGGCCTGGTGTTGGACACTGCTACGCTGTTTCGGGGTTTTCGGCAGCATCAACAACGGCATCGTGCTAATCGTCATCGCCAGAACAAATGATCTCCGCGACGCTACAAACCGGTTGATTGCTAACCAATCACTGATAGACCTTTTAGTATCTGCCTTTCTTCTCTTTCTACAAGTCGTTCCGGCCTTTATTCCATCGGGTAAACCTAGAGCTCCTGATTTTGTTTGCGAATTTTGGATGAGTTGGTATCTGTTCTGGGTGCTAACCACATTAAGCGACCGGAGGTAACCTCATTGTCATTACCATTGAACGATTTTACGCTGTTACCAGGCCTATAAAATCTCTTTGGCTGTCCTATTCTCTAATGCATAATGCCATGGGCACACGGGCATAATGTTATTTGTCCGGGTCTGCGTCGATAGACAGATTAAGTATTGCCTTCTCTTTGAAGATTAAGGTCATGCTTACTGACAAGGAGGGAATTAAAATTTCGTTAAAATATCTGTCACTCTGTTCATCTATCTTTACTCTGTCAATGTCTGTCTAGTCAAGTCAACTTGAACAAAGTATGGGATTGCACTCTAATCACTTTAAACAAGACGTTTAGCTCGTAAATTCGAATAAATAGCTTAAGTTTTTAAATGAGTGCATTGCCATTAAGACACTGCCTCGTGTACATGTATCTCAAATGACGGAAATTACTCCGTGACAAATTTCAGTCGGTATAATTCAATATGTCGAAATTCCATCCGTTTGCTCAGAGAGTTTTTGAACCACTGTGTATCGTCTTCTTTATGTCCCCATAGAGGGTCAGATAAGTTAGCTGGTGGTGCTTCGCCACATGCTTACATCTATTATGATATGTGAAGTGCGAAAATTAATATCTGAAAAAAAAAGTCTGTTTATTTCCTTTGAATTGAGGAGGTATAATTCTTTTCAAAGTAATAAACTTAATTAGATATCTATTATTATAGTGACTAGAAAATTGCCAGTACAATGTGCTCCCGATATGACGAACAAAGTTAAACAAATTCTCGTTACAACGAAGTCAAAATTCAGGTCTCAAAGTTATCATTTTTAACTCTTTATGTAATATCCTGTTTGGCTGCAACGAAATCTTATATAATTATTATAAGGAAAGAAAACGTCCCGAGGACAATCTATGTTATTAGCGGGATTTGTCTATACATAATCCCGGCCTTGCGTCACAAGGTCTGTGGCGTTTGCTGTCTATTACCCACCATCTGCACTGTCCAAGACTGAAGTCAATTGCAAACCTTAATTGTAAAATCAGTTCTTGTTTTTTTTTTCTTCTGTAATTTAATGTAATATTCCACAGATTGTGTGAGGTTGAGCACAAGGCCAACGATTGCAATGTTTATAAGACATGGTTATTCAGTCACTTGTCTCCATGACTGAGTTTCAATTAATTTCATGTATTTATCTTCATTTTCAACAAAGAATATTAGTGTACACAACATATCATGCAAAAAAATAAATTTTCTGCACATGTCGAGATAAATCATGATAAGGTCTAAAATGTAAGTTCAACAAAGACAAACAATTATGTAGTTTTCATAAACATACGCCAGTAATTTGTAAAATTATTTGCTTTACCTTAAAGCGCTGTTACTCGATCATTGTTACAGTTACATGTATAAGCAGAGATATGCAGAATTTGATATTAGGGTTATAATTAGCCAAGACGGAGTTATGTAACTGTCGATGTTCTAGATGCCAAGTGCAAACCTATGAACCAAAATTTGATTCAAATTTGTAGAAGGGCCTATACACGTAGTGTAAACGAGCTGGTGCATAACAGTTTTACTACGTCCTTGGAAGATGTAAGGTGATTATTCCATTAAGCTGGTACTGTTATGTGACAATAATGGTATTCCATGTCTTAACGCCTTTTCTTTTCCTTACAATTATTGATACAGGTGGAAAGCTTCAGGGAACTCCATACCGAATCGGTTGCAGCGGTGTACGAGTTGTTGATGCATTGGTCTTGAAAGAGAAAGTAACAAAAAGTGAGAAGATCTCGATGATTTCAGTGTAACTTTTTAATGAATTTGGCTTGACGAGAAAAAAAAAGTGGCAATATCTTCTCTGACACACACTCTATAGCTGACGCTGTCGTGAAAGTAAAGAGACAAGGGCCAAAAATGAATAATTATTCTTCAATAATAATTGATGAAACCCCGCCCCTCGCAGACAATGCCACTTCATCTCTGTATATGACTCCAATATTCATAGCATTTGGGATTTTCGGTGTCATCGACAATGGGTTGGTCCTAGTCGTCATGGGGTTGGTAAACGACATGCACAACGCCACAAACTTTCTGATCGTCAACCAATCGCTCATCGACCTGCTGACGTCGTTGCTCCTCGTTGCTTACCAGATCACACCGGCATCTCCGCCAAATGGTGGCCTGGGACTAAGAGCAGTTTTCTGTGCCTTTTGGGTGAGCAAGTATCCATTTTGGTCGTTGATCATGGCCAGCGGAGCAAATCTGGTCGTTATCACATGTGAACGATTTTACGCTATTAGTTACCCACTGCGGTTTCACACTTTGGTAAGGTTTAAACACGTTGCAATTTTAGCCGCGGTGCCTTGGATGTACGCGTTGATTTTTAATATCTATATCATCGCATGGTCTGGGGTAGAGGGCCAGTTGTGTTTTGTTATGCGATGGCCCAGCGTTACTGCTGGTGTCACTATAGGGGTAATAGTCTTTGTGTTGAATTTTGTGGGTTGTTCGTGCGCATTGGTGGCGCTTTATGCCTGCATCGCCTATAAACTGCGTCTCGGGCTGACTGCGCATAATAAGGGGATAAACCATCGAGTTCAGGCGCAACAGGACGTCATTAAAACCCTCGTCATCGTCTGTGCTTGTTACGTCATCTGCTGGGCCCCAAATGATTTCTTTAATCTCGTGTATCTTATCCAAGGAGTCGGGAACTACGAAGGACTTGCGTACGAGATCACCGTTCTCATGGCTTTCGGAAATATGTGGATAAATCCTGTGATTTATGCATTTCGATATAAGAAGTTTCAGAAAGCCTTCCGAAGATTGTTCATTAAGGGAAGTCCTCAAAAAGTACCATCTCTCTACACAAACAATGCAGCTGGGTCTGTAAACTCAGGGTTCACACAGACGTAGTTGGTTCGTAAGCACCTACTTGGTCCTACATATCACCTACACTTTAACCCATAACGCGTACTAAAATTACCTGTTTTCAAGCTGATGTATAACTGGAACATATACATGTCATTTCTGAAATTTATAGCTAAAGATACTAAAACTTCGTAAACGATAAATTATGCTTTTACTCAGGTGATCAGAACTTTGCTTATCAAATAAATCCATGTATACTGTATGATACCATATCTAAAGAGGTGCAATAGCAATCTAAGGCGTAAAATAATAACTGTGGTCTAGATAAAAAACATAGTACTATTTGTCATAATTCATAACAAGAACGATGAAATCAAATGAACATAAAACAATTGAATCAGAAGAAATGCCAGTTTCCACAGCATTATTATAATGAACCCGTTTTTGTCATCCACATTGGATATTGGCAAATGCCGTCAAACTTAGGTATATCTAACAGGTTTTTTTTCAGTAGATCTATAGGATTATTGTCCTATTACACGACCAAAAAAAAATGTGTTTAATAAGAATTTACGTCGTAATCAAGGTTTAATTGATTGAAAGTCTTGATGAAGACAACGCAAAGAGACCACACAAACAAATTCAAGTCGAAGTTCAAGTTTATTTCCAGTTTTTGACAAAGTTATAATAAGCATCTCACTTTCCTTAGTGACAGAAATAATGTAAACAAGAAAATGTAAATTTAAAGAGAAAAAAAAACAATAATTGAAGCTTTATGATAGAGAAACATTGTCATGAGTATTGAAGTAATCAACATGAAGCATTCAATTCAATTAAACTTTATTTTCATTTCCATTAAATAAACAAGGAAATTATATAGAATGCACCAACAGAACATATTTGTTATAATTTCAAAAACGTAAATCAACAAAATACATGTGATCATGAGTAAATATATAATTGCATTTTTAAGATATTTACATATGCATAACACAAAAGATGGGAATGGAAATGGAAGTATTAATATGCATTGTGCGAAAAATGGAGGAACGCGTTGAAAAAAAAAATGCCTGTAGAATGTATGCTCCTTTTTTCCGATGATTTCTATTGTGAAGAACGTATCATATGTCCTTAAGACATTTCGTGAGATGCAGTTACTTCTTTATCAAGGTAAACACAACAATTCGACACCTAAAACATCCAAAAAGGTGGCCCACTAATACAATAATCATTAAGGTAATGGATTCATATCCGACTGAATAATTTTTCAACCTTCAGTTTATCAAATTAATCATATCGTTTATTTTTACTGATCTATCAATGGTTTCATCACTTCCTCATGTCTGACAATTTTCCCTCAAAATATCTTATGTTATAAATTGTCGTTTCGCCGTTAATTTCAATCCAAATCCTCATGTACCCACTGTTATATCCCTTCGTAATTTGTTACCGAATTTCTTGTTGAACCGAACAAAATAATGATGGAGTTTCGTGATAATGGATGTCTGACGTCTGATTATGAATGTTTCCCTAAGATTTGTTACTGTCGTGGATGTTACGCTATTAAGGCAAACCATTTGCATTCTGAATTCTTGATGTAAAACATGACGATGTCAGACTAACCTTCGTGTTGTCAGGCAATATACTTTTACCCCCAGGTTTTGATATAACTGTATTAGGAAAATCTCATATTCTGGTCATCAATAAATGTGACCGCCTTTCTCAAAACTCATTAAAAGCAGGCCAAAATGAAATTTTCCCACCTTTCTACACATTGTTTAAAAGAGTGGGCTCTGGGGTTTATATTAATGTATTATTTGTCAAAATATTGGAGCTCCGTACTAAACATATTGAAAAATAAAAGGATTGAAACAAGAAAGACCTGTTGGAAGTGCAGTTTCATAGAAATGGCAAAGAAATTAGTTAATCATTATAGGGTTACTCCGTGTTCTTTGTAGAAGTATTAATCAAAACATGTATTATTACCCAGTTAACGAAAGAAGGTGTGGTCAAGAGAAATTGCTAATTGGCTTATCTCGATTTCGGTCTTCTTGAAGCTGCAAAATTTTGACAGTAGTCAGAGAAAAGATCACTCTCTCTGGTACGACAAACTTTGATAGCAAAGTCAACCAAAATAAAATGATATGGTTTATTGAAGAGAATCCTAATCTGTCACTCTTTTTGCAATGGGTTTCGAGCTGGGTGGTCACAAACATACCCTCTGTTGAAGCGGTTGAGTCAGAATACACTGCCTAACCTTTGAAACTTGAAAGTAAATCCATCAATAGCCTGGATAGGGAGACAGGTTGAGCAAACCGACATTTTCTGTGCAACTCTTCTTTGCAAAATTCAGATTTTTGATAATTGCATGAAATATTGAATTGAATTCACACTCCCAATATATGCGCCATAATTCAGTCAGCTCATTTGATTCACTTTATCCAGACTGGTTCCCAATTGACATGTTCTCATATTCTTTTCTTTAATCTGTACATTTATATCTCAGTTATGTTCGGATGTACACACTGTATGTTTTATTGTCTCGAAAAACATAAAGAAATGACTGTATTTCATTTGTAATATATATTCAGTGCAGAAAATTCCCAATAAATTCATTTGAATTGAATTGCATTGAATGATAAAAATCATGATATCTAGATACCGTCTCATGCACTACGAAGAACAAACTCAAATCATGAAATCGGAATCACCCAATGAATCTAATGCATCGAAGTTGCTTTCTCATCGTTAATGTTGTGGTTGTTTGGGTTTAATTTACATCTATCTGGTGTTGTTTTTTGCTTGTTTGTAATGTGACGTAACTATAAATCGACGGAGATACCAGCAACTATACTTATATTATGTAACTATGTGAAACCCCATTCTAGGAACCGCTTTGTTTAATATTGCTTTTGTTAACGTCATTGTCGCGTGTGTTCAGCTCATGTGATATGAAAGTCGTAAACACATGACATAGATATGAGGGCTAATGATATAATGTCAAACTATAATCATAAAAAATTTCTGTGAGTGAGACCACTCTCTTTAATAAAGGTGTGGAAGAATAAAAGTGTTCGCGCCAATGCTGAACAGAATTAGTGTGAAAAGCCATCTCTTAGAGTTCTCATCGTAATTCGACATAATTTTCGTCGTAGGCAGAGACAGTTTGTAACACAGGGGACATTACGGGCTTCTTTCACACTGGGAAGTTTTCTCTAATCGTCCGTCAACCAGCCATGATTTTTTCTGTGTCAACACCCATTAAGTTATATCATACTCATCCAAATGAATCCTGTTCAGCCCGAGATGAAACTGCCTCGTACACCACCTATGTTGCCATGTGGGAAACAACCTTGAATATCGTCGGTATCCTGGACAACGCCAGCATCCTCCTATTGGTGATTTTCTTCAAAGATCTTCGAACAAGATGTCACCTCTTTCTCGCCAACCTGACGGTAGCCAGCATTCTATACTGTCTCTGTCCAATGTTGCTTCTCGCCAGCTGCCCGGAAGGATGGTACTCGAACAGTTGCCAGCGGTCAGCTCAGGTGCTGCTCTCAATTAGTGTGTGTTCATACGCGGTATTTGTTTTCACCTTGATTGCGTTATCGGTAGAACGATACATGGCGATCGTCAAACCACTCGTCTGCCTTCGAATTAGTCGCATTACTCCTCGGATAGTGCTCGTTTCTATTGGCGCCATTTGGATTTCCGGTTTGCTTGTCACCGTCAGCAATTTCCTCCTCCCCTTCTTTGTTTTCGATATCTGCTTGGAGTATTTTCATTTTAATGGGGAATTAAATTTCACATTTATCATCACATTCATTTTGTACGTATTTCCGCTGATGTGCATGGGATTCTGTTACTCGTTTTGCGTGTACGTTCTCGTAGTGCGCCAACGAAAACTCGAGAGCACTGGTGCGTGCGTTGGGTGTGCGAAACACAAGACGAACATTCGTCTAGCTGCCATGGTAATAACGACAACAATGATTTTCATGTTCTCTAGGATTCCAGCCCTATTGCATTCAGTTATCAACGCCGAACAGTATCCAGCTTTACCTTACATTACTATAATCCTACGCCCATTCATCCAGTGTGCCGAACCATTAATATGGTACGCGATGAGTACCACATTTCGCCGATATTTTCGGCTGGCACTAGGGATATGTCTTAAGCGTGTGACACAGTAAAAGGCTATCAAATGCACATTTTCAAGGGACGTCAGCAGACTTGTGATTATTGCATTCTACCATTGATGTTTTAAATTTTGTTATTTTTTTTGGCTGTTCGTACACCTAAAAGGTCAGTGATGATATTCCGATTGGTCGTATACGGGACCAAAACCAGTAATAGAAAGATAGACGTGAAGACGATATACATCATGAATATTGTGGTTGCGCCATCTGTCTTCTGAGATGCATTCATATTATTTTTTCCGTGTATGCATTTTCATGTGAATTGCGGAGAGCTTGGCTATCCAACTGAAGGAAGGAATTCAAGTAAGCATCTCCTTGTCGATGCTTTATGTATAATTCGTTGATATTAGTCATCGTGAAAGTAAACAAAACCTAAGACTACAATTGATATTCTTGTACTATTTTAATCACTGGTATATGTAATTCGCATGAATTAGATCTGACGAAGTTGATAAAGTTTATCACTCATGCTATATAAGCGTTGTAAGAAAGCTGTAGAAAAAAGCAATATTTCTTCAATTGTATTTAGCTCCGTCATCACATTCAAAGCTCATATTTCCATTTTCTTTTTGACATGGCATTGAATTAGCTTAGAATATCAGGAGTAATTTCGTTAAAGTTATATAATCTTATATGCAAAAAGTGTGTGGTAATCATCCATATATTTCATAATTTTCACCTAAAGGTGGCTTATTTCACCAATTGCACCTATGTCATGTGTGTGTGTGTGTGTGTGTTTTCTAGTAGGTATTGTGACGGGTACATAAGACCTTTTGTTGAAGTTCAGATTGCACAAAAATAATAATGATAATAACCTAATAAATCACGGTAACATATAATTTATGTTACTTGTCCCGAGAAACTTCTTGTAGTCTGAAATAGTCATTAGTACACCGCACACCCTGAAGGCTCATCTACATTTGTTTCAAAATTGCCAGCAAGATGTACAAATTAGTCACTGTTGGTACTTTTACATCGATGCACACATTTGTTTCTTAATCTACTAAAATTACCCACAAAAAATGTGACATTTACATTAAATGTTACCGGGGGGAAATGCATCAATGATGGGCTCCCGTAAAGTTTACATATATATTTCTGGAAATGGGGAAAAAATTATTTTTTCTTTAAAGAAGAAAAAAAGATCAGTATAGTTCGACAATATCAATTGTTGATCATGTTATACTTGCTTTCTGCTTACTCTCTATTCTCATTCTTGCTTTTCGACAGAATTGCATCCATTATTGTATTTCAAAGCTTTTTTTTTTAAATATACACATGTACATTTTTACTAAATCCTAAATTGTATCCGTCTGTTAAACGCAATTTATATACCCCATGCCTCGACGAAATGCATTTCTTTATAATTCTATATCTATTGTTGTCATGTCATTGCAATGAAACTATATGCATATAAAATCATGGCCGCGGATTCATTAGTGTCCAATCCCCAGTAACCATAATAACAATAAAGATACCCAATTAATAAGGTAGCAAGAGTCATGAATGACAACGGCTTCAAAATTCGCCTTTTATATACACATTTCCCCCCTAAATCCAAAATCTTATTATAAATTAGCAGTCTTATACACAACTTTAGGTAGGTTATAATTTCCTCTTGATTGACTGAGAAATTGATTACTAATTTTCAAAATATTTGACATAAAAAAAAAGAAAATTGTTCAAAAGAATGAATAAAACATAGGAATGGATGATGTTGTTGCTGTTGTTGTTGTAGTCGTCGTTGCTGTTGTAGCAACATTTACCGGGAAGTTAAGGCACAAATTAACTCATTTTATCTGGACTAACTGTTTATGATATCTACAAACGGTTCCACGTCCGACGCTCCATCATGTCGGAATCAAGAAATATTTCCATATGCAATGATTAATTTTGTGCCTTAATTGAATGTTACCTGGATGAATCAAAACTTACTTCAGTTGATTTACAAAGAAACGATGATAAATAATGTCACTTTAATAGCGTGTGTCACGTACTGTGTTGTGTAATAGCTACAGAGACAAAAACGAAAGGTGAAGTTTGAAGGAAATAGACAAGGAATGTAGACAGAGATAATGTTCGTTATTTCGAAAGTTTGTTAATCTGCAAATAACATAAGATTCCTCAGACAGAAACACAGAAATTCCTATACATGTTCGTTAATCCCCAAAATGAAAAAAAGCTTGTTAATCCGAACATTTGTGTAGTAATTCCTAAAGTTCTTTAGTCCGAAGGTTCAATATTGACCAAAATTGAAATAAGTGTCGTTATTCCGAAGGTTCGCTAATCCAAAATTGAAAAGAAGGCGCGTACTATAAGCGAACCTTCGGAATTACGAACCCTATTTCGTTTTCGGATTAACGAACCTTCAAACCTTGTCGCCTATTTGCCTTATACAGAAAATGTTCACTACATGTCGGTTATTTTCTTTCAACTCTGGAAAATGATACAGCTCCACATTGCATCACTCATTGTAGAGCTGTTAGAAGTTATCTATCATTAAAAAGGGTTGAAGGGGCGGAATTGTGTTGCAAATCATTCATCAAAATACTTATGAGTTCCATTTTACTTTTAAGAGTTAAGAGTTATAAATCCATTATAGACAGTGTTATTATACCGTTAAATATTCTTCTAAAACACCAGAACTTATAGCTCTGAGTATAAATACAATGTGCATAAGTGACTGTACTTTCAAATTTGTCAGCAGCATCTGCTCCAGAGTTGGCGCAGCTGGGACTGGAACCAAACTGGAGGCCAGTTTTAACATTTTGATCTCGTTTGTTACAATGAATTTATGTTGTTACTCGTGATCACATGTACGGTGTTTTTTTTTTTTTTTTGAAATTGTAACAAATATGTTCTGTTAATGCATTGTATATAATTTTCCCTGTTTATTTCATGGAAATGAAAAATAAAGTTGAACTAACGAATGGTCAGTCTTTTTATTATCGCTACGAACGTGGTATGCGCGATATCCAGTGTGATAGAATATACAAATGGACACCATGCCCCCCCCCCCCCTCCTCCTACAGTCTCCCAGAGAGCTCCAAAGTTTGCTATATGTTCTTCTAATGTAATGCTTGGAAGGTTAACTTGCGCTACTCAGACGAGCGGTCATAATATACCAACTGATGGCATCATGTCTTGTTCATAGAGTCCACTTTGTAGGCCTACATTGAGTGGCGTTTCACATTACTGTTGCGAGGCGTACTAATTTAAACCAAAACGAGGCAGTAGAAACATACAAAACACGAAGTCACACACCCACTATTGATATGTACACACACTCACACACACAGGTTTATATATATATATATATATAACAAACTGGCCAAAAATGCATTATCAGTTTGTGAGTTCATTTCTTCGTAGAGCCAATACGTGAAATCTCAACACACATACATTGTATATATATATATATATATATATATATATATATATATATATATGTATATATATATATATATGAATTAAATTACTCTTGAGACACACAATATGATGATTGTATAGGTATTACATATACGTAAATACGTATACAATATAATCATAACACACATAGTATATCCACTGTGTATCAAAGCTGTAGCTATGAGCTTCGATTGGATGATATTCCCTCTGTGTGTATATATATATATATATATATATATATATATATATGTGTGTGTGTGTGTGTGTGTGTGTATGTGTGCGTGTGAGTGTGGCACACTGTCTCTATTGTTTCATTATGCTACTTCAGATAACTTTCGTTTATTATGAAGCCATGTTCTCAGCTGATTTTTTCATTTTGTATTATAATGCACTGAATTATGCTGAAAGTGTTTTTTTATATAATCATTCTTTATTCGAATTTCGTTCAATTTCATATGTTGCAGAAAGCAGAAATAAGCACACACACATACACTCACACACACACGCACACACACACTCACACACACAAAAAAAGGTTATGACGTCTATAAGAGAATTTGTCAAGGCAAATGTAAGGCATTTAAAGATGAAAAAATGAAAGTATATCTCTATATTTATAGGGAGTATTGATATAGGGAGCATTATTATAATAATGGACAATATCAAGTAAACAGGTAGAAGTTGAAGGACAGCGCATCCAATCCTTGCCAGCTTTATTCAGAATTCTTATGTTTTTCTCAGAATACGTATATTATTGCAGTCTAAAGGAACCATTTAAACATATATTATGTGTTTCTTAGGAGTGACTTATATTCTTGGAGAATGACTCTGAATTGTAAATCATTCATCCAGAAGCTGACTTTAATCATATTTATGAAGAATGACATTTTTTACCACGATGACTTTTTTTGTGCAATCAATGCCAAGCGGCGGTGTCCTCCCATTAAGACTGATAACAGCAGCATTGGTGAAATCTCTTTCCCAGTTTCTTTAGGTTGCTCGCTGTTACCTTATTTCACAGATCTCTGGATTTGAATAGATGAGTAGGTTTGCTTCCGTCGCTAAACTCTCTCCTCGGGTTGCTCTGTAGAAAAAAAAAAGAGATGAGTCTGTGATCGCTAAGTGCACGAACAAAGTATGTCTGAATGTTATTGAAAGGATCGCTTGCTGTGTCTACAAATAGGAATGCCATCAAAATGCCATTACTGTAAGATTCCCGCTGGCATTAGTTCATATTACTGCAATACCGCCTTATTCACTTATTCATCATCGTAACTTTGTCATTCAAAACTTTTTTTTTTCACCAAGATTTTTTTTTTACATACATATATTTTTCTTTTTAGTTAATGAAAGTTCTAATACTCATTCAATTTGAAACATGATTGAAGTTATTTGGCAACAATATGTCGGGTCTCGATTAGCAAGGAACTGTATTAACATTTAAAAAAGAGCAAACTTTTGTCAAACTTAACGATGCTTACAGAACAGAAAAAAAAAACAAACAAACAACCAACCCGATGATGGTAAGACGTCAGCGATGGAAAGTTTGGTAGTCAGTGATAGGCTGAAATTTTCAAATCCCGCAAATTTGCAAGCGAGGGACGAATATTAAAGTGATTATCGCCAAATTGACGCACCATCAAGAAGCCGTCCTGTTCTGCGATGTAACGTCAATTAAATAGTTCTTCCTGCAACCTGTCATATATGCCTCTGCGTACCATTTGACATCAGGCGCTGGGAGAGGCTAATCACCAATTTAATCACTATTTTTTTTTGCGATATGAGCTCAGGCCTGATGTTGAATACGACTGCCACAATGTATGTGGCATTCGGAGCATTCGGCATCATCGACAATGGCATCGTGTTAATCGTCATCGCCAGAACGAAAACTCTCCGCGACGCCACAAACCTGTTAATCGCTAACCAATCTCTGATAGACCTCTTAGCTTCTGCCTTTCTTCTCTTTCTCCAAGTCGTTCCGGCCTCTATTCCATCGGGTAAACCTAGAGTTGCTGATTTTGTTTGCGAATTTTGGATGAGTTGGTATCCGTTCTGGGCGCTAATCACTGCTAGCGGAGGTAACCTCATTGTTATCACCATTGAACGGTTTTACGCCGTAACATGTCCTATTCTCTATCGACAGTTCATCAATTATAAACGTGTCGCTCTCCTGGCCCTGATGCCATGGGTGTACGGGCTTGTGTTTAATGCTCATTTCTTTGCTTGGGCCCGTGTCGATGGACAGATATGTCATCTCTTTGAAATGCCAAACATAATCATATGGAAGACAATTGGAATCGTTACATTCATTCTTAATTTCCTTGGACCATCCTGCACAATGGCTATACTCTATGCAGTCATAGCGGCTAAACTGAGGCACCAACTACGCCAGCAGGCAACTGGAATAAATCTGAGGGAAAAAGCAAGAAGAAATGTTATAAAGACCCTCTTTATCGTCTGCGCGTGTTATGTCTTGTGCTGGGCGCCAAATGACGTTTATAGTCTGTTCTGCTACATCGGAGGGACATTGCAATTCGAAGGGGTCATCTATGATATCACGGTTTTCATGGCCTTTGCCAACATGTGGATAAACCCCATCATCTACTCCTTCAGGTACGACAAGTTTAGGAAAGGTTTGAGAAAGTTGCTATGCGGAAGATCGTCGCGCAGACCATCCATGGTGATATCATCCATCCATTAAAGGGCTCGTACTTTCAGGTTCACAAAAATGTAAATGTTTGATACCGTAACAACCATATGGAATGCGTACATTTTATATTGAAATTATATGACGTAAAATGTCAACCTCTCCGTTATATTCTTAAGGGAAAGTTGAAAGATAACACATAAAATGAGAGAGAGTGAGAAAGAAAGTAGGCACTCATTGGTACAGCGAAAGAAGATTATGTTCGCAACTATGGAATAAGCTCTACTTTAATGAATAGCCTAGGACAAATTCAGGTGAGGACGGTCATATTCTTAGTATATATGGTATAGTTGAGTATAGTCAGTCATAGAGCTTTTAAATACTCCACGTTTTTAAGGGTTTTGACATGATGACTTCTTGACGGAGACAGCAAAACTATTATCAATGGCGATGCCGGATGCCTTAATGATTATGATCTGATAATCATCAACATCTCTCATCTTATGGACTGGCTTTATCTTTGATGAAAGGAAAAATAAACTCAAAGCCTTTTTTTTATAATAGCTCATTTCATAAAATATGACATTTTTTTCAATTATATTATAAGTACATTAAAGGTTATAAGTCCGTTGAGCTATAATGTAGTCAATTATCGTCTATTTCTTTTTAAGCCAAACTTTCTAATCTGGAGAAAATTAAACACCTTTCCTCCACTTTTTTTTTTCTTGGCATAGGATGATCGACCTCAGAGGTAAGTTTAGATGTCCGATTACTTAAATGACATGGAACAGTGACAGAATTTTGACTCTGCATTTACAGTTTGTCAATCAGTGGACACATTTTGGTAGAAAAAAAAGTTTCTAATCTGAAAAAAAAATTATATTTCATAAATTAAACAGCTCGATGCATCACATAATTTGCAAGTGTACATTTCTGATAACATTAGTTTGCATGACGATAATCGCGTTTATGAACAATAACATTATTCATTTTTGTTTCTCTTTATTTTGGTCCTACGTTGCATCCGTGCTCCTCATCTATACACTCTGTTCAGAATTTGGGACCTACGCTTAACAAGCTCGCTTTTAAGTAGGTTCCGTCATATTTCTTTAGCGTTATACAATATAGAACCAAACGTACGATGATTGACCACTATATGTTTTATATTCTTACATTAATCTACTGTACATCCAAGCCGGATATTATGATTCACTATGTTTTTATTATATTTGATGTACATTCCTTCATTGAGAAGTATGAAAATAAATGGAATTGAAATTGAATTGAATTATCTTTTGCTATAGATTAGTCATGTACAGAGAAATGTTACAGTAGAATGTGCAAAAAGTTGTGTGTGATGAGATTTCGAATCAACTGCATTCACAGAGCATATATTTCCAACATCTCACTTAAGTTTTGAAGAGTCAAAAACATTTATATTTTAGGTTGTCATTTCAATAATACATTTCAAAAGACTTGTCTATCTCGGCTTTTATATGGATACACACATTCAGCCTAAATAATTTGGAGTGTCATAAAGAATGTTACGATGGTTTATGTTATTATGCATTTGCATCAGCACCACGTATTTTTTTAATGCCTCTTTGATAGAAATATAGTTCAAAACTCAGAGTAAATTCTAGGAATCTAGAATGTACATTTATTTTGTTTTTATTCCAAATTGATATTCTGCAATATGGTTTAGCGAATTACTATGAAAAAACGGGATCTTGTTTGCTGTTGTCGTTGTAAGTTTGTTTGACTATAATGGAGCAATCTATACAGACAATTCAAGAAGTTATCATACCTATACGTTCTCCTTGAATTGAAATTTATACCAAGTTAACTGTAAATAGTTAAAGTTGATGAAAACAGTGTGTATAAGGTAATAAATTGGAGAGTTTTGTGAATACATCTCAGGAATCATAACAACACGAACAGGTAGTATAAGTAAATTCAGTTTTTTTTTTTTGCTTGATGGCGATATGCGAAATGCAAGAACAAAAGAAATGCGTTGCTGTAGTGACATTTGGTGGATAGGATTTACTCGATTACAAGAAGGTGATATTTCTATAACCACCAGGTATATCATTACAACGTTTTTGTAAGTTTGTTTTCCTGACAACGTATGCATGTGTGGTATTGTGAATTACTGTTTCTGGAAGTGAATTGTCATTAGAAGTGCTTAGGTATTACAGTCATTATCAAATAATTTGGGCAGTTTGTGATCAATCACGCCACAATTAAAAAAATCAGTCTGTTTTTACCTTCTATTTATTGTGCAATTTCGATGAATTACTGAAGTATCTTCTTTCATTTTTGATTGACAAGTTTCCAAATAATTACGAGATCATCCTCAGAAAGTATACTCCAAATCCTTGAGCGTCAAATCTTAGAATTCAAACTAGCTCCCTCTTGGGGGGGGGGGGGTGCCTTCTCCCACATCCCTTCCCTTCCCTCCAGAGTTTGAAATAATTTGAACAGTGCATGAAAAAGTCAGGCAGCAAAGCTAATGAATTCATTTTGCTTTTTCATCACGATTACAAAACCCTTTCACATTTTCAAAATTCAAGATTTTTAAAAATATTCCAACAAAAGAATGTACCAGATCGGTGAACTTCAATTATAAAATTGCAAAAGCTTCTTTGTGTGGGACGGGATACCGTCTTTCCATACTTTGTCGGTAGATTGAGATGAAACATTTTTATATAATTCGACCTTTTAAAGGGAATGGATAGTAACTAATCAGTGGGAATCAGTGGGAATGCTGGGGATGATTGTTCCAATCCTTGTGGGATTCATTTAAGAGTACATTATATATCTATTGTTCTGTGAAAATTATTTGCTTGAGAATGGTCTCATATTCAAGTAATGTCAATGAATGTGCAGTTTAATCGCCCTGTCACTGTACAGGCATGCTAACCTGGAAACATTAAACAGCACCCGGGGACAGCACCGGAAATATTTACTCCTTGCCGTTACCATGTTTTGGTAAATGCATTATAATCTTTGATAGACTATATTTTTCAAGAATTAAAGCAGGAATGGATTGACCATGACAGAGATTAAATGATGGTATAGATATCATAATTATGTGTACGTGAACAACATTAAAATTGAAACGTATAAAACATTCAACATTCGGAGGAAAATTGTGTGTGATCTCTTCATTACGTTATTATTTCTTTGTCCGAATTTGGACATCACATTGACAAGCTGTGCATTCAATTCGATCCAATATGAAATCATCCATAAATCTAATCGAAAAAAGAACGGCAAAAAATTGCTAACGATTACATGTCTTCAGGATCTTTTTTTTTTTACTTCAGTTTTTTTTTTATAATCATGAATGCAACTCAAACATGTACCACCACTAATGGGAATCAATCGATGAATTTGCGAAATGAAAAAGTTTTCCCTCATAAAAAGAGCAAGGGCTATTCAATCAATATATTTTTTTTTCTCAAGTCCTTCAGTCTGTAGTGTCTCGGTCTCCCAAGAAATCATGAAAGCGCCATGCGCATCAAGTCTTCTGGAAAATTTTGTCAAGAATAAGCCTTTTACGAGAGCATTCGCAAAATACCACAATAAAAGTTCCGTAATGTAAAAAAACTCGATACAATAATGTATTTCAGATCCACCATTTTTTGTCAATTTTTATGAATTGTATGAAGCTTAAGCAAATAATGATACAACTACGTTAATTTCTTATCTCTCTCTCTCACTGTATTCAGTGTGTGTGTGTATGTGCAAGGAGCTCCTTGGTACGTGTATGTGTGTGTGTGTGTGTTTATGTTTGTACGTATGTGTAAAAAGCAGCAACCATCATAATCTCTCCCTACCAGCTTTTATCATATTTGTGGGCTTTTTGTGATACAGACAGAATACCTATCAGTAAAGTCATAATGGTGAATGAGTATTGATTACCAGCAGAGCTTTGGAAGTTTGTGGTTTGTTCTCGGGGATCAGTCATACACCGTACTTTCTTTTTCTGTTGTCTGTTTTTTCCCTTGTGTTTTTAGAAGTACATCAAACTTTCGAGCCCTCTGCTCAGTTACTAGTACATGTTTTAATATGAAACTAAGTGGGTGGTTGAAGTCCTTTTTCTTTCATCGTAACTTTGAAATCTGAAAGTTGTCGAGGTTGTCCACCCCTATATTTGGAATATAAAGCGCCGAGTTTTATTCACCACTTGCTCATTTTCCTAAGAAGCCATCCCTTGGGGTACACCATTTCGACCATCTTGGCAGATTGGAAGGCGCTTCGTTTCTCTGCTGGTAAAATGAATGCCTCCAGCTCGCTATTTGACCCGACCACCACTATGTACGTGGCGTTTGGAGTTTTCGGTGTTCTCGACAACGGGCTCGTTCTCATTGTCATCGCACGCGTCAAAGATCTCCAAGATGCCACAAACCTACTGATAGCCAATCAATCGCTGATCGATTTGTTGACAGCTCTGTTCCTTCTCGCGATCCCCTTGACTTCTGGCACTTTCCCCACCAACAACCCTTTATTAGACCGCCTCGTGTGTAAGGTGTGGCTGACTTGGTATCCTTTTTGGGCGTTGATAGCAGCGAGTGGCGCCAACCTCGTTGTCATCACTGTGGAGCGCTTTTATGCGATCAGTCACCCCATTCGCTACCGCCAGATCGTTGGCGTTAAAAGAATCCCACTGCTAGCATCTGTTCCATGGATATATGGAATAGCCTCTGACGCTCACGTTTTCCTTTGGGCCACCATCAAAGAGCGTACTTGTGTGATTGACATGTCAAACGCGGTAATTTCCCAGGCTGTCGGAATTGCAACATTTGTATTCAACTTTCTCGGGCCCTCCTGTTCCATGGCTGTCCTTTACGCACTGATAGCAAAAAAGCTTCGGCACAAGTTACGCGAACAATCCACCGGAGCTAACCTTCGCGAACGCGCCCGACAAAATGTCCTCAAAACCCTCTTTGTCGTCTGCGCCTGCTACGTGCTTTGTTGGGCGCCAAACGACATTTACTCCCTCTTGCACTCCCTCACAGGTCTCGTGAAATTCGACTTAGGAATTATACATAGTTTCACTATCATTTTGGCCTTTGCAAACATATGGATCAACCCCATTATCTACTCATTCAGGTACGAGAAATTTCGGAAGCATTTGAAGATCTTGCTGTGTCGTCGGTTTGTGCCGAAAATGCCAGTCGTGTCCGTGTCTGAAAATAGTGCGAAGGAGGTGTAACCACACACAAGAAAGTGCTTCGTCGTCAACCGGTAATAATTATCATGTGTATGAAGGAAGGCCTATCTCTGTCTATCTCTCTCTCTTTAAATCTGTCTCTTCATTTTAGTCACTTTCAATATAAGAAGCTGAGGGATCGTGACTCACAGGATATGAACACAGACTCTTAACTTTTCGGTCTCCAATTCGAGTTCACTGGTGACTGAGGCAGTGCCCATTATAGGAAAGGCATTATTAAACACCCTCGCTGCCTAGTCCCTAAAAAGGTACTTAATCCATTTTTAAATATTTGCTTGCAATCATCTTAGTGTATCCTTAAGAATAATGTGTGAAGTAAACAAAATTTCAAATCATCCTCACAATCGGGAAATGAATATAACCAGCTTCTGTATGATATTTAGGATTAGCACCTGCGATTCATTTGCCCCACGCTTTAAGTTACTTTATTTTTAGAATTTATTGTTCCATACTCCGCATGTGATACAATTTTAATATCCATCTAATTTCAAGAGAGAAAGATATAGTTCCAGCGATCAAGGTAGGACAATTAAACACATGAATTTAAGAAAATGACTTTGAGATTTTTATTGAAGGAACTCGGAGAACTTGATTGAATCTGAGCAGAATCTAAATAATTCCAAAATAAAGGGCCTGTTTAGCAGAAGCACTTGTCTTAAAAGCGAAAACAGTACATATGCGGGAAAAGTGATTGATTCCATTTTGTCTTGGACAGGGTAAGTATGAATATCAACTTAAAAAAAACACTATAGGGAAATATAGTGGGCAAGTCGCCAATATTCCACTTATACATGAATATTCAATCGCGATACACATACAATCTGACATTTATCGCAAAAATTCTTACTGGAAACAAACGATTCATTTGTATGATCCAAGATATGTGCATGATTTATTATCTTCAAGACTATACTTATTCTAAATTAAAGACAGAGAATCAATAACATATTTTTGGCCTTTGAGCGATTTCCCCAGATCAGCGTTCCCTATATAATTAAAGTGAGGTAATAACAGAATCGCATACAGAGAATGAAATAGTTTCATTCTCTGTATCCACTCCAACAATGTCCAAAGCCCTAGTCTTGCATTGGGAAAGATATTTCAATTTATAAATAACCCCAGCATTCCTAGATTACATTTTAGCATGAACAATCAACATGAACTTTCCATGAAAGATTGCAATCAATATATACCTTGCTAAGAAGTTCGTGGAATTTATCTGTTTTAACTACAATTCCATTCACTCAACACTAGGCCTGGGTTTATCTTTATCGTATCACTAATCGTCATATAATTTGTTTTATTAAAGTTAAGAGATGTAATGCATTCGCCTGAATCCATTCAAATACTATTATCGGGTACAATATATCAAGGTAGTGTTCAAGAAATTAAACAGTTTATAAAGATTAGAATGAGAAATTTAAAAGAGACGAAAAGACAGCGCGGAGGATGAGTTGCAGAAGTCATTGATATATAAGATATGAAAGAGGTTATTTCAAAGTCAGATTAATGTAACAAACTGGATTTTCCCAGTAAGATAAACTTGTGAGCCACTCCAAAGCCATTCCACGAATACCATAGGAACCTATAATGATTTAGCTTTGGATAATTTTACTGGGTGATAATTTCCCGACTCATTCATTCTATTATCCGTCTTGTAATGGATATCCTCGGCTATTTGAATTCAACTGGGCACAATACCAGTAAAGGACAAATTAAGATTGTGTTCTAATGGTGAGAGCATTTCATTCACAATACATTTTATGAGACAATTAGAAACCGCCGTGACCTGCACATTTTTATGAGTTCAGGCTGTTGACAATCCAGTTGTTGATGTCTAAGACCTCTACTTCGAGTGGAGGGGGAAAAGTAGAAACTGAGGACTGGAATTTAAGTTGATACGAATGGAAAGATCTATGAATTACGGGAATATTGCGTGCTAGATTCGGACCAATTAATGTCGGCATAGAAAGAATATTCCCCATCATGTTACTTCCTTGCCTTCAAAGACAATTTTATCTACAATTATGTTTTCCATATTTTTTTTTATAGATTAGCAGTCTATTACTTGCGAGGAATATTAAAAAAAATCTAATCTGCGCAATTCAAATAGAGAATAAAAACAATCCTATCTCGCTTTACGCAACAGAATAATGTGAGGGTGTTCAGACATTTTATGTTTTTGGCCCTGTTTTATCAAAAGATATAATGATTTTAAATTTCACTAACACACGTGCAGGCTGCCAAGACTAATGATAGAAATCAACTTTATAATCAATTCTAATTCTTCATAAAACAGGGCCCTGATGTACTGAAATTAATTTGATTTTGTATTATATCATTTATATAAAAAAACAAAGCATTTTTTTTTCTGTTTGTATATCTAAGTGGAAGGGTTTTAAATATCCAGAACGAACAAGTGAAATGTTCAGAAATATGCGTGCGGCATAAATCTTGAATTGTCATGTCTGAAAGCTCACCTTTATGGTGTAGGAGTATTGTAAAACAAGCTAAGGTTAGTGTCAAAGGAAAATGAAACCAACAATACATGAGAGTTGGATGAATGCAACAATATTAGTCCAGCACATCAGTGAAGTTTGAGGGAAATCGGACAGTCCATTCAAAAGTTTGAATTTGAAAAGTTTCGGTGCCGTCATCGCTGGATGAGAAAACTACAACAGTTATAGTTGTGACGTCGGTGCAGAAAATATTTGGAGAATTCCACAAAATGTATTTATTTTTTAAATGAAAAGTACACATTTCCTGGACTTGTTTCTGACATATATTAAGGATAAAAGCGAAGAAATCATTAAGCAGGGGGTGAAGATATGGGATATGAGTTTTCTTCAATTCGTCTGCCCTCTGTACATATGAAATTTGTAAGATCGCAACTGCTGATCTACATTTTTAGCAAACATGTCGGAAAAAACTCCCAGCAGGAATCGAACCTGTCATCTACAACTTAAAATGTTGATCAGCAGTTGCGATTTTACAAATTTCATTTGTAGAGGGAAGACAAATTGAAGAAAACTCATAACTCATTATGTTAAGGGTATTTTCCCCATCTTCATAGTCACATACCAGGGAAAATCTTAATCATAAGAAGAGAAGACCGTGTTGCATATTTTGTTGCAGTAATTTTGTATGTGCATTTAATATACAATGTACACACAATATACATTCATTTGCATAATTTTATGGAATACATCGTGTATATTCACTCACTGATGCATTTAGGTATTTGTTTTATAGTACATCAATTTCCAATATTGCCCCGTATAGTGGCGAGTCATTCAATAAACGAGTATTATGACACTCCCATTTACTTTATTTTCCAGTTAGTTTATGTGTGCCTATGAACGATGAATCCCACAAACTAATGTCCTGCATGCCTTCATTGCAACAGACTAATACATAAAATACCATCTATGTTACGACAAGCGCTCGTAATATCACGTTGTTTGGTGAGTTCAGTATACATTTCAGTATACATATTCAGGAGCACAATTTGTGTTTTCGCAGTAGGGGGGTAGTTGCTTTCAGGGTAAGTGTTTCAGACATAACCATATTTGTATGAAACTCTTTCCCCACAGCCCTCAACAGTTCAAGCGTCCCTGAATTATCTGAAAATATCTTTTACCCTTAACTGAATGCTGCTAACTTCGACAGATATGTTTATGTATAAGTATATATACACACACATTCATATTTGCATATATATGTATATATATATATATATGTGTGTGTGTGTGTGTGTGTGTGTGTATCATATATTCTTAAAGCGTAATTTGAAGGTGAAACATTTTTCATTGTCAGCTTAGAATTAAAAATTTTCGAGTGCTAAGCATACTAAATCAAATTTTAGACAAAATTCAAGAATATATACTATTTTGAATGAATGATATCAAATATCGTAAATAAAAAAAATAGTTAGCTGCTCTGTTTTACTGGATCTATGTCAATTCATCGAAGCTGTGTATGAGATCACTTTGATGTTTACACGTGTATCAAAACTCTTACACGATTATGGATTTTCACTCTACCTCTGGAAATTAATGTCATTCCCCGTAACTGATCTCAATTGATTGGTCATTACTATGTGATTTCACTGTGCACACTAGGAATTGTTTCAACTCTTGATCATTGTAGAAATCTGATAATGTGCTCACCAGAGTTACAATGAAAGTCTACAGTACAGGGCACAGTATTATATTGTGAAAAGGCTTGATAGTATACATCAAATACATCAATGGGATGATCATGTAAAACACATCATTTTGCCTATATCCCGAAACGTTGGCCTCTTAACTAAGCTTCAGTATTTTTTACCAACTCGTGTATTGTTTACCCTGTATAACGCCTTAATCTTACCATATATATCGTATTGCAACATTATCTGGACAACCCACAAATGTAACACAGACCGTATACTTCTCCTACAGAAAAAAGCAATTCGAGTGTGCAGTCGAGCACGCTCTCGAGATCACACCGACCCATTGTTTTTCCAGCTTAAATCCCTTAAGATAAATGACATAAAATTTCTCCAAAAAGCTGTATTTATGTTTTGTCTCAAGTCAAACCTCTTGCCTCCAATATTCAACAGAATATTTCGGTCAAATTCAGAGATTCACTCTTATCCAACCAGACAATCCACAAATTTACATTTATTTAACCCCAAAACCGCACTCGCGCATCATTCTATCAGACACTCCGGCCCTGACACTTGGAATTCCCTTCCCACCGAAATTAAAAATATGACCACTATGTATTCATTTAAGAAGGCTGTAAAACTTCACCTCCTTAAGCAGTATTCCCCAGGATAACATTCTAATTCCTTTATTGTATTATAATCAAATGTACATGAATATGTACGTGGTACATGATGCATGTATGTGTGCATACATATATCGATTTATTTACCTATCCATATTATGAATATGAATATATATGTATGTCTAGGATGGGTATATCATGTATATTGTATGAGCATGTATATGTATGTGTACGATGTGCCTTACCATTACTGCGTACATAAAATAAGAACGATATATTTCATTCCATATCAGATAACAATATGTATAGGATACTTTGTATTCACACATTATTATTTTCATAGTGCATATTCGGTCATTACTCCGGCAAAGGCAACTGAACGTCTTAACTTTAATATCATTATCATATTGTATTTATCATCATTACTATTATTGTAAAGTAGTTGGAGTGGTACACATACACTCTGTAACTTTCCCTTTTCCCCCTACCCTTCCCTATTTTTCTCTTTCTCTATTCCCTATTCTATCCGGAGTAGGTAAGCATATAGTCTCCATACCGCCAAGCCTCGGTTTATTTTGGAGACCCTTCTGTTTAAGTTCCATAAGCTGTTTGTATTTAAATGTCTTGTGTAATTGTACTAAGAACTATGTGTCGATATACTGTTTGTCATAAATGACATGAACATAATCATATCTGATGTAACGGAATTAAGAAGAAATAAATCAAATCAAATCAAATCAAATCAAAAATCAAATTTCAATGAGACTTTATTGTCCCTTTGCGGTGTCTGCCCTGTTTACCTGATGTCGAGTCCTGATGAAACCAAAATAGAAGAGATTTGTAATTGCCCCCTTACACACACACACACACACACACATACATTCTATTATACAGATCTACACACACGCATTATACTTGTATTGCTGTGTATATGATATAATTTATGTATATGAAACAGACGGGCAAATGCCAATCATCTGTTCCTTTATTTACATTCTTAGTTTTCTGTAGTACATCAGTTTCAATGAGACTTTATCTTCCCTTTGTAGTGTATATGTATGTCCAGTAATAGCTGATGACTATTGATAATTGCTCTCTTACACACACACACACACACGCACACACAAACAAACAAATTCTGTAAAGAAAGGATGATGATTGGTAGTTGCCCATCTATATATATATATATATATATATATATATATATATATATGAAATTGTGTGTGATCTCTTCATTACGTTATTATTTCTTTGTCCGAATTTGGACATCACATTGGCAAGCTGTGCATTCAATTCGATCCAATATGAAATCATCTATAAATCTAATCGGAAAAAGAACGGCAAAAATTGCAAACAATTGCATGTCTTCAGGATCTTTTTCTTTTTTTACTTCAGTTTCTTTTTTAATAATCATGAATGCAACTCAAACATATACCACCACTAATGAGAATCAATCGATGAATTTGTGAAATAAAAAAGTTGTCCCTCATAAAAAGAGCAAGGGACATTCAATCAATATAATTTTTTTTCTCAAGTCCTTCAGTCTGTAGTGTCTCGGTCTCCCAAGAAATCATGAAAGCGCCATGTGCATCAAGTCTTCTGGAAAATTTTGTCAAGAATAAGCTTTTTACGAGAGCATTCGCAAAATACCACAATAAAAGTTCTGTAATGTAAAAAAACCTCCATACAATGATGTATTTCAGATCCACCATTTTTTTGTCAATTTGTATGAATTGTATGAAGCTAAAGCAAATAATGATACAACTACGTTAATTTCTTATCTCTCTCTCTCACTGTATTCAGTGTGTGTGTGTATGTGCAAGGAGCTCCTTGGTATGTGTATGTGTGTGTGTGTATGTGTGTGTGTTTGTACGTATGTGTAAAAAGCAGCAACCATCATAATCTCTCCCTACCAGCTTTTATCATATTTGTGGGCTTTTTGTGATACAGACAGAATACCTATCAGTAAAGTCATAATGGTGAATGAGTATTGATTACCAGTAGAGCTTTGGAAGTTTAAGGTTTGTTCTCGGGGATCAGTCATACACCGTACTTTCTTTTTCTGTTGTCTGTTTTTCCCCTGTGCTTTTAGAGGTACATCAAACTTTCGAGCCCTCTGCTCAGTTACTAGTACATGTTTTAGTGTGAAACTAAGTGGGTGGTTCAAGTCCTTTTTCTTTCATCGTAACTTTGAAATCTGAAAATTGTCGAGGTTGTCCACCCCTATATTTGGAATATAAAGCGCCGAGTTTTATTCACCACTCGCTCATTTTCCTAAGAAGCCATCCCTTGGGGTACACCATTTCGATCATCTTGGCAGATTGGAAGGCGCTTCGTTTCTCTGCTGGTAAAATGAATGCCTCCAGCTCGCTATTTGACCCGACCACCACTATGTACGTGTCGTTTGGAGTTTTCGGTATTCTCGACAACGGGCTCGTTCTCATTGTCATCGCACGCGTCAAAGATCTCCAAGATGCCACAAACCTACTGATAGCCAATCAATCGCTGATCGATTTGTTGACAGCTCTGTTCCTTCTCGCGATCCCCTTGACTTCTGGCACTTTCCCCACCAACAACCCTTTATTAGACCGCCTCGTGTGTAAGGTGTGGCTGACTTGGTATCCTTTTTGGGCGTTGATAGCAGCGAGTGGCGCCAACCTCGTTGTCATCACTGTGGAGCGCTTTTATGCTATCAGTCACCCCATTCGCTACCGCCAGATCGTTGGCGTTAAAAGAATCCCACTGCTAGCATCTGTTCCATGGATATATGGAATAGCCTCTCACGCTCACTTTTTCGTTTGGGCCACCGTCAAAGAGCGTACTTGTGTGATTAACATGCCAAACGCGGTAATTTCACAGGCTGTCGGAATTGCAACATTTGTATTCAACTTTCTCGGGCCCTCCTGTTCCATGGCTGTCCTTTACGCACTGATAGCAAAAAAGCTTCGGCACCAGTTACGCGAACAATCCACCGGAGCTAACCTTCGCGAACGCGCCCGACAAAATGTCCTCAAAACCCTCTTTGTCGTCTGCGCCTGCTACGTGCTTTGTTGGGCGCCAAACGACATTTACTCCCTCTTGCACTACCTCACAGGTCTCGTGAAATTCGACTTCGGAATTATACATAGTTTCACTATCATTTTGGCCTTTGCAAACATATGGATCAACCCCATTATCTACTCATTCAGGTACGAGAAATTTCGGAAGCATTTGAAGATCTTGCTGTGTCGTCGGTTTGTGCCGAAAATGCCAGTCGTGTCCGTGTCTGAAAATAGTGCAAAGGAGGTGTAACCACACACAGGAAAGTCCTTCATCGTCAACCGGTAATATCATGTGTATGAAGGAAGGCCTATCTCTCTCTCTCTCTCTCTTTAAATCTGTCTCTTCATTTTAGTCACTTTCAATATAAGAAGCTGAGGGATCGTGACTCACAGGATATGAACACAGACTCTTAACTTTTCGGTCTCCAATTCGAGTTCACTGGTGACTGAGGCAGTGCCCATTATAGGAAAGGCATTATTAAACACCCTCGCTGCCTAGTCCCTAAAAAGGTACTTAATCCATTTTTAAATATTTGCTTGCAATCATCTTAGTGTATCCTTAAGAATAATGTGTGAAGTAAACAACATTTCAAATCATCCTCACAATCGGGAAATGAATATAACCAGCTTCTGTATGATATTTAGGATTAGCACCTGCGATTCATTTGCCCCACGCTTTAAGTTACATTATTTTTAGAATTTATTGTTCCATACTCCGCATGTGATACAATTTTAATATCCATCTAATTTCAAGAGAGAAAGATATAGTTCAAGCGATCAAGGTAGGACAATTAAACACATGAATTTAACAAACACTATAGGGAAATATAGTGGGCAAGTCGCCAATATTCCACTTATACATGAATATTCAATCGCGATACACATACAATCTGACACTTATCGCAAAAATTCTTACTGGAAACAAACGATTCATTTGTATGGTCCAAGATATGTGCATGATTTATTATCTTCAAGACTATACTTATTCTAAATTAAAGACAGAGAATCAATAACATATTTTTGGCCTTCGAGCGATTTCCACAGATCAGCGTTCCCTATATAATTAAAGTGAGGTAATAACATAATCGCATACAGAGAATGAATAGTTTCATTCTCTGTATCCACTCCAACAATGTCCAAAGCCCTAGTCTTGCATTGGGAAAGATATTTCAATTTATAAATAACCCCAGCATTCCTAGATTACATTTTAGCATGAACAATCAACATGAACTTTCCATGAAAGATTGCAATCAATATATACCTTGCTAAGAAGTTCGTGGAATTTATCTGTTTTAACTACAATTCCATTCACTCAACACTAGGCCTGGGTTTATCTTTATCGTATCACTAACCGTCATATAATTTGTTTTATTAAAGTTAAGAGATGTAATGCATTCGCCTGAATCCATTCAAATACTATTATCGGGTACAATATATTAAGGTAGTGTTCAAGAAATTAAACAGTTTATAAAGATTAGAATGAGAAATTTAAAAGAGACGAAAAGACAGCGCGGAGGATGAGTTGCAGAAGTCATTGATATATAAGATATGAAAGAGGTTATTTCAAAGTCAGATTAATGTAACAAACTGGATTTTCCCTGTAAGATAAACTTGTAAGCCACTCCAAAGCCATTCCACGAATACCATAGGAACCGATAATGATTTAGCTTAGGATAATTTTACTGGGTGATAATTTCCCGACTCATTCATTCTATTATCCGTCTTGTAATGGATATCCTCGGCTATTTGAATTCAACTGGGCACAATACCAGTTAAGGACAAATTAAGATTGTGTTCTAATAGTGAGAGCATTTCATTTACAATACATTTTATGAGACAATTAGAAACCGCCGTGACCTGCACATTTTTAAGAGTTCAGGCTGTTGACAATCCAGTTGTTGATGTCTAAGACCTCTACTTCGAGTGGAGGGGGAAAAGTAGAAACTGAGGACTGGAATTTAAGTTGATACGAATGGAAAGATCTATGAATTACGGGAATATTGCGTGCTAGATTCGGACCAATTAATGTCGACATAGAAAGAATATTCCCCATCATGTTACTTCCTTGCCTTCAAAGACAAATTTATCTACAATTATGTTTTCCATATTTTTTTATAGATTAGCAGTCTATTACTTGCCAGGAATATTAAAAAATCTGATCTGCGCAATTCAAATAGAGAATAAAAACAATCCTATCTCGCTTTACGCAACAGAAATGTGAGGGTGTTCAGACATTTTATGTTTTGGGCCCTGTGTTATCAAAAGATATAATGATTTTAAATTTCACTAACACACGTGCAGGCTGCCAAGACTAATGATAGAAATCAACTTTATAATCAATTCTAATTCTTCATAAAACAGGGCCCTGATGTACTGAAATTAATTTGATTTTGTATTATATCAATTATATAAAAAAAAAACAAAGCATTTTTTTTCTCTGTTTGTATATCTAAGTGGAAGGGTTTTAAATATCCAGAACGAACAAGTGAAAAGTTCAGAAATATGCGTGCGGCATAAATCTTGAATTGTCATGTCTGAAAGCTCACCTGTATGGTGTAGGAGGATTGTAAAACAAACTAAGGTTAGTGTCAAAGGAAAATGAAACCAACAATACATGAGAGTTGAGTGAATGCAGCAATATTAGTCCAGCACATCAGTGAAGTTTGAGGGAAATCGGACAGTCCATTCAAAAGTTTGAATTTGAAAAGTTTCGGTGCCGTCATCGCTGGATGAGAAAACTACAACAGTTATACTTGTGACGTCGGTGCAGAAAATATTTGGAGAATTCCACAAAATGTATTTATTTTTTAAATGAAAAGTACACATTCCCTGGACTTGTTTTTGACATATATTAAGGATAAAAGCGAAGAAATCATTAAGCAGGGGTGAAGATATGGGATATGAGTTTTCTTCAATTTGTCTGCCCTCTGTACACATGAAATTTGTAAGATCGCAACTGCTGATCTACATTTTTAGCAAACATGTCGAAAAAACCCCCCCGGCAGGAATCGAACCTGTCATCTACTACTTAGAATGTAGATCAGCAGTTGCGATTTTACAGATTTCATTTGTAGAGGGCAAACATGTTGAAGAAAACTTATACCATATAATATTAAGTGTATTATTATTCCCCCATTCTCATCCTCCGACTCTAGTCACATACCAGTGCGAATATTTATTATAAAAAAAGAGGAGTCGAGACCGTGTTGAATATTTTGTTGCATTAATTTTGTATGTGCATTTAATCTACACACAATATACGTTCATTTGTATAATTCTATAGAATACATTGTGTATATTCACTCACTGATTTTATAGTACATCAATTTCCAATATTGTAGTGGCGAGTCATTCAATAAACGAGTATTATGACACTCACATTTACTTGATTTTCCAGTTAGTTCATGTGTGCCTACGAACGATGAATCACACAAACTAATCTTCTGCATTCGTTTTTTTCCTTCATTGCAACAGACTAATACATAAAATACCATCTATGTTACGACAAGTATACATTTCACTATTCCTCTAGGAGCACAATTTGTGTTTTCGCGGGGGGGGGGGGGTAGCTGCTCTCAGGGTAAGTGTTTTAGACATAACCATATTTGTATGAAACTCTTTCCCCACAGCCCTCTACAGTTCAAGCGTTCCTGAATTATCTGAAAATATCTTTTACCCTTAACTGGATGCTGCTAACTTCGACAAATATGTTTATGTATAAGTATATATACACATACATACATATTTGCATATATATGTATATATACATATATGTATATATATATATATATATATATATATATATATATATTATCTTGGAACTTTCAACGTGTTGGACTTTGAATGTTGTAATTATAAGAGGAAAGAGTCTCAAGTACGCCATGGATCCAACGAGAAGTTTTTATTACAATAAAAAAACTTCTCGTTATACAAATATGTAATAAAAAACTTCTCGTTTGATCCATGGAGTACTTGAGACTCTTTCTTTATATATATATACATATATTATATATATATATATTCTTAAAGCGTAATTTGAAGGTGAAAAATTTTTCATTGTCAGTTTAGAATTAAAAAAATTCGAGTGCTAAGCATACTAAATCAAATTCTAGACAAAATTCAAAAATATATTCTATTTTGAATGAATGAATGATATCAAATATCGTAAATGAAAAAAATAGTTAGCTGCTCTGTTTTACTGGATCTATGTCAATTCATCGAAGCTGTGTATGAGATCACTTTGATGTTTACACGTGTATCAAAACTCTTACTCGATTATGGATTTTGACTCTACCTCTGGAAATTAATGTCATTCCCCGCAACTGATCTCAATTGATTGGTCATTACTATGTGATTTCACTGTGCACACTAGGAATTGTTTCAACTCTTGCTCATTGTAAAAATCTGATAATATGCTCACCAGAGTTACAGTGAAAGTCTATACAGTACAGGGCACAGTATTATATTGTGAAAAGGCTTGATAGTATACATCAAATACATCAATGGGATGATCATGTAAAACACATCATTTTGCCTATATCCCGAAACGTTAGCCTGTTAACTAAGCTTCAGTATTTTTTACCAACTCGTGTATTGTTTACCCTGTATAACGCCTTAATCTTACCATATATATCGTATTGCAACATTATCTGGGCAACCCACAAATGTAACACAGACCGTATACTTCTTTTACAGAAAAAAGCAATTCGAGTGTGCAGTCGAGCACGCTCTCGAGATCACACCGACCCATTGTTTTTCCAGCTTAAATCCCTTAAGATAAATGACATAAATTTTCTCCAAAAAGCTGTATTTATGTTTTGTCTCAAGTCAAACCTCTTGCCTCCAATATTCAACAGAATATTTCTATCAAATTCAGAGATTCACTCTTATCCAACCAGACAATCCACAAATTTACATTTATTTAACCCCAAAACCGCACTCGCGCATCATTCTATCAGACACTCCGGCCCTGACACTTGGAATTCCCTTCCCATCGAAATTAAAAATATGACCACTATGTATTCATTTAAGAAGGCTGTAAAACTTCACCTCCTTAAGCAGTATTCCCCCAGGATAACATTCTGATTCCTTTATTGTATTATAATCAAATGTATATGAATATGTACGTGGTACATGATGCATGTATGTGTGCATACATATATCGATTTATTTACCTATCCATATTATGAATATGAATATATATGTATGTATAGGATGGGTACATCATGTATATTGTATGAGCATGTATATGTATGTGTACGATGTGCCTTACCATTACTGCGTACATAAAATAAGAATGATATATTTCATTCCATATCAGATAACAATATGTATAGGATACTTTGTATTCACACATTATTATTTTCATAGTGCATATTCGGTCATTACTCCGGCAAAGGCAACTGAACGTCTTAACTTTAATATCATTATCATATTGTATTTATCATCATTACTATTATTGTAAAGTAGTTGGAGTGGTACACATACACTCTGTAACTTTCCCTTTTCCCCCTACCCTTCCCTATTTTTCTCTTTCTCTATTCCCTATTCTATCCAGAGTAGGTAAGCATATAGTCTCCATACCGTCAAGCTTCGGCTTATTTTGGAGACCCTTCTGTTTAAGTTCCATAAGCTGTTTGTATTTAAATGTCTTGTATAATTGTACTAAAAACTATGTGTCGATATATACTGTTTGTCATAAATGACATGTACATAATCATATCTGATGTAACGGTATTAAGCAGAAATAAATCAAATCAAATCAAATCAAAAATCAAATTTCAATGAGACTTTATTGCCCCTTTGTGGTGTCTGTCCTGTTTACCTGATGTCGATTCCTGATGAAACCAAAAATAGAAGAGATTTGTAATTGCCCCCTTACACACGCGCACACACACACATTCTATTATGCAGATCTACACACACGCATATATATAAAACATTATACTTGTATTGCTGTGTATATTATATGTATATGAAACAGACAGGTAAATGCCAATCATCTGTTCCTTTATTTACATTCTCAGTTTTATGTAGTACATCAGTTTCAATGAGACTTTATCTTCCCTTTGTAGTGTACATGTATGTCCAGTAATAGCTTATGACTATTGATAATTGCTCTCTTACACACACACACACACACACACACACAAACAAACAAATTCTGTAAAGAAAGGATGATGATTGGTAGTTGCCCATCTATATATATATATATATATATATATATATATATATATATGAAATTGTGTGTGATCTCTTCATTACGTTATTATTTCTTTGTGCGAATTTGGACATCACATTGACAAGCTGTGCATTCAATTCGATCCAATATGAAATCATCCATAAATCTAATAGAAAAAAGAACGGCAAAAAATTGCAAACGATTGCATGTCTTCAGGATCTTTTTTTTTTTTACTTCAGTTTCTTTTTTTATAATCATGAATGCAACTCAAACATATACCACCACTAATGGGAATCAATCGATGACTTTGCGAAATGAAAAAGTTGTCCCTCATAAAAAGAGCAAGGCATATTCAATCAATATTGTTGCTCAAGTTCTTCAGTCTGTAGTGTCTCGGTCTCCCAAGAAATCATGAAAGCGCCATGTGCATCAAGTCTTCTTGAAATTTTCGTCAAGAATAAGCTTTTTACGAGAGCATTCGCAAAATACCGCAATAAAAGTTTCTGTAATGTAAAAAAACCTCCATACAATGATGTATTTCAGATCCACCATTTTTTGTCAATTTGTATGAATTTTATGAAGCTTAAGCAAATAATGATACAACTACGTTAATTTCTTATCTCTCTCTGTCACTGTATTCAGTGTGTGTGTGTATGTGCAAGGAGCTCCTTGGTATGTGTATGTGTGTGTGTGTGTGTATGTGTGTGTGTTTGTATGTATGTGTAAAAAGCAGCAACCATCATAACCTCTACCTACCAGCTTTTATCATATTTGTGGGCTTTTTGTGATACAGACAGAATACCTATCAGTAAAGTCATAATGGTGAATGAGTATTGATTACCAGTAGAGCTTTGGAAGTTTGTGATTTGTTCTCGGGGATCAGTCATACACCGTACTTTCTTTTTCTGTTGTCTGTTTTTTCCCTTGTGTTTTTAGAAGTACATCAAACTTTCGAGCCCTCTGCTCAGTTACTAGTACATGTTTTAATGTGAAACTAAGTGGGTGGTTGAATTCCTTTTTCTTTCATCGTAACTTTGAAATCTGAAAATTGTCGAGGATGTCCATCCCTATGTTTGGCATATAAAGCGCCGAGTTTTATTCACCACTTGCTCATTTTCCCAAGAAGCCATCCCTTGGGGTACACCATTTCGATCATCTTGGCAGATTGGAAGGCGCTTCGTTTCTCTGCTGGTAAAATGAATGCCTCCAGCTCGCTATTTGACCCGACCACCACTATGTACGTGGCGTTTGGAGTTTTCGGTGTTCTCGACAACGGGCTCGTTCTCATTGTCGTCGCACGCGTCAAAGATCTCCAAGATGCCACAAGCCTACTGATAGCCAATCAATCGCTGATCGATTTGTTGACAGCTCTGTTCCTTCTCGCGATCCCCTTGGCCTCTGGCACTTTCCCCACCAGCAACCCTTTATTAGACCGCCTCGTGTGTAAGGTGTGGCTGACTTGGTATCCTTTTTGGGCGTTGATAGCAGCGAGTGGCGCCAATCTCGTTGTCATCACTGTGGAGCGCTTTTATGCGATCAGTCACCCCATTCGCTACCGCCAGATCGTTGGCGTTAAAAGAATCCCACTGCTAGCATCTGTTCCATGGATATATGGAATAGCTTCTCACGCTCACGTTTTCCTTTGGGCCACCGTCAAAGAGCGTACTTGTGTGATTAACATGCCAAACGCGGTAATTTCACATGCTGTCGGAATTGCAACATTTGTATTCAACTTTCTCGGGCCCTCCTGTTCCATGGCTGTCCTTTACGCACTGATAGCAAAAAAGCTTCGGCACCAGTTACGCGAACAATCCACCGGAGCTAACCTTCGCGAACGCGCCCGACAAAATGTCCTCAAAACCCTCTTTGTCGTCTGCGCCTGCTACGTGCTTTGTTGGGCGCCAAACGACATTTACACCCTCCTGCACTACCTCACAGGTCTCGTGAAATTCGACTTAGGAATTATACATAGTTTCACTATCATTTTGGCCTTTGCAAATATATGGATCAACCCCATTATCTACTCATTCAGGTACGAGAAATTTCGGAAGCATTTGAAGATCTTGCTGTGTCGTCGGATAGTGCCGAAAATGCCAGTCGTGTCCTTGTCTGAAAATAGTGCAAAGGAGGTGTAACCACACAGGAAAGTGCTTCATCGTCAACGGGTAATATCATGTGTACGAAGGAAGGCCTATCTCTCTCTCTCTCTTTAAATCTGTCTCTTCATTTTAGTCACTTTCAATATAAGATGCTGAGGGATCGTGACTAACAGGATATGAACACAGACTCTTAACTTTTCGGTCTCCAATTCGAGTTCGCTGGTGACTGAGGCAGTACCCATTATAGGAAAGGCATTATTAAACACCCTTGCTACCGAGTCCCTAAAAAGGTACTTAATCCATACTTAATATATTTGCTTGCAATCATCTTAGTGTATCCTTAAGAATAACGTGTGAAGTACTTGTAGTATTATGTTATTATTTTGTAAATTTAAAATTGGGGGTTGAGAAGGGTTGAAGTAGTTTGATTTATACAATGTATAGGGTTATAAAGAATTGATATATTGTATATGTATTGTGTAATAGATATGTAGGGTGTTGTTTGTTTTCATTGTGCTTATCATAGACGTAATCATGTAATTGTGATGTAAACTATGTGAACTGTTACGATCATTTTGTTGCAATGTAATGCCAGTGGAAGCCAAATTTCTATGTCTGACATAGACCAATAAAGAATGAATGAAGTACACAAAATTTCAAATCATCCTCACAATCGGGAAAAGAATATAACCAGCTTCTGTATGATATTTAGGATTAGCACCTGCAATTCATTTGCTCCACGCTTTAAGTTACTTTATTTTTAGAATTCATTCATCCATACTCCGCATGTGATACAATTTTAATATCCATCTAATTTCAAGAGAGAAAGATATAGTTCCAGCGATCAAGGTAGGACAATTAAACACATGAATTTAAGAAACTGCAGACTTTGAGATCTTTATTGAAGGAACTCGGAGAACTTGATTGAATCTGAGCAGAATCTATAAATTCCAAAATAAAGGGCCTGTTTAGCAGAAGCACTTGTCTTAAAAGCGAAAACAGTGCATATGTGTGAAAAGTGATTGATTCCATTTTGTCTTGTACAGAGTAAATATGAATATCATCTTTTTTAAAACAAACACTACAGGAAAATATAGTGGGCAAGTCGCCAATATTCCACTTATACATGAATATTCAATCGCGATACACATACAATCTGACACTTATCGCAACAATTCTTACTGGAAACAAACGATTCATTTGTATGATCCAAGATATGTGCATGATTTATTATCTTCAAGACTATACTCATTGTAAATTTAAGACAGAGAATCAACAAAGTATTTTTGGCCTTTGAGCGATTTCCCCAGATCAGCGTTCCCTAATTCAAGTGAGGTAATAACATAATCGCATACAGAGAATGAAATAGTTTCATTCTCTGTATCCATTCCAACAATGTCCAAAGCCCCTTGCATTGGGAAAGATATTTCAATTTATAAATAACCCCATCATTCCTTAGATTACAATTTAGCATGAACAATCAACATGAACTTTCCGTGAAAGATTGCAATCAATATATACCTTGCTAAGAAGTTCGTGGAATTTATCTGTTTTAACTACAATTCCATTCACTCAACACTAGGCCTGGGCTTATCTTTATCGTATCACTAATCGTCATATAATTTGTTTTATTAAAGTTAAGAGATGTAATGCCTTCGTCTGAATCCATTCAAATACTATTATCGGGGATACAATATATCAAGGTAGTGTTCAAGAAATTAAACAGTTTATAAAGATTAGAATGAGAAATTTAAAAGAGACGAAAAGACAGCGAGGAGGATGAGTTGCAGAAGTCATTGATATATAAGATATGAAAGAGGTTATTTCAAAGTCAGATTAATGTAACAAACTGGATTTTCCCAGTAAGATAAACTTGTGAGCCACTCCAAAGCCATTCCACGAATACCATAGGAACCTATAATGATTTAGCTTAGGATAATTTTACTGGGTGATAATTTCCCGACTCATTAATTCTATTATCCGTCTTGTAATGGATATCCTCGGCTATTTGAATTCAACTGGGCACAATACCAATAAGGACAAATTAAGAGTGTTTTCTAATGGTGAGAGCATTTCATTCACAATACATTTTATGAGACAATTAGAAACCGCCGTGACCTGCACTCTTTAATGAGTAGAAACTGAGGACTGGAATTTAAGTTGATATGAATGGAAAGATCTATGAAGTACAGGAATATTGCGTGCTAGATTCGGACCAATTAAAGGACAAGTTCACCTTCATGTACATGTGGATTGAGTGAACGCAACAATATTAGCAGAACACATCAGTGAAAGTTTGAGGAAAATCCGACAATCCGTTCAAAAGTTATGATTTTTTTAAGTATCTGCACAATTACTGCTGGATGAGAAGACTACCACAGTGTGTGATGTCACATGCGTACAATGATATAATGAAAATAAAAAGAGAATTTCACAAAATTTTACTTTTTGAATAAAGTGCACATTTCTTGGACTTATTACTGATGTATGTTAAGGATAATATTTTTCCCCTTGCCTTCTGAAAGATAGAAGTCGAGTGTTCTTTTGTTATGCGAGAAAAGTGAAAATAAGGTAAATTTTCTTTATACTTTCTTTATACCGTTGTACTCATGTGACATCACAAGCTATAGTAGTCTTCTCATCCAGCCATGACTGAGCAGAAACTTTAAAAATTCATAACTTTTGAACGGATTGTCGGATTTTCCTCAAACTCTCACTGATGTGTTCTACTATTATTGCTGCATTCACTCAACCCATATGTCTATGAAGGTGAACTTGTCCTTTAATGTCGACATAGAAAGAATATTCCCCATCATGTCACCACCTTGCCTTCAAAGACAATTTTATCAACAATCATGTTTTCCATACTTTTTTTTTTTATAGATTAACAGTCTATTACTTGCCTGGAATATTAAAAAAATCTGATCTGCGCAATTCAAATAGAGAATCCTATCTCGCTTTACGCAACAAGAACGTGAAAGTGTTCAGACATTTTATGTTTTGGGCCATGTTTTATCAAAAGGTATAATCGATTTTAAATTTCCTTAACAAACAGGCTGCCGTAGACTTATGATAGAAATCAACTTTATAATCAATTCTAATTCTTCATAAAACAGGGCCCTGATGTACTGAAATTAATTTGATTTTGTATTATATCATTTATATTTAAAAAAACAAAGCATGTTTTTTTTCTGTTTGTATATCTAAGTGGAAGGGTTTTAAATATTCAGAATGAGCAAGTGAAAAGTTCAGAAATATGCGTGCGGCATAAATCTTGAATTGTCATGTCTGAAAGCTCACCTGTATGGTGTAGGAGGATTGTAAAACAAGCTAAGGTTAGTGTCAAAGGGAAATGAAACCTGAGAGTTGAGTGCATGCAGCAGTATTAGTCCAGCACATCAGTGAAGTTTGAGGGAAATCGGACAGTCCATTCAAAAGTTTGAATTTGAAAAGTTTCGGTGCCGTGTAGTTGTGACGTCGGTGCAGAAAATATTTGGAGAATTCCACAAAATTTATTCATTTTTAAAATGAAAAGTACACATTCCCTGGACTTGTTTCTGACATATATTAAGGATAAAAGCGAAGAAATCATTAAGCAGGGGGTGAAGATATGGGATATGAGTTTTCTTCAATTTGTCTGCCCTCTGTACATATGAAATTTGTAAGATCGCAACTGCTGATCTACATTTTTAGCAAACATGTCGAAAAAAACCCAGCAGGAATCGAACCTGTCATCTACTACTTAAAATGTAGATCAGCAGTTGCGATTTTACAGATTTCATTTGTAGAGGGCAGACATATTGAAGAAAACTTATACCATATAGTATTAAGTGCATTATCATTCCCCCATCCTCATCCTCCGACTCTAGTCACATACCAGTGCGAATATTTATTATAAAAAAAGAGGAGTCGAGACCGTGTTGTATATTTTGTTGCATTAATTTTGTATGTGCATTTAATCTACACATAATATGCATTCATTTGTATAATTTTATAGAATACATTGTGTATATTCACTCACTGATGCATTTAGGTATTTGTTTTATACTACATCACTTTCCAATATTGCCCCGTAGTGGCGAGTCATTCAATAAACGAGTATTATGACACTTACATTTACTTTATTTTCCAATTAGTTTATGTGTGCCTACGAACGATGAATCCCACAAACTAATCTCCTGCATTCCTTCATTGCAACAGACTAATACATAAAATACCATCTATGTTACGACAAGCGCTCGTAATATCACGCTGTTTGGCGAGTTCAGTATACATTTCAGTATACATTTCAGGAGCACAATTTGTGTTTTCGCAGTAGGGGGGTAGTTGCTTTCAGGGTAAGTGTTTTAGACATAACCATATTTGTATGAAACTCTTTCCCCACAGCCCTCAACAGTTCAAGCGTTCCTGAATTATCTGAAAATGTCTTTTACTCAAGTGAATGCTGCTAATTTCGACAAATATGTTTATGTATAAGTATATATACACACACATTCATATTTGCATTACATACATATGTATTCTTCAAGCGTAATTTGAAGGTGAAAAATTTTTCATTGTCCGTTTAAAATTAAAAAATTTCGAGTGCTAAGCATACTAAATCAAATTTTAGACAAAATTCAAAAATATGTTCTATTTTGAATGAATGAATGATATCAAATATCGTAAATGAAAAAACTAGTTAGCTGCTCTGGTTTACTGGATCTATGTCAATTTATCGAAGCTGTGTATGAGATCACTTTGATGTTTACACGTGTATCAAAACTCTTACTCGATTATGGATTTTGACTCGACCTCTGGAAATTAATGTCATTCCCCGCAACTGATCTCAATTGGTTGGTCATTACTATGTGATTTCACTGTGCACACTAGGAATTGTTTCAACTCTTGATCATTGTAGAAATCTGATAATGTGCTCACCAGAGTTACAATGAAAGTCTATACAGTACAGGGCACAGTATTATATTGTGAAAAGGCTTGATTGTATACATCATTTTCAATGAGACTTTATTGTCCCTTTGTGGTGTCTGTCCTGTTTACCTGATGTCTAGTATTCCTGATGAAACCAAAATAGAAGAGATTTGTAATTGCCCCCTTACACACGCACCCACACACATTCTATTATACAGATCTACACACACGCATATATATAAAACATTATACTTGTATTGCTGTGTTTATTATATATGTGGATGAAACAGACGGGCAAATGCCCATCATCTGTTCCTTTATTTACATTCTTAGTTTACTGTAGTACATCAGTTTCAATGAGACTTTATCTTCCCTTTGTAGTGTACATGTATGTCCAGTAATAGCTGATGACTATTCCTGATAATTGCTCTCTTACACACACACACACACACACACACACACAAACACATTCTGTAATTAAAGGATGATTGGTAGTTGCCCATCTATATATATATATATATATATATATATATATATATATATATATATATATATATATATATATATATATATACACACATTAAAAAATACACACAGCACTCAGTAATGTAATGTATATGTACATCTGTATGTGTATCCATATAACACACAACACAACACTCTACAAAGAAGCAAAGCAGCCATCAATTCAAGCATAAAACAATTCATGCACGAACATATACATTCATCATTCACTTTCATTTTCCTGGTCACTGACTCTTACAGAGACGGGTGAGAGGCTAATAAAACCATATATCACACTGTCAAATATTGTTAGAGGAATTCAGTCTATTTTCACTGATATTTGAGCAATAATTGGCTTCTTTGCCTGCACAATCATTTTTACAACACAATTGCCACTCCACTGTCATGCAAGAGTATCATACACAACCCCCAACCCCTATAATTGTTTCCCTTTTTTTCAAACAGGGAGAGGGGTGACATACAGTCCCAGGTACTTACATTGCTGTGGGGGCATGGACGCATTTATGGTCCACCTCAAGAACAGGCCTCACTTTAATATCAGTCTTCCAGTCACTTTGTCAACCATGTCTCATACAGGCAGTGATGCACACTACATTTGGTTGTGGATATCGCTGCAATCCAGTAATATGAATATGCACGCCTAGCATTAATGCCAGGTCAAGATGAGTTGTGCATTAAAATGAACATAACAGTACATGGATGAACTGATCAACAAGACGACCACAAAAATTGTCAAAAAAACAATCCTACTCATCATTCAGTGAAAGTTTATACTGCTACGGCTATGTGCCACTTCAGGGTACAACGGGTGCTGAATGATGTATACCAATCAATAAATACCTTTCTTGATTAGATTTTACTGAAAAGGAGAAGATAAACATGATTATATCTAGGTACAGGAGAAAAATTTGAAATAAATCATGTTCCCTAAAGCCTCACACAGCAGGGGTGTGGGATCAATAAAGAATATACAAGTCCACATGAGCATTCAGTACTGGAATAAGCTTGTAAGAGTATCATCCATAAGTAGTTAACATTAATGAACCCATGTTATCCATGTGACTATATAATTATATCTAAATGATACACAACAGATTCAAATTCCTCTTTATTTCACATTTTGTTTCATTCATTTTTTTTTCAACACTGTAGAAAACTAGTAACTCCATATAGCTCTCTCTACATTTGCAAGAAACACACACCAATAAAATCATCAAAATAAAAAGTGTCAACATCTGGATGTACTGTCGCAGAATGTGAATGAAAATAAATTCTCAACAGACTGCCAACAATCACGGAAGCAAGTCTGTAGTCTGATAAAGATCATGATGGAAAATGTGACGAATCAACTTAGTCCGAGGTTTGCAACCACTCTTATTTGGCAATTGTAAGATGAAAGTCCTCACTTCTACGCGCACATCTACACTTGTCACAAAATACTGAAATGTCTTTACTTGCAAACTTTGTAAATACAAGTTGTATGCCAAGTTTCACGCTTCATTACGACAGGTGTTCACGTGAGTTTGAAAGGGTCTTTGTTGATCAAGCTACGGCACAGCCTGGATCTTAAAAACGACAATGACACGGCACACTGTAATGATTACGACCGAACCGGATGTCGGGAAACCATCAAGAAAGGAGAACCGTCAAGTTGCAGCTGGGCAACTCTACACCATCGATTTGGCAATATATGAATATATCACACGTCTATGCAACTGCCATTTCTAGTGAGGTTGAATACGTATTCACGTGAAACATTGCTGAAAGCTATTCCTCTCATGGGGACCAATTAGATCACATGAAACATAGATGTGTAGGAGTATATGGAAGCATGGGCTAAAAGCATAGATATGTACTGCTTACTCCACATTGACAAAAAAAGATTGTCGATACAAATTATTCACAAGTTCCATCATGCATGTCATATAATGAAGGTTAAAGATTGGAAGGTAGTCTACACACAAAGCCCTTGATTGATTTGTTTATATTGATTTACACAGACAGTGCTTAGTCCAGGAGCTCTGAATCATTTTAAAATTCAGTTTGTGGAAAGTTTGAAAGCCACTGCAATGCAGAAAACGGAAGACTGTTGCAAAAAGATACTAAACAGATGATAAAAGAGAAATCAAGGTAATTTCACAAATTGCCTTTGTCAAGAGAAATGTTATAATACTGGAAAGAGAATTCTTCAGTAGCATTGTTTCATTGTCTTGTTAGGTGTTTTTTTTTTCTAAAGTTCTATTCCGTTTCCTCACATGGTTTGCTTTTGGCCTCGATTGCAGCTTTGCGCTGAATCCTTGCATGATTAAACGACCAAGTAGGGTCTTTGTGCTGTAGACTAGCTACCGTTGAGCCTTGCTATGGTATGATGCTGATATCGGGTGTGGCCATGCTGACATTGCTGGATATTGCCTCAGGGTGTGTCTAGTAGGCGTGGTCAGCTACAAAGAGGGAATCCTGGGCAGCCCCCGCCTGACTCTCTCCGGTGTACTTGCCCACCGAGGCGAGTCCGTTGGCCTGTGAAAGCAAGAAATGAGGTGTGGTGTGCTCACTGAGAATCCTTTTTTTAAGGTTGGACTTACAGTGATAATTTTACCTGTATGATAATTCTCACTCTGAAATCATTCAGCATTACACCATATCTGTAATCTTAATCTTCAAGATGAAAAGATGACGGGAAAAGCTCTCATACTGATATACAAATCAGAAATTCTACATTCTAGAGAGTTGAAAACTTTGTAATGTGATGAATGCCTTACAAAGAAATAACACAAAACAACAACAGATGACATATGGAATGAAATCAGCAGCTTGATATCTCAAAACCAAATAATAATGCTTGAAACAGTTTACGATCACTTGGAAAATGGACAAACAAAACATAAAAAGGGAAAGAAAACTCACCCTTGCCCGGACAAGGAGGGCGTTCTGGCCTGCCTTAACGTTCTCCGGCTTGCCTCCCCACGCCTTGAGGACACTGGCCTGCAAGGCGCGGCCATAGGAGAAGGTGAGAGACCACGGCTTTTTCCCTTGGTACTTGTTGATGGCATTGAGGTTGATGGAGGCATCCTCCTCAGACTGTCCACCAGACAGGAAGGTGATGCCTGGAGGTGAGGGAGATGGAAGGAGTTACAAATGTAGGTCTTGGATCTTTGAAGGACTGGGCAGTACTTACACATCAATATCAGGTCTGCCAACAATCCCATATCAAAATCAGAGAAATTCCAACGAGCAATCAGGGAGATACCTTCACGTCACATGTATCTCAGTGGGCAAAATAATTCCATTATTAGGATGATTTCTACTCTCTCTTGCCAGGTTGTTAAGAGATAACTATGGGTGTGTTTGAGTGCTCTCCTAAAGCAACATGAACCGTACCGTACCCGCGCAAGAGGAGCGCTCAAACGCCCCTAAAGTGTGTTATAGAATGGGTAGTGAGAATCCTGCGATCTCATTGGTTGAGAGCTATGTGTTAATTTTGTACTGGCCGCACGCTGAGTGACAGTGATAAACATGTTATCGCGCACTTGTAGCAAGAGTACGCGCACTTGTAACAAAGGTTCACGCACTAAGCAAGCGTTCGCGCACTCAGTACGAGACGCCTATTGGCTAAAACAATCCTGCATCAGTTTTTACTGGATGCATGGTTCTGAAGAAAAACCATGCGTCCAGTAAAAACTGATGCATGGTTTTCGGGCTCTCGTCTATGGCAAGCCAAAAGGAAATGCATCCAGTAAATTTGTCCCCGGGTAACACAATAGAAAAATGGGTTTTTGGCAAGAAAATTACCCACTCTATAAAACAGATGACACACATGTCTTTTCGTGCGTCAGTCAGAATATAGTGTGCATGCGGTAACTATGCGCACAATTCCGACTGACTCACTCAGACCTGTGCGTCATTTGTATACCGTACCGAACTGAACTGAGCCAAAAGCGGACCACTTCCCAATGTGCTCCAAAATGATACCAACAGCATACCCAAAGTTTGCATGTAAAGAATGCACGGAACACGCACATGCGTCATAATGCAAAGAGTTTGTTCTCTTTGTTCGGGACATCAGTATAGTAAGTACTCTAGTTTCAGTGCGCCAGGTGAATCACCCTTTTGCTACAAAATGTGTGACCCCCTCTAAAAACAACTCACGAGGTATGCTTTCTCAACAGAGCACTCAAACACTCCAAATCTGGCACAGTTCAGTATGGTATGCGTTGGTTTAGTTCGCTTTGGTTCACTTTGGTTCGCTTTAGAGCGCTCGAACGCACCCTAAGTTTTCAGGTAACCTCCTCAAGAATCATGGAGACTTGGCAGGTAATTGGGCAGGTTCCAAAGAGCACTCAGGGAGACACTTGCGTGTAGTATTCTTACCATACGATATATTACTGCACTGACTCCAAAATCAGGGAAGTTTCTGTATTCAAATTCATGAAACATTAACGTCAATGTAGGGGTATTTGTCAATCAGTTGCAAAGTTTCTCTATTGTTGAGTGCCATATATTTTGCAACCATGGTATTTTACAAACTGGGACTTGATAGACCATCTAGCATGTGGTTAAATTCATGACTGCAAACCAAGGTGATGGAATGAGATACATTGTATACAAACTGTAGTTATCATTGCCTTCTGGCAAAAAGAGAAAGTGAAGCGAGTTCCCATCTTCAAGACAATACTATACATTATATTTGCATCATATTAGCATGCTGCTACTGTAGAATTAAATATATATGAAATCTTGTCCAGGTTGCTGACAAATGCATACTACCACGAAGAGTACACAGGGTGATATCTGACTTTCACCTGTCTTTCACATTCAGTGTTGTGATAACCACAGACAGTCTGTGGACTCTGTCATCAAACATTGATGTCATCACAGTGTATCAAGGCAAACATGTTGACAGTCAATATCAACTGCACCACAACATTATTCCCTCCCCCCCCCCCCCCCCCCCCAATCATGAACACAATAGTAGGCACGTCATTACTGTATCATGAGTCAATCCCTGGAACTTGATATGTTGATCAAGTTTAAAGATCCTGTACAAACTTTTATTTTCACGAGGGTTTGATTTTTGCAAATTTTGTGAATCACAGTTGGATTGCAAATTCAACAACAAGCGAAAATGTCTCCATGGGCTAGAGTAACAAATCATTTACGTTAACTTCGGCGTCAATTCGCGAAAATAACATCCCGCGAAAATGTCTACGACCTCCTCATTCACGAAAATAACAGCGTATACACTCAGGGTCCATTTTCATGAAGAGGTTTTATGATGATTGAACATACAACTGTTTAATAGTGGCAGCTGCCATCATAGCACAAACCAATCCGCTGCAGGTCTTTCAGCAGTTACTACAATAACCACACTTACTAACATTCATCTCACCAGCCTCGCATAATCACTACCCCCACCAACAAGCAAAATATTTTCAACTGTCTGAACAGCTAGTGCATTTCAATAGAAGCCTGCTGGCAACAACTGTATATACACTCCCCAATACCCACCTAGCACTATTTCTACCTACTTCTTCAAAGTAATGCTTGGCTGACTTAGACTGACTTTTAATTAAGTTTTGGGGCACCTTTTGCTTGCACTGGGGGTATAGGGCACAGTGGCTGTGTTCAGACCTACCCACTGCTATACCCACGTACCTGGCACTGCGGCTGGCACTGTCCTGTTCAGGGCGGTGACCGTTGCCTCGGCGATCTGCTCCGGTGTGTACTTCTTGGTGCAGGACTGTCCAGCTGTGACCATGTTGGGCTTCAGGAGGGTGCCCTCAAGGTAGACATGGTGGTCATTGAGGGCCTTGTAGGTAGCCGCAAGGACCTAGTGTGGGTCAGGAGTGTATACATTCAATGTTGATTCGTTGGCCACATACAACAAAAACACCAAAATCTTTACATCATTGATTGAAGTTGATATTGTGGCAAAACAAGGCAAAAATGGGCTACATATACCTAACATTCCTCGCAGCTAAAACTGAATTCGTGCAGAAAAAATATCATGAGAGGATGACAAGGCTTGACATCTAGTGTCCTGAGTATTAGAAATGATGCATGGCCATCAAGGCTTCACTGCAGTAGAAAAGCGAGGGCACACTCACCATCTCAGTCACATACATGGCCCTCTCCAGGTCATGGGTTCCGTCAGGGAGTACCTCGGGCTCTACGATGGGCACCAGACCATTCTGGAGGCAAAATGAAACAACAAACAAACACACTGTAGATATCTGACTTCAGGATTAGCTGCATCTCTGTTTGGAATGTTTGTTTATCGAAACAAAATCATTAGGTGTGTCCAGCACACATAATAACCAACATTTACTCTGGCCTATCATAATTGCAGGTAACCAATGCTGATCAAATCAAGATTTTTGATGTAAAAGTTGTTCTTTTGACACTAGTCACTTAGTCATCAACTCCTGTTTACCTCTTTTATCTTCAACTTAATTTGATTGTTCCAATATTCCCACCTACAACTGTTCTGCTTTCCCCAAACAAAATATGTTAGACGACTGTGGATCGAGGGTGAATGATTTGTATACTTTTTTGAAGACAATTGAATTTACACATGAAGATGATCTGGGTCTCCATACTCAACAACAGTAAAAGGGGGGGGGGGGGGGGGGGGAGGTGGGACAATGGATTTGAAGACCGACATCATCAATGCCACATTTCCTGCAAAGATTTGACACCCTGTCAGCTCAGATATCCAAGGAAGGAACTTCAAGCCATCATTAGGACAGTGAAGTCCTTATGGTGGAAACTGCGAATGATTGGAATAAAAGTCATCATGGCTGACAAGTCTAGAGAGACACTTGGTTGTTGCCTTGTTCTAAGCATACCATAATAGGTCCCCTCCCCCAGAGGAGCCCTAAAGCTGTCGGTCTTGCGGTTGCTTGCTGGTAAATGTTCACTGTTTTGGTAGTGTTCACATGATACAAATCAATTCAAATCACTTCAAATATGATGACTTCTACTACACACAAGTTCTTGAAAGTTCTATAAAGTCACAGGAATGTTATCTAAAGAGGATTGTAATATAATAATGATAACATGGTCATATTTTACCAAGAGAATTTAATCAATGTCAGCCTCAGTTATTCTGAAGGCAATATCACTGCCATTTCCCCTGCTTTACATGGTACCCAATTGTGCATTTGTTTGGGTTTGACAGTCACTCCATTTCAAATGTACTCTGCCATCAACAACTGTCCTTATTCACACCTAGCACCATATCTACACATCGTGTATAACATACCTTTTCCATGGATTGCTCTCTGTATGCAAACTTATGACTTAAATATTTCATACAAAAATTTCTGAGCATTCTCCACTGATCCTCATGTGATAATGAAATTGTTTGAGAGAATACTGAAGGCAGAACAAAATGAAAGATTCAGAGAAAAGTAACAGACACACAGACAGGAAAGAAGGAGTACTGGCAGAAATAACAAGAGAAAAATGATATAAGGAGAAAAGGATAGAAAAAGGGTAAGGCAGGGAGAGACAGACAAATGATAGGCAGAGCAAAGAAAGGAGAGAGTAACAAATGAAAATGATGTAGAGGCATTTCAGTGAATAAACGCTCCATCTGAGAGAAGAGAGTGAAGTACCTGCTGGCAGCAGACAGCATAGCGAGCCAAGACGTTGGCATTCTCCAAGACGGCCAGTGGAGACGGGGTGCTCTCGGTGATCTTCAGCACACACCTCCACTTGGCAAAGCGGGCTCCGCCCTCGTAGTACTTGGCGCACCGGCTGTTGAGGTCATCCAGACCCTGGGTGGTGACCTCGTTGATGTTGGTGGCTCCAGGGAGAGGGACCACGCCCTTATCCACCTGTCATAGAAGGTAATAACAATGGCAAATATTTTGAGAATATACTGCATGGTTTCAGACTAATTTCTGATGTAGTGTTTGTTCATTTATTAACCATATAACCAGATAACTAATGGGATAGACCAAAATGATGTTTACAAAATTCTATCAATTTACTTACGCACAACAGAAAAACATAAGTATATCCATTTTTTCCTAGAGGTGCACACAGTCAGTTATTAATCATTGTATCATTGTATCATACATATTTTTTCTTTGTTTTCTTCTTCTTTTGTTACTGTTAATATGCTGGTTATGTTAATGTTATTGTGTTGTCTAGTCTTTTTGTATGAATAGCACAAGTGGGCTTAGACACACCAGTATGAAGCGCCATATAAATGCAATTATTATCATTATAATTATTCTAAAGCAAACAGAAGAAAAAAAATCCTATGTAGGAAACAGAAGAAAATCCCCCAAAAGAACATGACTGGGCTCTAAATGATATAAGATACATGTGCATTCACCCTTGGTTGAGTTTTGAATCACAGAAATATTGTTCCACAAGCTGTATTCTTTGATTAAAAGCAGAAATAAACAGTAAAATGTATTGAGACCCTTTTTTTTCCCAATAGAATATAATTTAACCCCTCATATGGGATCGTCAAATCAATGGCAGCTCTAACTTTTATTTGTATTCGTATGTGTGAGGGTGTAAGTGTGTGTGTACATATTTGTGTGTTTTGAATGTGGGAGGGCAGGAAGATAGTTTAAATATGAAACCTCATTTTACATCAAGCACACTTTTTAAAACAAGGGTAACCTGTATTGACTACATCATTGTGGTTTTAGTACTAATTGCTCCCAAGAAAAAAAAAAAGAAGCAAAACTGTAGCATGCCCTTGAACAACAGAATTTCTCATTTGCATTGACTGATCACAGTGAAAGATTTACAGATCACCTCCCCCTTACAAAATATCTCTTAGCCATCATTATACACTTTAATATCAAACCTCAAATAAGATGTAGCAATCACTGTCAGTGTTCAAGGTTGATGATAGGGTTTATTTTCACTTGCCCAGAGTTAACCCTGGAGAAGCCAATCTGAAGCTGTGGTGCTTACAAATACCTGCTGACTGACTGGATAGGAAATTGCCATTTCCTCTCCACCACAGGTGTCCTATCGCAAAGTTTTACAAGTGATGTGAAAAACAGGCAGAATTCATGTCACAGTGGATTCGCTTCAAAACATATCGGACAGCTATCAGCAAATGCCCTGTTCGCACTCTGATGGATTTCGTGGCAAAAGAGAGCACTAGGTTAGAATGGCTTCAAAGGTCTTCTCACAGTCCTGGTTTCAGGTTAAAAAAGGACACAATTAAAATGCTACAATGTCTGTTTGTTTGTTTGTCTTTGAAGAAGAAATTATTTTTGGTCATTTGAGGGAAAACTTCAGGCAAGACTAGAGGGCTACAAGGCAGTGTGGGATAGCTGCATGCACTAAGGGATACCTTTAGTCAGCAAGATTGAATTTGGGTAGTGAGGGTTGGGAACGGGCAACAAGGAAAGCCTGTGAGTGGTGAGGAAGACTAAGTACATGCACTAAAGGAAGGGTTTGAGAAGAAAATAAGGAGCACTTCAGGCAGAGTGGGGGAGCTACATGCAGTGAGCGATGGCTGTTAATGAGAAGAAACTTTCTACAGAGTGGGTAGGCTACAGCAAAGAACGGAAGAGCTCTATGACATAGAGTCTCAGGTAGTGAGGAAGGGCTGCTGACAGTGTGACACAAGCTTAAAGACAGTGCTGGAAAGGAGGGTTAACTAAAGGGATGGTACAGTATTGGTGGAGATGAGAATTGGGCTTGTAACTTTTTGCGAGAACCAAAACTATACGATCCCTTTAAGCTATGAAGGAGGGCTTCAGTCGCACCTTGATTCCTGGGATGATACCACAGTCCTGGATGAGTTTGGTGAAGGGTGTCCCATCATCAGCCTTCTGCCAGAAAGTCTCATCAAAGAGGATGACTCCACTGATGTAGTTGCCAACCTCCTTGTCGGCGGTGAAGAGGAGCTGGCGGTAGTGACGGCGGTTATCGTCTGTGTTCTCCAGCCCGATGTTGGCCAGACGCTTGCCCATCGTGCCTGAAAGGGGCATAAAAAAACACAAAACACAGCTATACTACGTCATCTTTCATATCTTATAATATTGCAGGGAAATCTGCCAGCAACTGTAAAATGATGAATGCATTTCGGTCCTTGTCCCATCTCCACTTTCACAGAGCAAGACGATGGACGTGATGGATTTTTCATTGAAAACAATTTGTTATGCCCCCTGAAGGTTGAAGAGGGACCAATGGGTGCGAATGCCATCAATCTGCATTCATTTATCAGTCAGTCATGTCATATCATACCTACATTGTACTTGCACAACCTTCTTGCACAAAACAGCTTTCCAACTGTCATTTCCATCATGACCAAACATCAGTTAAATATGTGCTCACAGCATCTCCATACATCGCTGTTCACGGTCACATGCAAGGGTCAGAGGTTATTGAAGGTCATGTGTAAGAGTTGCACATAATGTTGTTACACATTACTTGCAGTAATGGTTCTTTTCTTCAGCTTTACAATTCGATATTGAGGTTAATTTTTTAACTTCCACATAAAGTTTTCACACTTTGTGTTTCATTCATGTACTTCACATTGAAGTGTTACTGAATGCATTTCAAATCGACCAAAGTAAAGGATGACACAATCCAGCAGTTAATCCAGCAGTCAAAATGCTTTGATTTGTTAAGAAAATGCCCAAAATACGGGATGAATATCTTTGATTTTTTTTTTCACCTGTGCTCTCATCAGCGGCCAGGATGCCGTGGCCCGGCCTGACGATGGCATCGGCAGTCGCCTTCAGCTCCTTGCGCCTCTCCTCACTGAGGGTGCCGCACATTCCGACTGGCATGGTGATGAGATTCAGTGGGGGTCACGTGTACACAAAGATGAAAGCTGTAGCAGAGAGTCAGATGGGACAGGGAAAATGAGCAAGAAACGTGAAGGGAAGTCTTCAAAAAATACACATCATACTTTCACAAATGCTATACATTATTATCAGTATCATTTACAGATGATATCCTACTGGATATTGTCACTATAGGGTCATCATTATCTTTACTTCAAAATGTTAAAACATAATCAATAAATTTGACATTCACAAGAGTCAATAGTGTCTGGAGAGGCACAATTATAAAGGTTACCAAAAAGGACATGAATATTCTACCGTCAATATCTACTTCTTCAATCTTCTGGATATTATTCAAAGAGACAGCTATCATCAACTCAATCGACGATCTAAAAAACAAAGACGTCACTACAACATTAAATTTCCAATCGGGTTTACCATGTACATCCTCCCTTTAAAGTCTCTGAGGTCTATAAAAAAGTACATTAATCTGTACTATCATAATTTATAAAATGGGTTCAAGAATGTAGCCAATTGGAAGCGCTGAAATGAGTCACGTGTGCGTGCATTAATTTCTTACTAACATGCACGGCCTGACGTCACAATGTTTACACTAGCAGTGCGCACTCAATCAGTTGTTACAAGTGCGTCGCGCGCTACTATACGCACTGTCAATCCTGTAAACAACTTCTAGTTCGGGCTGCGCTGCCGGCCGGCCTTTCTTGTGCATAACATGTGGCGTACTTATACTCTTAACGTATAATACTTATATGTGCGGGATTTCCAAGTGCGATGTGCGTAAATGTTTGGGACGAACATCTTCGGACATCTTGACTCTCTAGCGAGTGCTACATGTAGCTGACTGGTAGTGACCCACAAAGGTACGTGAAAAATGCTGTTAGTTTTCGACCCATTTTACAAAACAAATGATGCACAGGATTATTTCGTGGCATTAGTGAAGGTGTGGCGCACTCGAGAGTATTGACTCTATCCAGTGCATCATTTGTATAGTAATATATTTTTACAAGTTCTGATCACTCATTTCAACTTGATATTCAATGTCACCAGCATTCCCTATTTAGATATGATTCAAGGTCTGAATCTTAGACTACAAGAGAACTTGACAGCTCAACGCTATATACGCTGTACACTGTACAACCTATGCTAACTGTAAAGTTCAATGATGTCCTCAATCTGGGGCACCTTGGCAAAACAGACAGCAGGGGTGCCTGGGTGCATCAGGCTAGCATACCAAATGTGTCAAATCTACAAGTCAAACAACAGCCTGTGGACACATGTAGGCTCTCTTCTAGACCCTTCTGTTTTATATCCATATTTCATTTCTTTCCTAAGTGTGAGTGTTGAAGAGCCTCTTCATCAACAAATTGCCTAGTCAAGGGTTACCAACACTTCAATCACATAAATTATTTTCTCACCCATTCACATCTGGCAGCATTGAAAATATTCAAGCAAAATGAGTAGGAAATCAACCGAGTACTTTGTCCATTTCTATAAGATACTGAAATCATCGACTTTCTTTTATAGTAATATATCCACATGATTTCAGGTGTCTATGGGTAAATACGGTATACTCTGGCTGAGATCGAATGGAAGATACATTGTAGTAGACATGGCCCAAGTGTGAGGTTTAAAGGGATGGTACAGTATTGATGGAGAAAATTGGGCTTTTAACTTTTTGCGAGATACCAAGAAAACAATTATGAAATGGTACAGAGCACGCCATTCTAAGAGGAATTCAAAGTTGATTTAATGAAAATCGGTTTTGGAATGACTGAAACATCCAAAAACAAAGTAACACAAAGCGATCGTCATAAAATGCGGGTCCCACATTTTATTAGAATCGCTCTTTTTTTGGATATCTCAGCCATTTCAAAACCAATCTTCATCAAATAAATGTTGAATTCCTCATAGAATTACATGCTCTTTCATATTTCATAAGAGGTTTCTCATTATCTCACCAAAAAATGTTAGTAACCTGAAATTAGGTCTCAACCAAAACTATACGATCCCTTTAAACACGAACAGGAGGCTATGACCATCTTCAAATTCTGTCGACTACTGTACAATCCCTTCATTGCTCCAGCGCTTTTTGGAGAGCACACAACGGTACTGGATGACATTCATGTCTTGTACATGTTGTATGTGATGAGCTGATGACCTGAACAGCAAGGCAAAGCATGCCTGGCAGAAAGATCACAGTCATTCCAACAGTAACAGACAGACCAGAGACAAGGCACAAAATGACTGCCACTCAAACATACTGTAGGGCTGTTCAAACGCAAAAGATGCTGCTCCAGCCAAACTTAAGCAACAGTAGGATACTAGTCTTTTTAATAAATTGCTCTCTTATGCAGTCCCTGCCCTCCCCCCCCCCCCCAAAAAAAAAAAAAAAAAGAGTATCATGTTTTAAATACATATAACAAACTGCATCTAAATAAAAAACTTCAGGGTAAGTTTACATTTCAAATTTCTTTTTTCAGTTTTTGGTTAATATCTACCATGTACAATGCCAATTCATTCCTCTTCGTACAAACACAGAGATGTAAAGTCCTTCTGGCCACAAATTGAATTTGTCAAAAAAAAAACAACAACATCAAAAACAATTGTATCATTCACTAGATGTAAATACAATAATTTTACCTTGTGACCTTCTCAATGGTGTAACAAAATAAAGTGGCATTTAAGTTCATGATCTTGCAAACAATTGTATGTACAAAGAGTTTTCAATTCAGAAGTTTTATAGGAACTAATAGACTTGAAGCTGCCATCAATATTTCATAAGTGTTTGGCCGCGAATAAATGCCTCATAAACTGTGACTTTGACCAGTGTCTCCTTTAAAGAGTACATCAATAAGCAGGAACCCATGGCCATTCATTTCTTCAAAGTTTGCTGGGTGTCACAGGCGAAAGTTCAAATCAGGTTATGTAAAGAATATTACGATAATTCTTTAATTTTGCTTTGTTTTGTAGGGTATTTCGCTCAGGTGAGCTAAAATGTCAGAAAGAGTTCATAATCATGAAATAATGACACAACACACATTTGTATACTGTAATATGTAGGTACTGGTCTTGAACTTGGCAAAAAAGTTTGATACCCTTGTGTGCCCATTTACAACTGTATGTACTCACTGCTACAATACCATATCCTTATAAATCTTTAGACCTACAGTGTACAGGCAAGCAATGGGCAGACATACTAAAGGAGTGTTCCATATCAGTGGATACTGGTAAATGCCCTGTCCTACAAATTAGTAATATACAAGCAAAAGATTTAAAGAAACTTTATTTTATGTTTTCACCTTTAAGTATTAAACAGAGGAATGATTTCTAAGGTCTCAATTATTTGCATGTGCTTAGTATTTTCCCCTGTAATACCATGGTATGCCCACAAACATATGATGCTATTATGCACATGTGTATTAATTCCTCTTTCAATAAAGCAAATGTGTTGTATGAATTGCTACAAAACCACACCAATCTTCCAAGCTCATTCAGCCTGAAAAAACAGAAAGAAGACAAAATCTGCTGTAGTGTGATTTTTTTTTAATTTTTTTTGTTTCCTTTGAATTCTAGCCTTGTGTGAGCCACTCACGTCATAGGTGCAAACATTCTGATCAAGTTACCACATCCGTATCTCGAATGAGGAAAGATCTCAACTTCTTATCACATGACTCTTTGCTCTTATTGTTACGTGACCTTAAGATTTATACAATAAAAAGATAACATTCTAACACAAAGAGTACACTAGAAAATATTTATGGCACTGGAGAAGATATCAGTGCATTACCTGTCAAAATTCATGATTTAACTTCTGATTGGCCTGACTCGTAATCACCGATGCTGGCATGTAAAATATTGACTGGAAAAAGAATCACTATAAAAAATGAGGTGTTTGTAAAAGAGTACAAGTGAAGGCCTACATCTGTATATACTGTCATTCATTATGCCTGATTACATCATAATCCATGTGATGATTATGTTAGCCAAACAAAATGCTAATCACAATACATACTGTACGTTGCACATTGAAAATATGAATTATCGTATCAAGTTACGATTGTACCCGCTGTGAGTTCTACAGGCAGCTGTGTTTACTAAGTGAACTCTGTCAGCTATTGGCTGTTTCTGCTCAAAGTTCTTGACTTTAGTGCTGCTCGGGCAGTAAAAATTTAACAATGTTTGCTATTTGTTTACAGGGTCACCTCCACAAACTTCGCACAAAGGCCCATGCCAGCAGAGCTATAGAAACGGAATTGCTAGACCTGGCAAAGCATGACCACTTTTGATGCCAAGTTCTATGGCACACTATTCTGCAATAGACCAAGAAGACGGCGACTGATACCCGAGCTGTACTCTTCTCATTAGAATAGACTGCTTCCGAAATTTCCATTAAAAATTTAAGCAATAATCCACTCCATGGTCAGAATGGGGGGAGGGTCGAGTTGAGGTGGGTAAAAATAAATCGAACACACAGGAAAGTTTGTAAGTCAAAATAAAGAATACATGATACAGTTTTCTTGTACGGTAACTCATTATTCAAGCTTGCATCTTTTAGTCAGTAACATCTGCACACATGCTACTTCCCATTATGCAATGTACATAGATCTTGTTGTAATGGGATCATGAAGCCAAGATTGTGTCATCGTGCATCATATCACTCACTGAACAGAATGAACTACAGTTGATCCACAGCCAAATTACATGTACCCTGTTTCCACCAAATTTTACTCTGAAGTACCCCTTAGGATGTACCGGCACATGCCTAGAAGCCCACTAGATCAACATCCCCTTTCTCAGCACAAGTTGCCTGGGGTGTATTAAAGGGTTCTGGAGGTCACATAAAACTAAACTACACTGACAAAATTTTCTGCATTACTCAAAATCTACTTAGCATTTTGCAAGAGAGTTACAAAGTATTACAAGATGTGACATCATGTTTGTTTGTTACTGTGCAGGACACTGAAGTTAATTATTTGTGGAGACAAGATGAACAATGTATGGGCTGAACATAATATACTGCTTATGAGCTTGCAAATTGTGTGACCACTGTGTTGCCTACAAGATAAACATATCTTTTTACTTCCTAATGTGCAACAGTCACCCATACCACTGAATGCCAAAGGTTAGCAGTACAGAGACAGTACTGAGGAAAAGGGGGAAAAATCATCATGTGCACCAACAGCAGAAGTTTAGAGACCATCAAATAGGTCTACATACATGTACATAATGGGACATAGAGGCTTGGTTGTACAATAAATATTAAAGAAAACTATACAGGAAAGGCTTCTTTGGAGACTACAAGATGCAGCATTGAATATCAACAGTGCTTTGCATGCACGTGAAGAGCTGGTGATATCTGGGACAGCAATATTACAGTTAGGCTCCCTTCCAGGCTCAATTTCTGTATCATCCATGAACAAGATAACCAAAACTCATTCACTTTGCTTTTCATTTTCAAAACATGAAGGATTTCCTGTGTAATTCTCCACTCTTTTTGTATTATTTTTCATGAAATATTCATCAGTATTTGATGGTGCAACCCCCCTTTTTTTGTGACAAAAGTCTCAAGTCTCCTGAAATGAGGCTACTGCAGAAGTTGACCTGGAAGAGGTTGCATTACTGATTGCACGTAGACCACAGCCATCACGCAGACACCATCCGCTGCTTGGATGCAAGCTTAATGAGCACATACAACTTTGTATGTGCGCAGGAGAGGCACATGCATGGAGGGTGCAATTTAGGCATCGCCAGTCATGTATGCCTGTGTAGGGTACATACTGTATGCAGCATCTAAGCAGACTGGTCATTAATCTCTTACATTCTCTCTCTAAATAGGTTTTGATTACTTGACATTAAACTGAACTGTCTTATAACCAACACATACACTGTACATTGTACATTTGTATACTGAGGGGCAGGTCTGCCAAGGGAAAACAAATGTACCTCACATAGTACGGATGGCTGACTAACCCTTACACAGCTATAGGCTGAAAATAAAATCACTTAACATTTCAGTACAATTGTATCAGCAAGATAATGACCCTGGTACATGGTTAATTGTCTCAGAAATTATAACACTCTTTTTTTTTTTCTTTTCTTTTTTTTTTGAATGAGCATGCAAGCACTGTTGAAGATGGACTATTGGTGAACCTTGTGTCACTGTGTGCTAGAGACGGGTGAATGGGGGTTTAGATCGCACAGACAAAACATTGTACATAGCAGATAGGCAGTGTTGTCACCTTCCTCAATATGTGTATTATTGTGTATTACTGAGCATTCTTTGAAGATGCTTTGCCATAATTAGCCACAATCTATACGTAATAACAGATGTGGTGTATGCTTGCTGTACATTTTTATCCAATTATTTATTTACTCTTGTACAATTTGTACTTTTATCAATGTTGATGCCAATGTTTTAAAAAGATGCATGAACTAAAAGTAATGATAGGTTACAGTTCTTTCTTGACTACATGTACAGGAGAAAGTCGTATGACTACTATCCAGTATACAAACAAGTCTCAACAAGTAGACTTACTATGTACATTGTATTAGAATCATGCATGCAAATAAACCAATTATATGATAATTCTGTCTGTAGGTATCTAGCAAAAAGTCAAAAGCTGAATCCTCATCTCAACCAATACTACAGTATACCATCCCTTTTTACTAAGAAACTACATTGTACAATGTACATCTGTAAGTGGCAGACCAGTTACTGTATAATATGGCAATTTCTTTCTAGCCTGTAATATCATTACTCTACAAAGTTTTAATCAGTCTCTTTGTAAAATGCCCATCCCTTCTAAAATTGTCACTATACCCTATTTGGTATGCCCACTGTTTAACCCGTTGAGGATGAGTCCCGCATATACTCGGGCAAGCATCTATGGGTACTGCATGTTGTAGCAAAATCAGCCCATCCTCAGCATCACAAACTTTTGGGAAGTCACCTATAAGGTACATAAAATGCCCTTGTCAAATTCAGTCTTCCAGATATGCTAAAATTGCATGAGCATACCCCATACATATCATAACTGAAGTGGCATACCCAAACCAGCATCAAAATGCAAAAATCATCAGCATGCAAGTTCCTTTACTTGAAACTGTACTGCATATCACACTTACCTCCCCCTTCCCAGTATGCATACCCCTAGTACTGGTCAACCAATGTAGGCTGGCAGGGAACCACTTTGCTGGTAGATAATTTTGAGGTGAATTAAGTATACACAGCCCAGTCGCTGTATAAATATAGTTTGCACAGTGTCTGGTCGGGCTAGAGGTGAATCAGAAAACACACAATAAACCTGGTACCTATGTGTGATTACTTTGTACATGCACTTTGTATGATCATCCTTCACAGCAGGAAGCCAGCAGGCTAACCAACTACTGCCAATTTTCATCCTTTTTAGCTCTTTTCATGCAGCAATAAAAAAAAAAAAGTTTGTGGTGAAGCTTCCTTCTCTAATCCAATATTGTTAATTTCTTGATTATCTCTCCCCCCCCCCAAAAAAAAAACCCAAAGAATCTTATAAAATATATTGATGCAAATATTTTAATGTTAGTAGTTTGTCTTCAAGAAAGATAAAGCACTGTAATCCTCTCCCCATACCCCTCTTCCTCACATTGTAGTTTGGGGGTCCAAAGAAGAAATACAGACAACTCCCATTATAATGAAGTCTATGGGACCAGCAGTTTTCTTTCATTATATAAAGCTGTTATTTTTGCAAGGGTTCAATTTTCATGATTTTCACGAATCACTGTTGGACCGCGAATTCAACCACACGCAGAAATATCTGACTGACAGACATTAGTGCACTCATGACGGCCGAGGTGTCAAAATGGCAAAAATAACATCTCCCGAAAATGTCCTTGATCTCCTCATTCGTGAAAATATCTGTACGCAAAAATAACACCTTATACAGTAGTCAAAACATAAAGTACACACAGCCAAAGAATTCTTGGGGCCTCATTTTTTACTCCATTGTTATGGGGAGATCAGATTTGTTATGTATGAAACCGTGTTTGCTATAATGGGAGTACACTGTATGAATAATTCATCCACACTCTAAAAATGACATATATTTGGGGTGAGACACTACTTTTTAGATGTCAATTATGATAAACACTATTAAACTTACATACACACAGGATGAATAATTGTTTTTTTTATCTACTGTAGTAGCTCACTCAAGTACTGGCATGTCATCCTGCATAAAAGATAAACATCCCTGTAGATGTACATTGTTTTGCAATTCAGTTAGATGACCCACAAAACCAAACCAGGAAATACCACTGTGTGGCTTATTGTACGGTTCATTGCTGTACTTCATTCAGTGTGTGAACTGAAAAGTACAATGAGTGAATCAGCATTTCTATGTGTAATTCTTTTTTTTTTTTTTTTTTTGGGGGGGGGTCTTTTTTCCGTTTGAACACCAATGAGCCTTGTCATGCCGATACACAATGACTTAACAAAAACATGAGGTACCTGTAACTGTACTTGACAGTGGGTTTGCAAGTTTTATTTAGCCTTTTAATGTGTGTGTGTGTGTGTGTGTGTGTGTGTGTGTGGTATGTGGTGTGTGTGTGTATGTGGTGTGTGTGGTATGTGGTGTGTGTGGTATGTGGTGTGTGTGGTATATGTGTATGTGCACACACACACATACACATATGTGTGTGTGTACACACACACAAGTTTTGTGATGTGTGTGAAGGAGAATACATACAAAAGACACATATCATAGATTGGGAAACAGCACTGTCAACAGTAATGACTTGCATGTAAACACTTGCATTCCAAGTGCTTTGCATGCTCTACAACTGTACGTATCCATATCCAACGCTGTACACTGGCACTGGTCCGATGTTCCTTGACCAGTGAAAATCACCGTGGGACCAGTAACTTTTTCAGGAATGGACCAGTAAAAAATGAAGTAACTGGGTAGGGCCTACCTACTGGTCCGACAGTCAGGTCGGACCAGTAGAAAAAATGGGCTAGTGTGCAGCCCTACCATACCATTCTCTTTTTCTACTTGCTCTTAATCATCTATTATGATGTGCAACATTCCATGTATTTCACTCCTACAGTTTTATTGCATTTCTATTAAAACACATTAATTCAAAAGACATCCATGAATTTCTGCAGGCATAGAGTACAATTAAGTTAAACACAAAATTATAAACTGGCCACATTGTCCTGTTTTCTTTTCTTGTGTACATTCGACCTGAGGCACTGACTGCAATGAGCAGACAGTGGGGGGAATAAAGGATTAAACAAAACCTAAAGAAGATGAAATAAAATTTACATTTTAACAGCAATAGCAGTCTGGAAGCCTGCTTTCAGATGTACTGTAGTCTCCTGAATTCTGCAAAGCATGGAAATATATTCATACTTTGCAGTTTGTGGGTTGAGTTTGGATACAGCAAATAGTGTACAGTGTACAAATGTAGGTGTGCACACTATAAGCAGGGTCATGATAACAAAAGTATCACATGCTACTAGTACTCTGCCATTCATCATTTGGCTTCTAGAGGGACACAAGACAAATGGAATCTCACTCGACAGAGATAAGATGATTTTCGCTGTAAACCAGGGCACCATTTTGAAGATACTGCTGTAGCATGAATGTGAGTCAGCCAAAATGCATCATGTACAACATTTGACAGTAAAAATGCTTCCCTGGTCACATTCAAGCTCAAATAAAAATACAGTACACCCTATATGCTATCAAAGAAAAAAAAACACATGTTCACATTCATTTTCTACTTTCAAGGAGTGTGTCTTCTTGTTTCACAGAAATTTAAAAATAATAATATCAGGTCTATGCTATAATATACATCCTTGTAAATATGGAACTGAATGTTGTGATACAAGTACATTTACCATGCCACCTTACATTTCAACTCTCATAAAGCTCATAGCTCTATTATGCTTCTAAAGGACTACTTGTTAGTCTGTGAGTTTTACTTGTGTCAAACTCTTTTTCACTCACAGCACATAATTATACCTTGATCACACTGTGGTGTGAACATCACATACTGTAGTCAAACCACTGCTGTACATACATTGTACATGACACAATGTTAATGTCATACATTCAAAATCCAACTCATTTAACTCTAAAATCAGGCATGCAAGGCATTTTCAAATTAAGTACTGACCTAAAAGTTAAATCAATATACTTTAACAAAAGCAAGAACAATACAACACTCACAAAGGACTGGGGAATTGGTCAACCAGCACCACGATTCAATGAAAGCCGTTCACTGCTGTGCGCTTTTAACCTCAGAACTGTGCAATTTAGGGATTCCAACCGAGTGCAAACCGTGCCACGTTGTTATTGATGAAAAAGGTTTAGGTTTTGGCTAGGAACAGCTGTTATTCATATGCAAATGCCAAGCCCCCAACGCATCAGCCAATCAGGAAGAAGAGAAAGAGGGTGTGTGTCCCACCACTACCGTGGATTCTCTGCAAACTATGAAGCCATGCATTGTACATTGTGTACCCTTTAGTTTTAGCTGTCTGAGGCACAGTACCACATGTGGGTGCCAGTAAAACGGCTCTTGATATGACCTTCTCATGCCTTTCACAAAGGTATTACACAGGTACAATGCACCCCCAGAAATCTGGAAAGTTCTGTTAGTATCCGCCATCTTTCAGAATGCCTGACCTTTAATTAGGTGAAGATGGATTGCTTTTAAATGAATGACATGTAGAGTAGAGATTTTAAAAGACTGGAACAGTATTTAATATGCTTTATGGTTCTGTTTATTATCAGCAGCAAATTTCTAATTTCCACAACGTGACCTTTTCAGTCACAAACTAATTATTGTAATATTCTTTACAATCTAATTTATAATGTACATCACATGCATCAGACCTGAATTCAGACAGAGTGCCAACTTTTAGTTAGATTCACCAGAACTGATTCCCCTAAACAAACACAGTTTTATAAGATAATATGCAGGGCTGCTAACATTCCTATCACAATCACAGGGCTTCCAAAGGGCAATTGGAAGATAATGTACATGTAAATGAGTGTTACATGGACATTTAAGTATGCATATCAATAGGTACAAATATTTCTCTAATCAGGGAGATTTTCATACTCTATTGCGAGAAAATGAAGACATATTAAAATTTCAAAGAGTCACCTAGGAAATCAGGGAGACTTGGCAGCTCTGTATTATGATGAAAGGGGATATAAAATCCAACTATCACCTACCATTGTGCAACCAGTAAGTGCTTGGTGAATGCAAACTCAGTCTTTTGATACCACAGAACTTTAAATTAATACTAAACAGGGAACACACTCATAAAAGGCTGCTTTCTGTCTGGCTTCCTGGCAATCTGATAAATTTTGCACTTCCATTTTCATAAAAATATAAAGTAAGCACAAATTAATTATTACTTGTGCACTCACATGTCAGTTTTAATGTTACGTGCTTGCTGTTTTGTATTGAACATTCACACATGAAGAGGTTTCAAAGAACTTTATAAAGGGTCAACAAATATGACCTTTAAAGGTATTAGCCCACATTTGCAAACCCACGAAAATCGAAACTGCATAAAATAGGTCCAATACTTGTATGACTTCAAGTACAAGTTATAACAGTAACATACCTCACCTGTTGCTCTTTGTCTATACCATTCGATAAAAGAGAGAAAATCATCGTTTTAAAATCAATTTTCAAACCGGGTCAACCCGACCCAAAATCGAATTACGAGCGCGGGCTAGCTACGTACATGTAACTTACACATGTATCGCATGCATGTAGTATGTACGTGGACCGGAGCTATAGCGAGCATTGTACGCATGCATACGGTGCATTTTCATTTATTTTTATGAAAGTAATGGACTAATTGGAACGAAATTTTGCACAGGTGTTTACTGCAATCATACCCAAACTCCATGCTAACTATAAGACCAATTGCTGCAGGTTTACAAATGTGGGCTAGTACCTTTAATATCTTGTGATTTTACGAAGTCTCAGTGCTTTTTACTTAATAAAAATAAATCTAACACATACTTTGTCGCTTCATAGAGGAGTTATGAGCATATTCTTAGAACTTTTAATTCAATTATATCCACAAGAGAAAGGACTATCAGGCTCAGGCAATGTGTAATGGACGCAACACTTTTTACTGAACTCAAGCCGAGAAACTCTAGTTGATTTAAAAAAAAAAAATGTAACACCCATCAGCCATGATAGAATATCATAGCTTTCCTTTTACATTGTTAAATCAAGGTGAAATTCTGGAGACAGAGAATGTGGGTCAGTACTTGCTTCAGCATACACAACCTCACAACACCACCTCCAGACTGTCACCTTGCATCATAACTATCTTCAATTTATGAACATCAAGAGCTACAATGTACATCATTTTTCATTACCCTGATATAAGAGGCCAGACTTTACAAAACCTCTCCTGGCATTAGGGCCTACCCTTTCAGGGCTCCAAGAGCATAAGGAGATTTGCAGAAAGCTTGGGGTGCTACAAAGCATCTTGCTTGTCTCAGATCTTTTGTAATCTGCACTGCAGCCAATACTCCTGGTAGAAGCTGCATTACACATCAAGTTGATAGCTTGTATAGTCAGTCAGTCTGCATACAATTTTGTGAGTTCAGCCGAAGCACATGCTTCTCTTTCAGGCTGAGTGGCCATGTCTTGGCTCCGCTATCAGCACAGATGCGACTGCCGCAACAAGAAGTTGCCATATAATATTCTCCTTTCACAGTAGTTACGTATTATACATGACATTCACTGGCAGCCATACAAACACTGTGAACAACTTTACCAGCCGACAGTTTATGACCCTTCACACACCAACACTCCAGGAGAGTGCAGTGGGATAGTCAAAGTTGGCATCATGCTGGATATGTTTAGCTGGTGTAGGACTAAAGAAACTACATGGTATCTAAACATAATAATAAAATGAGAGATCAATTAAAAACTAGATGAAAGTAACTTAATAAGAAGGTAAGAAAGAATTACGGTATTCAGGTTGAAAAGGAAAATTAATAAGAAAAGGATGTAAATATTATGTCAAAACGAAACATGTGAAAAAGATATTGGGAGGGAAAAAAGGAAAGGTACAAATTGTTGGTTGGAGGGAAAGATAACCAGTAAAGGAAACAACGATTAGGCAGAATGTAAGATTGAACAGGAAATTGAGAAAGTTAGACTGAGGAAAGCCACAAAGAAATTATAAATAGGAGGGAAAGGGAAAGTTCGGAATAGGGCCTACCTGAAACTGAAAGAAAAGAAGATAGAATTAAACTAGAAATGTCGCTACAGCGACTGGTTATACCCCCGCCAAACAACATTTCATAAGCTTTGGTCAAAACAACATTTCATAAGCTTTGGTCAAAAAACTGAGGAAGTAGTTAAATCCGCAAGATCTTTCCTTGATCTTCTGCCATTTATATGCCGTTACCATGGCAACGCAGCTTCCGACACGTCCTAAAAATATGTCTTCCACATCTTCCCACCAAGATCAAGGTGTGTGCCACATTTCATAAGCTTTGGTCAAAAAACTGAGGAAGTAGTTAAATCCGCAAGATCTTTCCTTGATCTTCTGCCATTAATATGCCATTACCATGGCAACGTACTTTCGGGTACTGTCAAAAAATGCGTCTTGCACATCTACAACCAAAGGCACACATCTGTACCAAGTTTCATGGAAATTGGGCAAAAACTGAGGAAGTAGTTTGCAACACAAAATTTTCCATCATTTTGGCTCATAATATGTGAGCTGTTACCATGGCAACATACTTTTTGTCACTGTCAAGAAATGTGTCATGCTGACCTATATCCTAAGACAAACATTCAATATGAATTCCATGAGAATTGGAAGAACACTGATGAAGCAGTTTTGCCATGAAGCATTTTGCCCTATATTTTACCAATAACATGCCGTTACCATGGCAACGCACTTTTTGCCACTGCGGAAATATGTGCCTTGCACATTAACATATTCAGATGAACATCTGTACCTAATTTCATAAAAATTGATCAAAAACTGTGGGAGGAGTTCGCGACGCAAGATTTGTACCCATTTTTGCCCATAATATGCCGTTACCATGGCAACGTACTTTTGGGTACTGTCAAAAAATACGTCTTGCACATCTACAACCCAAGGCACACATCTGTGCCAAGTTTTATGGGAATCGGTTGAAAACTAAGGAAGTAGTTCGCGACGCAAGATTTGCAACGGACCGACCGCCCGACCGCCCGCCCGACCGCCCGATCGTCCGCTGATTCCTATATACCCCCCTCAAACTTCGTTTGGCGGGGGTATAAAAAAAGGAAAGAGAAAGATGTAAGGGGCTGCACATCCACACGATCAATCGCTAATTTCTACAGAAGCTACAACCGCTACAGCAAAAATTGGCTGAAATTGAAACAAGGAAAAGTAGAAATTACGCGGTGCGTAAGGTGTACATGTCCCCGCCGGAAGTAGCATTTTGTAGCAAAATGTACAATATAGGTCAAAAATCAAGGTCAAAGGTCAAAATTCTGTGTAGAAGTTTTGAAGCGCTCACCTAGTGCCATCACATAAAGCAAACGGAATCAAAATCGGGTAAGAAATGGCGAAGGAGTAGCATTTTGTAGCAAAATGTACAAAAAATGTAGGTCAAAAATTAAGGTCAAAGGTCAAAGAAGTCAAAGGTCAAAATTCTGTGTAGAAGTTTTGAAGCCCTCACCTAGTGCCATCACATAAAGCAAACAGAATCGAAATCGGGTAAGAAATGGCGAAGGAGTAGCATTTTGTAGCAAAATGTACAATACAGGTCAAAAATCAAGGTCAAAGGTCAAAGAAGTCAAAGGTCAAAATTCTGTGTAGAAGTTTTGAAGCCCTCACCTAGTGCCATCACATAAAGCAAACGGAATCGAAATCGGGTAAGAAATGGCGAAGGAGTAGCATTTTGTAGCAAAATGTACAATATAGGTCAAAGGTCAAGGTCAAAGGTCACGACTGAAATTCTGTGTAGAAGTTTCAAAGCTCCCATGTAGTGCTATCATATAAAGCAAACAGAATCAAAATTGGCTCATAAATGACAGAGAAGTAGCAATTTGAAGATTTTGATCACACACGGACGCACACACGGACGGACACACGGACACACGGACGGACGGACACACGGACACACACACGTACGGAGCCCGTTTCATAGTCCCCTGCTCGAACTCGTTCGGCGGGGACAAAAAAAGGGAAAACAAATATTATTACTACATTGTAGCTTTTCAAAGACACCAGAGAAAAAGCCCGTGATCACTACATCAGATCAAACGATTGACACTTTCTGCATGCGCTGAACATATTTTTATTCGTACATGTGCCGATTGCTTGTGTACAGAGCTGCATTTCAAGCCATCAAGATTTCCAGACACTTGTCGGAAAGTGTTAAAACTTACATTGCATTAAGTTATGTAACTTTGCAGACTCGGATGCCATTATTACAGGTTACTGAATAACTAAGGTAAGTTAGTGCACGCATGTTTTGAAACCATTTGGCGAGGAAGTGCAAAAGTACAATAGTGGAGTAGCGCCGCATTTACAAGGTGTATTCATTGTATATATAGCGCCATTTATCTGTCTGTTAGTTTTTACATTCACGAAGGTGCCCAGCTTCCACAATGTGTTACAGTTACACATCATTCACAAAGTTGCTGGAAAAGTTATAGGTCCTCAGTTGAGATTTGGGAAGGTATTGTGGTTGTTACATTCCAAAGTGGGACTGATTGGTAACGTTAGACCTGTCTAGCTAGGCTCTAGCAATTTACATGTTGGTATAAATTTGTAGGCCAGGTAACGTTAGAGAGTTCCAGATGCGACGTGGTGCAACAGAAATGTCAGAATACTAACAATTTGTTAGTAATCTATCCAGGAAAAGGATGTTTTATGAAGGCTATAACTCTGCATATTTTCTACCTGTAGACATTTTCTTTTGGTGTGCAACTGCACAACTGGAGCATATCGTTCTGCAGTAAAGTTCATGCAGCGCTGGAGAGTGGTGGAACTTGTGAAAATGTTGACCGAAAGATCGGTCTGTATCTGGTCGTCGGGGAAATGTTCCGCGGAGACTGCGTCTGGCTTCACGGATCCCCTCCTTACAGCAGTTCGGGCAACCTCAGAATTCGGAAGTTTTCCGATATCGGCAGTCCTGGCCAAAGCCTGCCGTAGAGCGCGCTCAGTACTTCCGAATTCGGAAGTGTCCGATGCGGTAGCGGCCGTCGGCAATGCGAGTGCATGCACGCTTTCATATTGCTACACAGCACTCGTGCGAGGCAGGGAGACTGACAGCGCAAAGCAAGGAAAAATCTCAGAAATTCATATCAAAATCAAGATTTTTTTTCGAATTTTACATACCGGTACTTTGATTTGTGGATTGTGGAATATCTGTCAAACTTGTAGGGCGAGTTCCTTTGAAAGCAGTTTAGAATTGTGATTATGGGTGAGAGTGGTTAGTTAGGTATGGAGAAGCGTGCTGTTGTTGGCCAATGCGTGCCGAAAGCCAAAAATCTACAAAAAAACTTCCGAATTCGGAAGTTTAACTTCCGATTTCGGAAAACTTCCGAATTCTGAGGTTGCCCGAACTGATAGATAGCAATAACTTCAAAAAATAAAAGACTCCTTCGGACAGACGGATCTTTCTGTCTAGTGAAAACGGAGCCTAACTAGTTAGACATCTAGAGCCCTTTTTACACGTGTGTTTCTCAACCCCGTACTTTCTCTGACCCAGGACTATCGTTAGTCCCGTACCAATTTTTTCAGCTTTTTACACTCGCCAATAAGTCCCGTACTAAGCTCTTGTCCGGGGCTAAGGAGAAAATTGACCTTTTTACACTCGTATTTCTTAGTCCGGTACTTTCCAAACCACATGCATATTCATGATTACGCTGTGCACTGTACACGTACACGCACGCACCGGCAGCACTTGATTATCTCGTTTCTGATTGGTCAGTGGGGGTCGGACTTCGTCTCCGTCGCTTTTCCCAATAGCCCCGGATTATTTTTTCGTTCTGTTTACACTCATTTGCTTGGCACCGCAATTGCGGTGCTAACCCTGCTATTTTGCAGGGCCAGATAGTACGGGACTATCGGTGGGGCTAGCCCACTTTGGCAAAAACGAGTGTAAACAGAAAGTGGGCTAAGGAAAGTCTGGTAGTGGTACCAACGGTGGGGCTAAGCCCCCCCTCCCCCCTCCCCCCCCCCCCCCTTTATAGCCCCACCGTTGGTACGGGACTAAGCAAAACTTTGCAAGTGTAAAAAGCTCTTGGTCTAGATCTAGTGTAGATATCCGAATCACACAGTATCAGAGCACACAGCACATGTAAAGGCCGGGCAGGGTTAGCCCGACCAGACGCTGCTGCGAAGCACAGCCTGTCGCTATTTAACAGCGACTGGGCCGGCTGTGCATAGTTTGGCAGGGCAGGGTAAATTAAAATGAGGACACCAATGACCATTGACAATTGATTGAATCTCTCCACTGTGCAGATATTGCACGATTAATAACACACAATTATTGGAATTGAAATATATAAATACGTTTGGGTGCAATTTACAAAGCATGACACTACAAACAGAAAGTAGAAAGCACAAACAGGTACAGATAGTTACCTTCACGCAGTGAGTTTCCTGGATGAGGCGGCGAAGAGGCCGAGGAGAGTGTGATTTCTCGCTCGTTTCGGCTGAACGAAAGAAAGACTGGCCTACGTGCGTGGCGCGGGGATCCCTGGTCGGCGGGCTGCTGGCATGGCTTCGCCTCTCCTCTAGAGCGCTACAGGTGCTCATCGCTGATGGCGCTAGGCGCTAAATGTTGAAAATCCAAAACACTGCAAAAGAGCCAGTGCAACCGTACCCCTCACGAGCGACGAGTTGCCATCTGACAAAACGCTCGCTTTGAAGGGGAATGAAACACAATTTTAGTACAACACAGTGAAAGTTTGACGAAAATCAGACAATTAGGTGAAAAGGTATGAATTTCAAAATCTTTGGTGCCGTCATTGCTGGATGAGCATTAGACTATTTGGCGATGTGATGTGTGGGAAAAATGATAAACAAAATATGAAGAAAACTTGACATATTTTCCCTCTTCGAGCATGAACACTTGCCTTAATTCTTTCAGAAAGCAGGGGGAATAATATTACTCTTATATCAGTCACTGACAAGTAAAAGGGAATGATTGTGTACTTTTCATTAAAGAAAAATGAAAATTTGTGGAATTCTTTTTATATTGCCTAATTTATTGTTTTTTGACATGATGTCATAATGTGATGTTAATATTCTCATCCATTGAGAGATTGCAGCACCAAAATTTTCGTAAGTCATAAATTTCAATGGATTGTGTATTTTCTGCCAACTTTCACTGTGTGTTCTACTACTATTGCAGCATTCACTCAATTCATGTGTTTATACCTGGGTTCTATTCTTCTTTAACAGAACAGTGGGGGGGGGGGGGGGTTGGGAATGCATATAAGCCTGTCAACAGTAATTAGCCCCCCCCCCCCCCCAAACAGATCGTTCGAAAAATATGGGCGTTGTGACTTTTTCCCGATTTTGTTTACTTGCTTTTAATCACTACTTTTTTCAGACCAAAGCCCCCTGTTTCCAAAGCCCCTGAATATTAGAATATAATCATTTGAATTCAAAAATAGCCATTATAATATGCTGTAAGAATATAACCAAGAATTATAATATTCTACAAATATATTTATATATGTATACATGTATGTATGAATTGATATATTATAGTCGTTATACATATATCATATACCTGTATAAATATATATATACATATATATATATATATATATATATATATATATATATATATATATATATAACACATACATATACAGTATAAAGTAGTATTAATGCATCCATAGACCGAATATACGTCTGTCCAAAGGGGAAATCTTTTATTCCCCTTAAGGTTTTGACAATGTTTTTCAAAGCCTTATTATTCATCTGGGGCTTTAGGACTACTCCACAGTAGGGCACAGATGGCATAGTGTGTATAGATTGAGGACTGTACCATCAATGCAAAAAAATGGGTGTATATATTGGATGTGCATAGAAAACGGGTCATTGAGGGAATTTAGGTATATCTGCTTTTTCCAAAAGGAGTTGTATGTTCTCATTTACATATAGAATTTAGTGGTATAAGATGCATTTTGTGCTCTTGTCAGTTCAAATCTGCATTGAGCCCATATTAATGCATAATTTTTCAAAAAGGGCAATATTTGCATTTTTTTCTGAATATTTTCATGCTTTTTACAAAATTCCCCCAAACTACCATGATTTATTCCACATTCCCCTTATGGCTGGATATAGCATTATCATATAAATGTTATGTATACACATATGTGAGAATTGGTGTATAGCAGTATGACGGCAAAGGGCGTTTGCTAGTAGAGGGCACCTCTCTGCTCAATTCAATTCAATTCAATTCAATTTATTTGTTCATGATATTCTTCCAGATTTCCATCTCCTTCCTGTCAATTTGGGGTCCTGATGTATCACCACACACACACACACACACACACACACACACACACACACAAATGACCCAACCCCACCCCATTTCGATCGAAAACACTCCTCACACACACAACACACACAAACACACACACATACACATCTCTCCTTATCCATTTGTGTATGATTTAATGTATCATTATTTATACCAATGTGTGCAAAAAGTCATGCCGGCGCATGCCATATTCACAATACAAACTCACCACACACCAAATAATGTGTAAGCATTAAATGAAGATGGTGTCCTAGATTATTTTTTCGTTAAATAGATTTATTGGCACAGTACTCATACTCTGAAATGCTGTTTATTTCATTCACAATGGACGCAACGGAAACACATATTGTTTTACTGTTTAGAGTAACATTTCTATGGCACAATAATATCAACAGCTTCCAGGACTAATCAACGGTGATGAAACTCAGCATGTAGGGGCCTACTGTTCTGGTTCTCAGCAGTGCAGCATTTCAAAAATAATGTAAATATCCTTTACATTATACCCGGTTTTTAATATCTTTTGTTAAAAGCATTTACTTTTCCTGGCATACAATACCCGGTACATCCACAAACTAATATTAGGGAACTTTTAAGATGGTATTTGTGTTGGCTGTTCTCCTCTATCCTTGCATTGTGTTGCAAAGTAGCTTTGAGATTTCGCAAGGATGCCGCCTATACGAAGTAAAATGGCGCCCCATAGGATCACTGCATCAAGTAGCTCTCTGTGGTGTGACTTTGAGCGGACGCAAAAATAGCTCAGAACAGATCATGTATAACACTGAGACGATGCAAGATCGATTTATATCAGCCATTTTGTGCATGCGCAGAACAGGCTTTTTTTTCCCTCTAAACTTCTGTGTCACGAAAATCTTCAGCTCCTTATCAACGTCTTCTGTGAAACACGAGTTATCATTATATGCCTGTACACACCTCCTCTTCCAATGAATACAGTTTACTTATATGATGCATTACTTGCACCATCATGATACATTCTCACAACACGATGAGCACTACCATAGACTTAGTATGGTTGATATAATATCTTGTTGAGAATTGATAGTGGGTAAATTTATGTAAACAAAAATACCAATACATCGCACATTAAGCATGAGAAGCAGTTTCAACCTACAGAAAAAAGAAAGAAAATTAAGGTGCCATTTCACATGTAGTTTTGATGCATCTGCAATGAATTAAGTACTGACAGAGGTTGTAGCTCTCACAAAGATTGAAAGCTAACCTTGTAGAGTACGGCCCCACTGATCGTCACATATAATGGCACCCAGCAGGTGGTTTCCATGCTGGTCCCCAATAAACATACTACTCAGCAATGAATATAAACTGACCATCTCATCGCAAAAGTGCTTGCCCCCTCCCCCTCCCCCCACACTCACTTATGAAGAGGATACTAGAAGAAACAAGCCATCAAATACAGGATACAAGTGATCTGAGAACCAAGAGCAAAGGAGACCAATGACCACGTGTAACACAGGAATAAATGTCCTCATATACCATCTGGGATGACATCATGAAACTTTAGGATTAAAAAGACAAGAAGAATCTTCCCTTTCCCAGTCCTTTTCCTCTTCAACTTCTTCGCATTACAATCTGATTCTCTTGCTTGTTTTTCTCTTATGTCCCATGTTGTCATATGATAGATTTTGATTGATAAAGTTCCAATGGAAAAAATATGTCTGACTGACAATGAATACATATTGAAATGCATTATGAAAAGAGAGTTAATGAATACAATAATATTCATCATCAAATCCCTGAGCTTCATGTTTTTCTTTGGCATGTAATCATTAGCCCCCAAGTCCTCTGATCCTGCTGGAAGAGACCAGTCTACGAGGGCGCTGTCTGGGGTGTGGTCATGTTGGTTTCACTCTGGAAGACAAAGGTGATTCTCTCCTTGGCAGCAAGCAAAAACTCATCCTACAGAAGAGACAGACAGGGAGTGAGAGAGAAGAGAGAATTAAAAGGGAGAGCACAAGTAGATTGGCTGAGAGAGGATGGGTACACATTAAACCAGACATTGAGGATGAGTATTGAATGACGGAAAGAGTAAAGGACAGACAATGGGTGCAGACAGACAAATAAACATGGTGAAAAGTAAAGATGATTAATGAATAAACAAATGAATCTAAGGATCAACTCTTTTATAATTTCAAACTAAATAAAGTAAATTAGGAATATGAAGTCCAATCCTTACATTGTGCAACATTAATTTTACCTTGTGGTAGTGCTTGCAATTATTTGCTTTTTCTTTCATTTTCAATTCTCTAAATATCTGTCAAAAGTAACACCAGTATTTGAAGGAAAGCAAACAAACTGAAAACACACAACAGGAACCCATATTCTCCTGTTTTTTTTTTCCCCCACTCTTCCTCTCTCTCTCTAAAGACTACATGATCTCATATTAGACAGCTGTTTAAGAGATCACAAACAAGTTGCTTCACTGGAAGATTGTAATGGCAATATGAAATGCTTTCCCCAACAGAGGGGCGCTGCACATTATTTTCCTTGTTATCACAACTTTCTTGTGGACATTGCTAGAAATGTCAGAGGACTCACCTGGAAATCATCTTGAAGTGGGGCTGGGTAATGTCTCCAGTCATTCAACTCACCCATGGACAAGTTCTTCTGTTGGGAATACATCATTGATAAATACACTACTTAATTTCAATCATTCACATATTTGGTATAATCTCCACAGTAACCAGTTGCTCCTGGCTACCAGAAAGTTTGCACATGGCTTCCTCAACAATGAGAGTATATTCAAAATCATATTTGAAACAAATTATCTTATATATATTACATAGGCCCTATACAATTTTTTTAAAAATCTTTTCTGAACTGCCATGAGCACTGAAAGGTGGACCTGTGCACTGTACAAATAGTCATTATTATTGTTATTATCATTATTATTATCATTATTATCATTATCATTATTACAATTATGTTGTTTTTGTTTTTGTACATATGAAAAGAAATATAACAAATGTGCTTTCTTTGGGTTTCAACAATGTCCGAGTACTGCAGAGGAAACATACAGTCCATATCTTACAAATATTTGCCTTTCTTTCAGTTGACAAGTGCCAAGGAATTTCTTGTGTTGCAATTATCACTTTGGAGGAGTAATATCCTACAGACTAGGGTAATATCATTTTGATATTATATATATACATCTCATCAGTAATACCTTGATGCTTGCCGACTGATGCCTTCCAAGCTGGCAGGCTCTGCGAGTTGGTTCCTTGGGTACAGGGGCCTGTTCACACTGCTCTCCTTTACTTTTTCCTGTGTTCTCCTGGCAGTCACAGCCAAGCATCTCGTGTGTGATGCAGGCACAGTCTTCATGCAGTGTGAACAGATCCTGGCGGCAAAGACAGGGTTTAGTATCAGTGTTTGCATTTTTCATCTGAAATATTTTAATCACAGTATTGCTGCTGCTATGGACATGCGAAACGGAGATATAAGTATGCATGTATTAAAAGTGGATGTAGTTTACAACTCATCTTCATTCTATTGACAAATTCTTTCACCAAAGATATTCAGATACCCTCTGATTTAATGCCTTTTTTGTATGTTTGACATACTCCCATCTCCCAGCTTTAGTTCTTTTCTGACTTACTGTATACATACTCATACAAATCCACTTACCCGCAAATGCATCAAACTCTATTTATTGTCTCTGGTTCATTATTACCATAGACATGACTGTTTACTTCAACACTTCAATACAACACATTCACACACAAGTACATGCATAATAAAAACATGCATTCACATATACACATATACACACATCACAAACACACATGTCCATACATACTTCCCTATCATAGATTACATAACTGCTCTCTAGAGATGCAGTGGATATAATGGTGGTTACCTTGAGATCTTCCAGGGAAAACTTGATGGATGTGGTGGCATCCTTAGTGTCCACCACCGTCCCACTCAGGCTCTGCTTGCTGATCTGGCGCTGGTAGATCTTCTCCTCGATTGTGCCCTGTGACACATCAGAGCAGGAGAGATGCAAGCTTGAAGCATCTCATCTTTTGATGCATGAACCCTCTCAACATTTCACAATGATTTAGTTCATATGGGGCTTCTAAAATCTCAGATTATTTTCCTGATACTTTATCTAACATCACCTATGAAAGGATTACACATAGAGTGCTCCAGTCCCCTTTTCTTTCTCTCTTGATTTGAAGCAGCTTTCAGCAACCATAATTCCTTGCTACATCGAATAATGAGAAGAAACAAAATCTTGTCTTATATATAAAATGAATCATCATCAATATCTGTTCCAGGCAATATACATTGAACAATGTTATGCATATTATGACTCTAAAACTTCTTGCTGCTTTCTAATCTGTACAGTGGCGGTCATCTACTATTGGAGTATCAGCTTAAAATAGTTGGTGAACGATTTGGAGACTGGAAAAACTGCCTTTCCAATAGCCTTTAAGATATTACCTTCTCTAAGGACATCAGCTGAAATAGTATTACACAACATCAGAGCATGTTGCCTGTCTACAGCCAGAAAGGAAAGAATACCACATTATACAGTTTAGGAGTCTACAGATGATATATGAACATTTCTCAGAGTGAAGCTTGACATACCGCAGTGATCATTCTGTATATATGCACTGTCTTCTTCTGGCCATCACGCCACACCCTTGCCATAGCCTGAGCGGGAGAGAATCATTTGAAACATCAACAGAAATGAAAGAAAACACTTGTGCAAACTAATAGTCATTCTTAGTACACCAGGCAAATTCATCATTCTTTCTTTGCAGGGTAACAACTCCTGTGATAATAAAGACATAAACTTTCATCACTTCTACAATTCCTGGCATGGTAAGTTAATACTCACTGTAGGCATTAACTCTATAAGCTTGTTAAAGGTCCTGTTCACCTTTGGGAGCAGGGATTTAAAAAATGTCCAAGATATCACTTTTGATGCATATGTCTAGGTCAGTTGCATCACAAAACATCCTACCATACATTAAAAAGTTTTGCAATAAAGCCTAAAATATAAGGAGATATCACAATTTTTCTCATTAAACCATAATTGTAGACGGTTTAGTCTGGAAACATTTTTTATTATAACTATTGTTCACATTTTGTATATTTAACAATACTTAGCATCGATTACACTGGTTCAAGTTTTTACATTGGCTGTTCCTATCCCTAGCTCACATCTTAGAACTATTTTGAAGCAATAATACTGGGTTTTTGTTTCATCTGCAAATGGTAAATTATGCCTTTAATATCCAGCTTTACTGTCCTGACAGTAAACTTATGGAATGCAAAATATGTATCTGTCAATCAAAGGTGCATTCTAGGGTAAAGTACTCCATTTCTGACACTGAATTAAAAAAACAACAACAACAACAAACAAACAAACAAACAAACAAAGACCCCAATTTGGCAAAAAGAAAACAAGAAAATGCCTGCATTAGAGGGGTAGATGACTATCTCATCTCAGTCTTTTGAACTTCATGCACTTCTTTATTTCCAAATTTTACATCCACATTTGGTTCTGTAATTGCTTACCTGAAGATCATTGGCTGGGTTCCAGTCGATGTCATAGAGGAGGAGTCTTGAGGCACCAATCAGATTCAAGCCCACGCCTCCGGCCTTGGAGCTGAGCAAGAATACAGCTAAAAGCAGGAGGAAGAGCAACATGTCCCAGTAAATCTACAGGAAATGGTTCTCTCGGATACTAAGAATCACAGGAAGGATATGTTACACCACAGAAAAAGAAGAAAATGATTGACGTGCTAAAGATAAAGAATACATCAGGACCGCATATTGGAGAAGTAGTTTGTGAGTGTTTCTTGTTTTACTTTCGTTTCTGCTGTCACCACACAAGAGTTAATTGTCTCCCTTAGAATCTGAACAAACCACACACAAGCTCAATGTTAATACAAACATTTCTTTGTAGAACTGACTTAGGAGCAGCAACCCTAGCTTTTATATGGCAATTACTCATGTTTCATGCAAACACCATTGTAACATTTCTTTATTGTCATCATAAAGCTAATTACTAGTGATCTGTGCCACATACATTGTAGCATAGGTAAACAATGAAACATAACAACTGAAAATTTGACTTTGACTGACATTAATTTCCATGGTCAAGTTTCTGTTAAAATCTTCTAGTTGTACAATGTGCACTCATGTTTAAAATTCATAGAATTCCAAAGGAAGAACATTCTGTTCACAAGTTTGTAATGCAGCACTATAGGAAGAGGTGTTCATCATTCATTGCTAGCTCACGGCTTGGTGCTCAGTACTCACTCTCTTTGGCGTAGCTACTGTTGAAGTGTTCCACAATGGACTGGCGTTTGGCTGTGGGCGTTGAGCCATCTAGCCTGGAGAACTGGTAACCTTCTACGGTGCACAGAGCTTGCAAGAGATCCAGAGTCTGCAGAGTGATAAGTCACCAAGTTAGACAAAAGTAGGAAATAATATGAAAATTTATGATAATATAAAGAACAAAACATAAGAAAGATAGACAAAGAACAGATACAAAGAGAATATATGAAAATATAAGGATAGATAGATGAAAGGGTAGATTACTGGTAGATGAACAGAAAGAGAGAAAGATAAAATTAGAATTTCTCCATGTACAGAGAATTTATTATTATCATTTTCAGCTTTAATGGCAAGATCATATTATGATATTGCTGCTAATACTAGTTGTTGTTGGTTTTTTTTAAGATATGGATAGGAAAAGAAATTTTGTAAGTGATTGTCCATCGGGGAAAAAAAGCTCACTTGTTACTGACAGATACTGTCACCCTTAGATATATAAGTCTATAAATATGTGAGCCAGATATCTAATATAAACATTCATCTGACAATATGTATCTATCTACCTCTCTTTCTTTTTATCTATCCATCCATTTATCCATATATCTCTTTACTACTATAATCACAATTTTTTTTTTTTTTTTGTATTTTGTGCTACTTTGGCTAGCGTGAATTCTACAATCCTGTGAGAATATCTTCTCATTATTTTTCTGCACAGTATATTTTGAAAGGGTTGACAATTGTACATCATGAATTCAAGAACCCACGAATAGGATTTTGAGCCGCTCAGCTGTGAAATATTAATCATGAAAAAAATCAACATTTACAGCATTTGTCTTTCTTCATGTCTATTCAGGTACAATTTTGTATCTACCTATCTGCCTACCTTTCTATCCATCAATCTATCTATTTATCTATCTATCTATCTATCTATCTATCTATCTATCTATCTATCTATCTATCTATCTATCTATCTATCTTTACAATACCTATAAACATTCCAGTATTCATCAAAGCACTGCCACATTCATTCCATCTTTTCAATCCTTACATCCACCGACCCACTCACTCTCACACAGCGTCCTCACAAACCACGGAGGGTTACCTGGGTGTAGTTAGAGACGATCACTATTCTCTCCCTGCCGGCTGGGTCTGCGTGCAGGGCTCCCAGCATTCGGGATAGAGTCCACAGCTTGCCACAGTGTTCCACCAAGGGCCTCCCTTCGCTGTAGTCCTCTGGATACAGTGGGAAGAGACCATCGTACAAGGAAACCTGACGGGGGAGGGTGGAGGGAAACATTAAAACTAGTTGAGTCATGGATTAAAGTTACAGCACAGAGTCATTCTCGAACCCTGCTATTGTGGGCAATGTAGCCATAGTTTGTCATTTGGCACATCAGAAATAGTTGGTCAAAGTACTGTATATGTCATATATTCAGCGAGTCTAATTCTTTGTGAATCGGGACTTCCTGACAAATTCGCGAGTGGTTAAATTTGCTATCAGAAGTATGCTAATGGACGGAGAAATGTATGCGCACACGTCACAGAGTTAATACTTTTGCTTGTTGTTGAATTTGCGAATAGCATCCGACTCGCTAAATTCGCAAAAATAAACACCTCTATAATGAAATATATGGCATATACAGTATGCACAAATGCAACGTATACATACAAGTGATATCTCACTACACATTCAGTACAATGCTAGGTAATTGTTTAGTACATGTACGCCCCATTCTGCCCCTTACAGAGGAATCCAACCCTACAATTTTTAACTTATCACATGATGAGCATACAACTGTGTACCAAATTCATCTGACATCACTTCACACTTAATGGAAGAAGCCTAATAAAAGGCAACCTCCTTCTGCAATGGTATCAATACAAACAGAGGCTATTCACTTGAAATCACTGGAAATTTCTTTGCACGCAATTTCAACAGTGTTTAAACTTAATGGAGCTAAAAAGGTTAAAATATCCTCATAATGTGAAACAAGTGGTCGTGCCATAGCATACATAGGCAATTATTCACAGCTGATGACAACAGCAGTATTACACCAATACACTACGTAAAAGATCACTATATTAATACAATGACTATCAGAAAGAAGTACTTCAATTCAAATCAATTCAATTCATACATTTATTCAGTAATAAAAATCGTTTTGATATAAAATGTTTACAAAATGTAGCAGGTACAGTTCTGAGAAAGCCAGAGGCTTGTTAAAATAGAATGTACCCTTGAAAACAAATCATACACATATTGCAATTTAAACGTTGAAATACCAAATAATAAAAGGAACACAGAGAGAATAAAGCATATTTAAAAAGCACAAAATTGAAATTAACACCTTTATAATGACTACAGAAAGGAATATTACATCTTTACAATAAATAAGAAGATGATAACACCAATACAATGAAATAGTAAAAAGAGGGCATATCAAGCAAACTACAGTTCTTTAAAAAACAAAACAAAAAAAATCTTCTTAGCATGGTAGCTACCTCTTCCTCACTGTCATCCAGGAGCCAGCCTCTTGGGTCTCCTTCCTTCTCCCTGAGCTCCTCGTCGACCTCCCTGCTTGACACATACAGCAAGCTGGGATCATTGCACAGCTTCTTCAGGGCCCCGATGCACACAAGGTGCGGGGAGCCCGCCCCCGACGATACGGAGTAGCCCCGAAGGAGGCAGGATCGGACCAGCCTGGAGCCCAGGAGCTGGCGGTAGAGGAGGAGCTGCAGAGGGGAGGGTCTGCAGAATATCACCATCTCCACTGGGATTGGAAGCAGGGTCGAAGGAACGTGAGAGGATGGAATGATTCAAATATGGAAAAGAAAAGGCAAAATCAAAGGACATACCGGTACATTGAAAGCATAAACTCAGTCCTCTAAACATGTTGCTATGGCTACTGGCATCAGGATAACAAACTTAGCTGCAATCTAACTGCCTTCTCATAAGGTCAAAATGGCTGACACCTGTCTCCAGTCTGTATATAACAATCACTACTTGGGAAATCTCCTGTTTTGACTGTGTTTAAGCACATATTTTTGATCCTGGAACTTGGGAAATGAATAATATATTATTCATGAGAAGCTTCATTAGTGATTTCACAATGAAGAAGCTTTAAGCAAAGTCAAAACACACATCAAAATTATGAACTTTATTATTTGTTTATATTTCAAACCATAGAACTAAGCGTATCAATATATGGAAGGAATTGTAACCAAAGGCTCATCACAAATTTATGTTGTCAATGGATAAAGACTCTGGAGGAGTGATTAATATATTCTAGCTACTGAGTTTGGGGTGTTTTTATCTTTGTGAGTTTGCACATGTTGACTAATAATTGCAGAACATTAACTTGCAAAAATAATTGCCTCCGGTAACTCAATTGTGCTATACATCGTCTCAAAGGTGGGAAATCATTAACTTTTCCTCTGAAAAGGTATAACGCTCATTTCTCAATTCATCACTGTGGTTTTCCATTGCATATTCAATCACTTGTGCAATTGTTTTACAAGTCCAAATTTGCAAAAACTATTGCAAAATATATGGCATATACAGTGCTCCAAATAAATTATGTGGTGAACTCTCTCAGCTAACAACTTACCTTTGGGTGGGAGGTACTTGTTGTTTACTTCTTGAGTTCTCCTCAAGACAAAGAGACTGGTCAACCGAGATAACTGATGGTTGCAAAAGTATGATGTGCAGAAAAAAGGTGAGGAACATTGAGAAGAATCAACATATTTCATTAAAAATAACCACAAGCAGACTATGCTCATTATGCACATACTCCTGTGATCAATATCGACGGTTACAGGCAGTATACACATGGCAAAATTCTTTCAAATTTCAAAAGAAAGAGTGCTAATACTCTGTAACACTTACTGAAAATGTCGATATAATGCAGCTGTTTGAAAATTGCACACATTTAAGCTTTTATTTTCGTGCTACATGTAGTTTCTGGTCGTGCGAAATGCGCGAAAATGTCCACTTTTACAGTACTAGAACAATTACTTGTAGGGAAATTGTTTCCTTCATATTTCTGGCATGTAGGGAAGTGTCTTCATAGAACACAATCTGGAAATATTTCAACTGTAACAGAGGGGCTTCAAGTATGCTTAACAATACTGCAAAAAGGGGGAAATTTTCATGAATTTCATGCGACATGAAACAAATGTGTAATAATAAGCATGTGCAAAATTTTGCTTGTTAAATTGAATATTATGTCACATCTTTCATCTCAAGGTTGGTATATTGTACGGCTATAACTGCTATGTTACTTTCAGTTTTTTCACCTTCATTAGTCCTGTAGCGTAAATGTATATGCTGTCATAATGAGAACCACTTACCTTCTACCATATGATGTTCTACCAAAGCCCTTAACCGCCTTTGCAGTGATGAGCTGTTTAAAGTGTTCGCTCATTTGTCGTGACAGCCGGCAGAATTAAAACACACAATATTCATCTTACCTGGCTGTGTGCAAAAAAATTACTTGCCTGAAAATTTACAGTATTAAATTGAGTTACTCACTGACATAGCAATGCATCCAACTCACTGCATAACCCATTATGCATCCAACTCATTGCATAACCCATTGAATCACCTTTTCTTCATATTTTAGAAGCCCCCCAGCAAGTATGGCCAACATAAGTGACAAGTATTTTAAAACCGAATAGGTTTGTATTTGACAGGACACTCGAGCAGTGCGAGAAAATGACATCTTGGCGATGTACCTCGCTGGCTCTTGCCTGTCCTAGTGTCTTCTCCTCCTGGGAGGCTTGCGGCTGATTGCCTCGGAGGATGGGGTCTTCGTAGACACGGTGGAATGATGCACTTGTGCCTGCATCATTGGAGCAGTAAGAGGGAACGGGAGAAAAAGCAAGCATTAAAGGTACTGTTCAACATTGGGAGCAGTGATTTAAAAAATGTTCAAGACATCACATTTGATGCAAATGTGTAGGACAGTTGTATCACAAAACATCCTACCATGTCAAAAATTCACGATAGCCTAAAATCTAAGGAGATATCACCACTTTTCTCACAAAACCATAACTGTAGACGGTTTAGTCTACAAACATTTTTATCATAAGTATTGTTTACATTCTGTGTATTTAACAATACTTAACATTAATTATACTGATTTAAATTTTTACATTGATTGTTTCTATCCCAAACTCACATTTAAGAACTATTTTGAAGCACTAAAGCTGGGTTTTTGTTTCATCTGCAAATGGTAAATTATGCTTTTAAACAGAGAGGGAGAAAGATTGAGAGAAAGGGGGTGGGGAGGGTAAAAGATGAGGTAGAAAGAGAGAGAGAGAAAGATGGTGAGAGATGTGAGAGAAAGGGAGATGGAGGGAGAGATGAGAAATGATTGAATTATTCTAATGACAAGGACCAATGTGCAAATGTCCATTGTGACATTCAACGTGAGTACCTTGGAGCACTTTCTACTCCAGTAATGAACCACATTTGTAATATCGCCATCTGTTACTGACATGCCATGATGATACAGCTTCTCACAGGAAAGCAGAGAAATGTTTTTATTTTATTGACAGTCCCTTATGAGATCTTTTTTTATTCATTTGATTTCATTCATTCATTTTCTTTTTCAATGCAGAGTATACGAGTACAAAACACATCATGCAATAAAAAGCAATATAATATTCTACATATATCGAAATATAATATAAACAAGCAATACATTGTGAAGCCTAGATGCATGATATTAACTGAATGATATTGAAAATGTTGAAAGTGGAGGGGAAGCTCAGAGCAGAGCTTGTAATATGCACTCCACTAAAACATATAAATGATTAGGTACAGAAAAATGTATAGTGACAACAACACATCGGACATTGACAACAAAACTATAAACCCTACAAAGCAATTTACATGGTCGCCTTCTTGCAGCAAGGATTGGGAGGGGAAGAATGTTACAAATATTTGATACAAAGGTTTTATAATTCTCTTGCACACAGGTCAATAGTGTATGCCACACATCCACAATGTAGTCAGAAGAATGTGCCATACAATCTGTCTTGTCTTCAAGAATGAACAGACCCTGAATAGATATTGTACAATAAAGGAAAAGATGCGTAATGTCTTTTAATGGTAAGTTTTATCACATATTCATTTTCTAATACACAGAGAGTGCTGAAACATACAGGTATTTTGATATTCTACAGTCCCTTAACTCATTTCCTACTTGATTCTGAAATCCCTACAGATTCTGTACTGGACCCACTATCTTTGCATAAGCATTGTGTTAAAAAACATACAGGTCTGAGGATTTAATGATATATTCTCTGTTCCCAAGGTTGCCTGGTGTGTATCTAACTCTTGATTGCTTGAGGGAAATACAATATAGTTGCTTACCAAATACTCCTGGATTGCAGAACTCAACGATGGAATGGAACTCTTGAAGATCATTCTGGACGAACATGGGGAAAAATGGAGAAAAACAGAAAAAGGGTAGACATATCAGAATATTCACATCACATAACAAAGCGTAATGAAATACATCTATATCATATCTATTTGTACAGAAAAGGAATCAAATTTCATTACATTATTGTAAATGCAATGGGTCTTGTTTTCATTGACAGAACTTGATTTAAAAGAAAATCATCTAACATTAACAAAATAAGAAAATATTCTGAATGAAGCTATGAAAGAATGGTTTCAGGTAAGTAAACATAATAGTATGTGTGACAGAAAATACATAGAGAAGTTCACTACAGTTGCAACATAAAAAAGTCTTTATTTTGAAGAAAGACTCTATGACTTTTCATTTTTTTTTTTCTGCATGTGTATCTGTGTATGCTGAGGTTTTGTACGGATATTTGGTGAGATATGCATATCTACTGGAGAACAAAGGAATAATCAGTGTTCTAAGCACATAAATCCTTGCAATATCATAACATATGGAGAAACAGCATTAAAACTTGCTATGTGTGACTGGCATTCTGGGTCGTAATCGACAAATAAAAGGAAAGAAAAGAAAAGTTAGACAGAAAAAAAAGTAAGCCAATATATGAAATCTTTTTGATGACTTCCTGATGACCAAACAAGTTCCCTGTACTCAAGAATATGAGGAAAGACATTGCATTTATCCTCATTTTATTTTTTTAGGTCTCTGAAGCAAACACAATTAACACTACACACACAGTGGATTTAAGTGCATAAACTTGTCCTTAAACCGGCAGCAAAAAAAAAGACAGAAATCCCTGCAACAGTATTCAGTGTTCTCGTAAACATATCATGAAAAGCATTTAAAACTGACTATATCTTGAAAGTTCTCTCACCTGTATAGGAGTACCAGTAAGAAGAATCCTTCGACGTACTGCAAGGCTTGACAGCAGCTAGGAGTTTGATACAGAAGAGAGTGGCACTAGTACAACCAACAACAGGTGCACATGGACTACTGTAAAAGTGGATATTTTCGCGCGACTAATTTTTCACGCTTGGCCGGGAAAGAAGAGTTTTTATTACCGTGCTAGCTTTTAGTTGTGCGAAATGCGCAAAATTTCCACTTTTACAGTACTGTCCCATGAACATCACATATTTACATTTGTTAATCATACATGTACATGATATTTACATACATATGAACACAAATGCTTGCCCTTATATTAAAATTCTATGAATCTCAACTGAATAGCTCATGGCAACAAACTCCCTTAAATGAAATAAAGTCTGGACAGCTTACAAGGATTGATTCACACTACAGTCAATTTCATTCATTTTTACATTTGTCACCACTGAGCAAGATGGACAAAATATTTGTCATTCTGTCTTTTGTCATCATAGAACTAGAGAAAGTGATGATTTACAGGAAAGTATCCAACAAATTCTTGAACAAAATGATATCATCTCCATCAGATTTTGACATTAATACATTTTTTTTAAAACATTTGTCCAGCTACAGACCAAAAATCCTCTGAATACCTTTGTTTTGAAGGTCTAATCTCTGAAATTACACGATAAAAAAAATCCCTTGAATCTGAAAGGGTAATTCAAACTTCATTTAATCTGATGTCAGTTCCCAAAATACCATATTGATTTTTACTTTAATATCTGAACGCACATAACAATTTTGCATGAATCAAATTAGGCACAGTATTTGTAATGCGCCATTAATCGAGTGGCAAATTCTGATGTGCACAGGGACATATAAAGAGAACAACATATATTGTGCAGTTGTACATATGAAAGCTGAAGAACAAGGAAGAGATTGAAATATATCAAGAACAAACTCCTCTAACTTCAACCGAGCATTCTGGTATGAACCTTTGATAGCAAATGATAAAGCACATAGATCATGCTTACAGAAGTTGTCTTGATGGTGCTGTTCTTTAGCCTGTGACCCTCGTCACATACAATGAGGTCAAAGGTTATCTGTCGGACATCCTCTGCATAGCGCACAAGCATCTCGTAGCTGATGACCATGACAGGAAATAGAGGGCTCTTCTTGAATTCCTGCGAGGAAGAAAAAAAAATCACAAAAGACTTTCCCTTCAGCTATTTTGATTCCCACACTCAGAATCTAACACAACTGCAGGGCTAGCTGCAACCCTTTTCTCTATTCACACAGTTGTAATTTGCTATATAATGACGGTAGCCATCTGATTAGCAATCATTTAATCCCTCCCCCCCTCCCCCCCCCCCCCCCCCAAAAAAAAAAAAAAAAAGGTCTGGCCATGTTGAGACCAGCATTCACATTGTATGGTTCTGCAGCACAGGACTTTCCCTGCGATGTGAGACCCAGTATGAACGTCTGAAGTGACAACACATTCCTTTGTGGTGATACAGCAGGTCACAGTGGCACATCGGGGATGAGTTGGATTATAAAATCCTTATTAATCAGATCGTATACTGTATAAGCTGTTATTTTCGCGAATTTCGCAAATCTTAGTTGGATTGCGAAATTAACAACACGCGAAAATTTACATTAGCGTCGCTGACAGTTCGCGAAAACAACATCTCACGAAAATGTCTATGGCCTCCTGATTCGCGAAAATATCTGTACGTGAAAATAACAGCGTATACAGTAGTTTTGGTTGAGACTTAACTTCAGGTTTCTAATATTTTGGGGTGAGATAATGAGAAACCTTTTAAGACGTATGAAAGAACATATAATTCCAAGAGGAATTCAATGTTTGTTTGATGAAAATTGGTTTTGAAATGGCTGAGATACCCAAAACAGAGCAAATGCTAATAAAAGTTGGGACCCGCCTTTTATTACGATCACTTTGTTTTACTTTGTTTTCAGATGTCTCAGCCATTATAAAACTGATTTTCATTAAAAAAAACTTTGAATTCCTCTAAGAATGGTATGTTCTGTACTATTTTGCAAGTGGTATCTTGATATCTCGCAAAAAGTAAAAACCCAATTTTCATCTCTACCAGTACTATACCAACCCTTTTAAAATGACTGAAAGTTAGTTTGGTGATGATCAAAAAAGAAAGTAGACCAGTGAATGAGCTGATCAGAATATTAAAGCACACGGAAGGACTAAATCAAACTATAAAACCAGTGGTATGGAATGAATGCACCATCAATACGAATATAACATTACAAAGTATGATTGACTGATGTTTATTCTTTGGTATCTCATAAAGCTTCTGATGTCTCAATCATATCAGTGCACACAAGGATGTAATTCACAAAGGCAGTTGTTTATTGGAGTCATTATTAAGAGTTAAGACCAAGCATGGCTAAATATCTAACCGTGAATCGCTAACGATACATCAGTTTGATATTAACCCTTTGAGGATCTAGGACGGGCTGATTTTGTTACAATGCGCATTTCCCATAGATACTTGCCCGAGTATACTTGGGACTCGTCCTCAATGGGTTAAAGGTATTTTGGTTATCTGCAAGAGTCACATTACTGAAAAAGACTCTAAGGAAGAAGATCTACAAGTACAAGTACAGTCAACCTCGGATACCTCGAACTCGGATAAGCCGAATATCGCTTACCTCGAAGGCAAAATGAAAGTCCCGATTGTTCCTATGGAGTTTTCGTGTGTTAAAATTCGCATAGCTCGAAAAAAACTAACTCGAAGTTCGGTTACCTCGAAGGGAAATCTCATGTCCCGATCTTAATTAACTTATTGTTTTTCCCAGCATGTTGCTCGAATTGAAATTGCAAACATCACTCAGCATTTCCGATGAAGCGCGCGTGGACAGCGAAGACATGTCACAAATCTTTTCACACTCGATTGTAAATATTCTGAGCCCCAGAACGATCGTGCGCTCAAAGAAATACCTGGTACACAGCTGACAAGGAAAATCCCCAACACCTACTGTACCTATACACACGTACACGGTATGCATATAGCAGCCGTGCAAATGGAGTGCTTACAATAGCACTACGCTCTGCCAATCATCTTTCTTTGACCACTCTGTTTTGATTTGCGATCGTGATCGTCATGCCGAGCGCGTACATTTCTTAACCGTCGTGGCGCACCTGCTTAGGTGTTGACAGTTATATCTTTGGCATTAATCACGGTCCACTGTCCAAACATCAATCTCCCGCTAGAGTTTTTTTTTATACTTTTTTCCTTTCACGAAGTTTGTTTCATTAATTCTCCCCCGAGAACGCAAGCTCTGAATATTTTTTTTTTCCAGCAATGCGATTATGAAAATAGTGTGGTATATGATCTGGAAGTATAGGCCTAGCATAATAAAGAATAGTATAGATATGATTTAACAACAGTTTATTCTGATAAATTTCGAAGTAACGGAATAATAAGCTTTACGATTTTCAGACAAAAAAAAAAGAAATCATCATGTATTTTACCCCTGTTTTGACTTGAATCTTTTTTGAGTTTTCGGTATTTTTTTTTTCTTTTCTTTTCTAGCACAATCGTCAAGGCCCCGTAAGATTGTTTCGTGTTTTTTTTTAAGGCGAACAATCCTCTTCGGTAAATGTTTATGATTACAGTAATAGCACTGTCCTCAGAAGCCATAGCCGGAATCTGATCTTTCAATATTACTCACTACTCAAGTAGCCTAGCCTTCATGTACTGTGCTGCACTTATTCAGGGCTCGACACTTACAGTGGCCCGGGGCCACCAAAACACACGTCGGGCCACCAAAAAAAGTTGGATGTTTGCCTTTACTTTTTGAGATGAACAGCGGTAACAATCGGCCCCGAAAGTTGCTACAATGAATGTCAGATGATTGCTTTTGATTTTGGAAATGAATAACAGTAATATTCGACTCCGTACGATACTAAAATAAATGTCGGATGTTTGCTTATACTTTTGGAAATGAATAACGGTAAGATTCAGCTCTGTACGGTGCTTAAATTAATGTCAGATATTTGATTTTGCGTTTGGAAATAAACAAGGATAACATTCGGCTATGAAAGATACAAAAATAAATGTCGAACGATCCCTTAGAAGTTCGGAAATGAATAACAATAGTATTCAACTCCGTATGATGTTTGCTTTTATATTTGAAAGTAAATAGCAATAACATTCGGCTCCGGAAGATGCTAAAATAAATTTCGAATGTTTGCTTTGACGTTCGGAAATAAATAATAATATTCAACTCCGTACGATGATAATTATGAATGCCGGATGTTTGCTTTTACGTTCGAAAGTACATAGCGATAACATTGAGCTCCGGAATAGGCTAAAATGAATGTCGAATGATCCCTTTTACGTTCGGAAATGAATAACAATAACATTCAACTTCGTACGATGATTAAATAAATGTCGGATGTTTGCTTTTACTTTCGAAAGTGAATAGCAAGAACATTCGGCTCCGGAAGATTCCAAAATAAATATCACAGTCATGATTGCTCTTACATTTGGAAGTGAATAGCAGTAACATTCTGCTCCATACGATGCTAAAATAAATGTCGGATATTTGCTATTATACATTTCGAAATTAATAACACTAACATTCAGCTGCGTTTGATGGTAAAACAAATGTCTGATGTCTGCCTTGACGTTCAACAATGAAAAACAGTAACATTCAGCTCCATTCGATGATAAAATGATTGTCAGATAATTCATTTCACTTTTGGAAGTGGACAGCAGTAATATTGGGCTCCGTATGATAGTAAAACGAATGTCGGATGTTTGCTTGGAAATTTAGAAATGAATAACAGTAATATTCTGCTCCGTATGATACTGAAATAAATAACAGATTGTTGCTTTTACATTTGGAAATGATTAACGGTATCGTCTGCTGACTGTGAGTGCTGCTGGTAGACACATGGAAGACCGGTGCGTAGCGGTGCGACATTGCCGTCGCTCCCTGTAGCTCTAAGCAGTCTTGGTGAGCTACATGTACACCCATAGTTGTGCGAAATTTTATAGTTTGCAAAGCTAAGACTGTTATTCTTGAGTTGGATATTGTGTAAGAGATGATGACTTAGAGAGAGAAAAGGAGGAAAAACGAATAGTGATCGAGGGGGTACCTACGCCGGCGCGGCAATGTACATTCAGCACGCATGTTCTGCAACCTTGTCTTGCACTCGATTATGTGCCGGTATTTTCTTTTTGTTTTTATGGTGATAAGTCATTTAATTGTCCACCAGAAAACACTGATGAAAGAAGAACATCGATTTTCATTCAATTCATTCATATTAAAGTTGATTCAAATCCAATTGACAAGCATACAAACAATCGGTAGGCACTGTAACAGATACCATGTTGAACATCGACAAAAATTGGATAAGTTGAAGAAAATTCGACGTACGCGTACCTCGAAATTCGCGTACCTCGAACCAATTTCTTCAGTCCCGACGACTTCGAGGTATCCGAGGTTGACTGTATTTACCATTTTCTGTCCATAAAAAACAACCACCTACAACCAGAATTAAAAAATCAACATATGAATTTGCTAGTCATTATATATCTACTGGTATATAACTGCTTGTCAGTTTATAAATATTCCTCTGTGCATCTGCACAAAAGCCATTAGTCACACAGAATGTAAATTATATAAATATTGGTATCTGTTGCTTACTCTGTTGATCTGAGAACAAGAGCTCTGACTTTCAAAAAGGATGCTTGTTTGCAGAATATGTTTTCTATCTTGGAAATCATGAGGCACAAGTGTAAACTGGCTCAAATTCCTTAAAGTTGAAAGGAAGTGGGCAACCAAGAGACCCTGGGAGGACAAATCTTAGGTCCACTGACTAGAAACAGATGTATGACTTGTAGACCTTCCAACCTTTCTGACTGAAAAATGGGGATGATTTGGCTCAAAAGTAGGAAAGAAAGAGGAGTTCCCATAGGACTGTGTGGTAAAATTATCAATAGAAATGGGAAATTCTTATTGAAGCAAGAGCTGGGAATGGTCAAAATTTAGATTCCTTCCTCCAAAATTCAAAAATGTTGAAAGGTCTGGACTTGGCAAATATATTTGCAGTGTATACGGTATATGTACGTATGAAAAACATACATGTATACCTACATGTTTCAAGCGTAGAAGAGGAAAAAGCACATGAGAAACTAAACTAAGAAAGATATGATTCTATTCTACTTTCACATTCTTTGTAATTGTTTGAGAACATACTTTAACACATATCACAAACAAAGTCCACACATTCTGCTTCCCTCATAGTCTGATGACGCTACATTAGATTTCTCTTGCCTCATACACTACAAACTGTAAGCATACTTCTTGTACTACTACATGTTGCTTTAGCATGTGTGTTGGACAAGTCAAACTATTAAAGTGGAATGGATATTTATTGGAGCATGTGCATAAAAGTATGCTGCCCACCATACACATGACCATGTCAAGTTTGTTAGCTACGTAGAGTTTACTAACCAAGGTGTCTGCTTCCGTCTTTGTTTGGAGATATTATAAATCAAAGAGAAAATGCCCGCAAATCAGAGTGAAGGTTTTATAGATGTGTAATGACTCCTAAATTCACCTTGATGACAAATCAAGTAATAATGATGCGCCATAAACCCCCTGGTCCCCCTGTGGGTGGGCTTTGATATCTAAGATTGCATTTCGGCTGGATGTTCAAGTTTATGGCTGTTGCCATATGGGGCCAAAGCTGTATGCTGTAGCAGATGACAATATTTGGCTCATCTTGTTTTAATCTGGTTGTAGCTTCTCATTACGCAATCTCTGTTTGTGACAAGGTCATGGAGTAGGTGATTGGTTTTAATCTTGATTTTGCCCCCTGAGCATTCTTTCATTACCTTCTAGACAGCAGTTTCAAACTTCCCTTTAATACAATACATTGTGAAGCATTCTCACACCTTTCTTCTAAATGCCTCCTAATTACAGAATGAACTATTTCAACTGATTTATGATAAAGTGCTAGGATAGGATAAATGATTTGTGGTATGATACAGGTAGTATATGACAAATTTGCTCTGTGGAAGCATATCAAACAGTAAATGATTTAAAGGTAGGAACCCCCCACCAAATATGCACCTGAATAAGTATATGATACATCATGCCAGTACAAAATATGCAAAGATGTCAATACATATTACAATTCTAATGGTTGAATGAGGGGGGGGGGGGATTTCATGAAGCGTTTTGTCTGACAAACTTACCTCAGCCAATCAGATGCAAGGATTTCAGTAGCTTGTAACAGTTCATCAGAAAAATATCCTACTAAAACACTTCATGAAATGCCCCCCCCCCCCCCCCCCCCCCCCCGATGTAAGATAAGTACGAAGGAGAGCATTGTATTCTTTGAAGAAAAAGAATATTGATATAGGATATCCTGCTGAAATGAAAGTGTATAATTTAAGTTAGAGTTATTAGAGCATACCTCCACCTTCTTTTCACTGCTGACAGGAAAGACTGAAATCCTCTCTGAGCCCAGCCATTTCTGGAACTCTCTGCACCAATTCTAGCATGGAGGATGAAGGGCAAGAAATTGATAGCCTTATCAACTCTAACATACATTTAAAGAAAAAACAAAATAAAACAAAAAACCCACAAAAAAACAAGAACAAGCTATTACTAATACTATCCAGGTCAAATTCCCAGCTGGAAGTTCACGACCCTCACTAGTTTTTCTTGTACACTGCTATTGTCTTCCTTCCATTACAATCATTCACTGTCTTCCTGAAATTCTGACGAGCCAGTATATTTCTAAGACCTTGAACAGAAAGCTCATATGCATGACAGGTCTCAGTGCACCACAACATCAAGCACAATGCAACCAAGGCACTTTATTTATTAAAACCATTTCACCTACTATCACCTCATTATCAGCATCTTGACCTTCATCCTCAGGACACAGCTCTTTATTTGTCTCTTTTTTTTCAATTTGATGCTTTCAATTAGAAAAATTGTATCATTATTCTATTTCATTATCATTTTCATTATCTAGCAATATGTGCAATTCAATCCAAAAAAAAAAAAAGAAAAAAGAAAGAAAATCTCTATCTTGCCAGCATGCATCACTATCTATCATCTTTCTTCCAAAGTATATGTGATGGATATTCTTTTGGCATCAGAACATTGTAATTGTACAATTTCTTTCGTTTCAGGTAGTTCCACTATCAAAATTTGTCACCTTTTGTCCTATTCAAAAGTTTTCCTGTCACCCCTGAATTTTAGTGCATATCTCAACTTACAGACATATTAGATGGAATTGGTTATATCATAAGGAGATTCAGCAAAATTTAGGAATATTTTTAAAAGATGCCTCTTTGAAAGAGAAATATGATATCATAAGGAGATTCAGCAAAATTTAGAAATATATTTAAAAGATGCCTCTTTGAAAGAGAAATATAATAGGGAATTACTTTCTAGAAATATAAAATCAAGAGGACTGTTGAAACTTCTGCAAGTGGAACAAACAATATATGAACAAAACTGGGCCCACATAAAAGATTTATTCTTTGTACTCCCATATAAAGCACAAACAATGAATATTCATAAAAACCATATAAATGTGCTTTCTGAAGACTTGGTGAATATGAATCCAGTAATTATAAGAGTTGTCATCAAAATCACAGACATCACAGAGAAACTACATATCATTTCACTTTATCAGCAAGCATGATAGCTACTCGTTAGTTCTGGGTACTGTAAAACATGAAATATTCGCGGCATGAAATTTTCGCGAATCGGAGCCGAAAGCCTTTTTCGTGGCATGAAATTTTCGCAAATTGCTACTGGCATTCAATGCATGTAGTGTAGACAAGAGCTTTCGCGTGCATTTTAATTTTGCGAATTTTGGCGCTCGCGAAATTCGCGAAATTAAAATGCACGCGAAAATTTCTCGTTTTACAGTATCTCTCACAAGACTAAATGCAATGATTCAACCTTTTTTTTTTTCTTCTTCTTCTTATTTTACAGTTTGATAGGGCTGACATACTACGGCAGACAATTGGAATGGTCTTGGTAGCTGCCACATTAATGCTAGAAATCTATCTGATTAAGACATGCCATACTTGTTATTATGAATTCATGCAAACCATGCTAGTAGTTTCCTCACTTTGACAAGGCTGCCTGGGGTAACGATGAGGACTCGCTTGACGACAGGCTTCCCACCGTAAGGTCCCTGTTTGAAGAGAGTCCTAGTAAGAGAGTCAAATTTTAATCAAGCTTTTATTGAAAAAAAAAATGAATATGAATGGTTGCAAGTCAGAGAGAGTGATACACAGAGAGACAGAGAGATAGACAGACAGACAGACAGAACGGCAAGCAGAGAGCAATACACAACTTGGCAGTCAGCCAATCAGAGCTGTTCAGAGATGTGTGGTTGACAGTTAAGTCGCCAGTTGCAACTCATCACAACTTATATTTACTGATATGAAAAGGGCCTACTAGCCCTGGCAGAACACATAACAATGTGTAACAACTTCTAACAATTTGTTTACCAAAGTGAAAAATCTTCACTGTGTAAAGCCAAGATGTGAGAGTGAATTGCTCTCATTTTGAAATAGTCTCTGTGATATAACAGCAAGAGGAACACTTAGTTCATAGTAGACTAGTATGATTAAAGGGTGTGTACAGTTCTGGTCGAGGTGAGGATTTAGCTTTTGACGTTTTGATGAAAATCGGTTTTGAAATGGCTGAGATATTCAAAAACAAGGTGAAACAAAGAGATCCTAATAAAGTTGTGGCCTGTCGCCTTTTATTATTATCACTTTTTTGATATCTCAGCCATTTCAAAACCAATTTTCATCAAATAAACGTTGAATCCTTCTTAAAATAAATATGCTCTTTCATATTTCATGAGAGGTTTCTCATTATCTCACTTAGAAATGTTCAAAACATGAATCCCCACCTCAACCAGTACTGTACAGTCCCTTTAAGAAGGGGGCAGGGGGTCAACAGTTTACTACGACTAGATGAGTATTGTGGAGCATGAAGCAAAGTACACAAAATGGTATCAAGTATGCATAATCTATTGTTTGTGTGCATGCATGTGTGTTTGTGTGATTTACATTAAATCTTGATTTATTGTTAAGTATGACAATTGTAGCTGTCTTTTGTTTTATTTCTGTTTATGTAACATTCTAAGAGAAAACTATAGTTAGCATTATTTGCAAAGCTACTGGGAATAGACCGGTTAAGGCAAGAATGAAATTGAGAAGTCCATGGGTCAGATGGCCAGATGGGTCACTTGGTGTAGAGTTGTGAGAAGCTCAATCGCATGCACTGAACACATTTTACAAAATCTCTGCAAATATTGACAGGACTGAACCAGACTTCCAGATGGTTCAACATACCATATCAGTGTAATGCACTGCAGCGTCTTTCCCAGGCCCATCTCATCTCTGTGTATTTATGGGGAAAAGAAAAATAAATATCAGAAAATAGAGAATAACATTATATCTGTTTAATATACAATTTTGTACATGTATTTCCAGCACATGTTTTCTTGGCATGTACTTCACATCTCAAAAACAATATGCCCAAACACAAACTAGTCTTGACTTAATTTCACAGATTTCTTCAAATTTGGCAATGAATTCTTCTAAAATGCACCAGTGCTTATTACTATGCTATGAATACACACAGAAAAAGAATCTAGTGATTGCGCAAAATACAGACTTACGCCAGAATGGCACCGTTGCCCTGGAATTGCCGCAGTCCCATGACGCATTCATACAGGAAGAGCACGCCATCGCGCTGGTGGGGCCTGAGCTGCGTCGCCAGGTGGGGATCCACCACCACATCGACGACGGTGTCATCTTGCTCGTTGTGCTGCCATTGGTGGGATGATGGGGGGCGGGGCATCACCAGGCAACCAGGGAGGGCGGGGTCAAAGAGGGGTTTAACAATCCGTGGCTTCTGCAGTAGTGGAATGAGAGATAGTTCACTGACACCATATCGATACGTATAACTCTGGATACAGCCTTAGGGAGACAGCGTATGGAAAATGTGTACTAAGCATTGTCAGCAGTAAAGCCTGGATTGAAATTTGACTCCTTAAACATCCAGCATCTCCTTAATTTAGTAACAATAAGCATGTAGTGTCTCCCTAAGGTGACATCCAAAGGTGACATACAACATATGTATTAGCACCCTGCAACAACACCAACAAAAAGTCAGACATGGATTTTTAGTTATAAGGGCAGATTCTTAAAGATCAGACTCTAAGCTTTAAAATGATGTACAAATCAATTCAAATGGATTCTCCTAACCTATTGTTGTGTAATGATACACAAAGTTATGACTACCTCTTCCCATATACCAGTTCACCTCCACCAGTCAATGACCCCTACCAATGCTCTCCTCATCCAGTGAGTCATCGACCTTCATCATCCCTTGAGTACTTCTAGCCCCATCTAATTTACGACCAGGCTAAGCCAAACCTAAACATCCTGCCAGTTCCCCCATTGATTACTTAGAATTGTTGTTCATTCCAAATCCAAGAATACTACCTCCCTAAATAAAACTAGTCCCGCCTTTGTTCCTATAACAACCAAAGTTTTGCCCAATTAAAACCCCTCTTTAACATGAAGACTCCACCCCAATTGACCCATTCATAGTGTGTTACAACCCACAGCTCTATGGTTATAACAGTGTAATACTCATGATTGAATGTATGAAGTGAATTACAAGTTGTAGAACATGCAGAGAAGAAGACTTGGATTCTGATGCTCGAAGAGAGAGGATCGCCTCCAAAACGCCTCTCAAATAAAGCACACGTATGGAAACTCAAATGAACTGTGTCGCCACTCATTTTTACTATGATGTGTACCTCTCAGAATTAATATCAACCGATCCCAAGTAGCAAAACATCCGCTACACAACATGGTGGAGAACCCGGCTTGATTTGAACAATTCAACACGTTCAGCAGTTGTGACAGAACATTGACTGTTGACAATTGTTCATGACTTGCGACACTACCGCCTGAGAACCCGGTGCTCTGAGAATAAGACATAAGACTTACATCTGTTGCTGTGGCCAACGAACGTTTCCGCTTCCTGAGACCAGAACTTGTCTCCTTGCTGTGAAAGTTTGTGCAGCAGAACTGAGAGCTTATAATTACCACATCTGATATCGCTGATATATGATGACATATACCACATCATCTGCCACCATTGTCCTTATGTGAAAAACGGACAACAACGGACAGCACAGCATGACCGTGGACTTCAACATATAATGGTACATTGGATGATAACGTGTTTCGACTGCATGACGTGTTCTCCTCTGGCGTGACTGAACCCAAGATGACTGATCCCGACTGACTTCGACGACATTGCTCTCCAGAATGAGATGAGCGCCACTTCCATGACTTCAAGAAATACAACATCATCGCAACACCAGCCGCCATCATCACCATCAGCATCAACATCGACATCGCCACCATCTTCATCTCCGCCATCTTCATCTCCGCACCATCATCAATAAACGTCATCGCAACCAGCATTATCACCATCATCACAATCACTTCTCATCATCACCGCCTGATCATCACCATCGCGTTGTAAGCTGTCGACATCAACAACATTGGACACCACTGGACAAGGACCAAATGACTTTCTGACATTGACATTCTACGTTATGTTGACTCCCTTTACAAGCCCCGGATTGGCACTGACATATTCAAGTTGACATTATTGTAAAGTTTTTATTTGTGCATTCAATTCATCTGTTCTTCTCTGGCCTGACCCAATCGGTAAGTGAAACCAATCACATTTCATTGTTCCAGTGTGAGAGAACGTGCATTGTATTCGTATGAGAGTTGTGTTACATTAAGTTAGATTTGTAGATTGTATATATTGTATTTGTTCACCAAGTAGTAAGGAACGCGTACGCCTACTTTCTAATTTTTTGTTTAAAGTAAGACCAACTCTGACACAACTATATCAACAATGACTACCACCACCACAACCACACTCAGACAAACTGACTTTCTACCCGCCCGCTTCTCGGGGGACAAACTTGACCGGGACGATGCAACAGCCCACATGCTGACATTTCTTGACTACCTTGACGCCCATAACATTGACGTAACAATACCCACTTCTTTCGACCAAATACTCAAGACATTCAAACGAACCCTCCAAGGTCAAGCACGACTTTGGATTGACGGACAAACCTTTAAGACATTCAGTGACCTGCGTGAAGCATTTGTACGACGATTTAGCCCTGCTAAATCAGACTTTGCCAACGTACACGACTTTAACACTCTACACCTGACTGACGGCGAGAGTACTGAGGCTTTCCTACAACGACTCCGTGTAGCAGCCTCCTACATTGACTACGGGGAAACCCAAATTAGACATAGACTTTTGGACTCATTACCCCATGACTGCCGTGCCGCCGTCCTCATGTCGGCATCGACTACTACTCAGACCTGCGACGAAATAGCTACTAAAGCGCAGCTGTACCTAGACATACAAAACGACAAACAACCTATGACTAAAGACTTGACCTTCGCCACTCAGAGCGAAATAGACCGATTAAAGAACGACCTCAACTCCCTTAAACTTGACACACTTGACCAGACCCGAGGACGGACTCGTGACAGAGGACGGGGATCGCCCCACTCGAGGTCCTCCAGCAGAGGTCGCAAGCGCGAGCACAGTGCGGGCAGAAGCCCATATCGTAGCGACCACCAATATACAAACAACCGCCATCGCAGCCATACTCGTAGCCCCCATCCCAATGACCGCGTGCCGCACTATTCCAGGCGCAATGACAAACGCTCCATTATTTGTGACTATTGCCTCATACCTGGACATGTTTGGCGACAATGTCGCAAAAGACTAAGGGACATTGACATGCGTGCACAACAACAACAACACTATTATCACAACCAACATCAACATCAACAACATTACGACCAACAACCATACTACGGACCACGCCCACAGGATTTTTAGGGCGGGAGGACAATAATAACGCTCATTATTCCTCCTCCCGTAGTAAGAATCACAGGCAAAACCCCAACCATGACTCCAACTTGAAATCGACTTACTTAGGGACTGACGATGTAGATCTACAATTAACTGATCGAAACTTTGTTAAAGGACGACTAGACAATGGTAAGAACATGTTCATACTGTTTGACAGTGGCGCGACTAAGACTCTAATTTCGGACAGGTACGTGAAATCGACCCCGCATCTCTCCAACCTGAAAAGACAAAAAGTAGCCCCTACACGGTTTAGATTAGGGAACGGGCAGTTCCTTCAATCGCAGTCGGCAATTGCATTCCGAGTCACTATTCAGGGACACAAATTTGAAATTTCTGCCCTCATTGTGGAGAATCTTGTTGGCGTTGACCTGATTTTAGGGACGAATACACTATCGGACTTAAACGGGACTTTGACATTCAGGAACAATAGGTTCAAGATCAAACAGAAACGAGTACCTTTCTCCCCGACAAACAAAGTGACTATCAACCCTAAAGACTCCACGCTCATGACCTTACAGGGACAGGCACCGCCACAATTCCGTAACACTGACGTCATACTGACTGCAAACGACTACCTTGGTAGACATTGCCCCTCTACCATGGTCGTAACATTGATGAAGGGCAGGACTCAAATACTAGTGACTAATACTTCTGACCGACCCCTCCAATTTGCAAAAGGCAGACCAATTGCATACCTCGACATGGCATGCCCCATAACTGTGTCTGAGCCCCTTCCCACTGACAAAGTGAATGTGACCTTAACTGACCGGCACACGGACAATATTTACAGCACCCAACTCTCTACCCCACGCCCAGACGGTAACCATGGATACCAGACTAGACAAGACAATCTCAAGAGATACCCCCACCTTGACCCCTGCGACCCAATTGCAAGCATGACTGAAGACCAGATAATTAAAGAACACATTGACTTAAACAACAGCATACTGTACCCTACTGAGAAGGACCAATTGAGACAATTACTAAGAGACAATAGGCCTGCATTTTCCTTGTACGGCGAACTTTCCAGCTGCCCCGACTTTGAAGTAGACATTGAATTGACTGACGACACACCATTTTTCATACGCCCCTACTTTGCCACAGAACCCGACAAACGACAGATTGAAAAGGAACTTACTAAACTTGTGAAGCTAGGAATACTAGAAATCGGACCACAATCATACACATCACCAGTACTACTGGTAGCTAAAAAGGACAAATCGGAAAAACGTGTTGTGACTGACTTTAGACATCTGAACTCCAAAATCAGACGAATAAACCACCCTTTTCCCCTACTGACAGAGACCCTTAAACGAATCGGACACGCAGAGACTAGAGTAATGAGTGTTATTGACCTGAAATCCGCCTTTCACTGCATACCCCTCTCAAAATCTGCGCAAAAATACACCGGAATTGCCTCATACCATGGAGGTAAACACTACTACTACAAACGCCTAGCACAAGGACTTAACGTTTCCCCCGGACTCTTTCAAGCCAAGATTGACGACATTTTAGGTACAATTCCCTACTCTCATGACTTTTGTATTGCCCACCATGACGACATTATCTTATTTAGCCCCGACAAGACGACTCATAAACAACACTTGACACAAGTCTTAAAAGCACTTTCTGACAACGGACTGAAAATCAGCCCGAAAAAGTGCAAACTGTTCAGGAATGACGTAGAATACATGGGACACAGGATTACTATCAATAGGGACGGTGAGGCATGTTTTCAACCTATGAATAACAGATGTGCCTCCATACGTAACATGACTAGACCTAAGACCCCCAGACAAGTAAGGAGACTTGTTGGAGCAGTGAATTATGTGGCAGGATTCTTTCCACAAATTCAGGCCATACTTAAACCCCTGCACCAACTGACAAGGAAGAAAAACAAATTCATGTGGACTGACGAACATGAAAAAGCTTTCAACAAGATTAAGGATCTAATGACCAATCCCCCAGTACTACATATGCCCCAGAGCACAGGACGCTTCACTTTGTATAGTGATACCTCACGGACTGCAACCGGTTCGTACTTGACCCAAGTCATAAACGGACAAGAGAGAATCATTGGATACTATTCAAAGGTCTTACCTGACGCATGTCAAAGATACAGTGTTACAGAATTGGAATTATTTGGCCTTTTGATCAATGTGACAGCATTTAAGCATCTATTGAAAGGATGTGAATTCAATGCATTTGTGGACCATAGTTCCATTGTCCAAATTTTAAAGTCAAAAGAACAACCATGCACAACACGACTCCAGAAACTTCTTCTCAAATTATCCGAATATTCCTTTAAGATTGGCTACAAGAAAGGAACAGAGTTAGTTTTAGCAGATTTTCTTTCCCGTGTTCCAAGTGAACAGCACCCGGAAATAGATCAGGTAATTCCCCTTTCCTTTAGTTTGTTTAGCGAGAGTGACTTTACTCTTCACCCCGTCCAGCCAGTTGAACGACCCATGACACGTGCATATGCAAAACAGATGGGAGTTACAATCCCAGACATTTTTCCTCCACGTGCCAGTGACCCAACACCTCAAGCATCTCCCACTACTACAACCCCTCCCCCACGTCCACCCCCTAAACCTAACTTTGGCAAAACAAATGACACACATGCACGACCAACCAACCAGAGACAAGAACCAAAACATGACACACCCCCAGCCCCAACTCCAGTCACTACACATTCCCACACACGTTCCCATGACAACCATGCCCCTTCCACGCGACCTCCTACTCGACATACACCTGTTATTCCTCAACTTCACGAACCAAGATTAGTTGACAGACATAACGACCACCAACACCAACACAGGCACAACTCTAATGACCAATACCGAGAAGTACCGCCTGACCTTTACACCCCGCCTAAGCCACTGACCACTAAAGTAAACAACATTGTAGCTGGACACATTCCAAAACAACATGAGCTAGACAAGTTTACTGACTTGATCAAACGGAAAATAATCAGAGACTACAACCTTCCCATTGACATGCGACAACTAATGACTGAACAGCAAACCTCGCCTTTCTTCAAGCCTGTTTATGACTATTTGTCACATGACATTCTACCTAGTGACAAAAGAGCAGTCAAAACAGTGAAATTAAAGGCTGAAGAGTACATTTTGTGTGACGGCCTACTGTTCAGACTTTTCTTCACAAAGGACGATGACTTCAGACTACAACTAGCTATCCCAGAATCTTTGACTGACACTATCATCTCCCAACACCATGACAACCTCCTTAGCAACCACCAAGGGACCCAACGGACTTACTTGACAATTAGACGCAACTACTACATGCCCAACATGTTTGACAGAATTAACAATTATGTCAAAGCTTGCTTGCGCTGCCAGCAATTCAAGGGCAAACCAGACAAGGACAGACCCTTTCACACGCGAATACCCGACTCTTACAGACCATTTCAACGTATTAGTCTAGACTTCAAGACAATGCCAAGTTCACAGACAGGATTCAGACACTTGATGGTGATTTGTGATGAAATCACTCGATTTGTTGTTTGTGCGCCTTTAAAGACGCTAGACGCAGAAACAATATGCGAAGCACTGATCCAAAAAGTGATATGTATTTTTGGACCACCATCATGTATCGTGACCGACGCTGCTGCCTCATTGACCGGCAAATTACTGACCTTACTGTGTGACGCACTGAACATTGACAAGAAAGTAATTAGTGTTGCCAATCACGGTAGCCTACAAGTAGAACGACATATCAGAACTCTCTCTGACTTTCTCAAAATCAACCTTAACCAATTTGGAAATGACTGGGTAAGATACATTTCGACCACATGCTATGCCTACAACTCCTTTTCCTCTCCACATCTAGGTGACCATTCCCCCTATGAACTTGTTTTTGGCCGAGACGCTCCAAATCTAACCAACTTGACCTTCAACCCCATGACTGGACTTTCTCAGACATACGATCAATATGTGGCCCATCTCAAGAAGAAATTTGACCACATCTCTCAGACCATGCTTTCACTGCAAAGAAAACAACAGAACAAGCAGAATGTAGAGATTGCCAATAGATTGAACAAATCACCGATCTACTCAGTAGGTCAATTAGTCTATTTGTACAAGCCTACATCCTCTTCCCTCACTGCTAACTCTCGAAAAATAGCAGCTGAATGGGTTGGACCCCTGGTCATTCATGAGATTTTGGATAGGACCCACTACATTCTGGCAACTCTCAAGGGAGAAATCCTGCGAGATGTTTTCAATTTCAACAGGCTGAAACCCTGTTTCATGAAAGCGTCTGATGACAGAAAACCGATCACGCACATACAGCGACTGAAAGAAAGACTAGGCAAAGCAGCACAAAACGAGACTGGTCAAAAATCTGACAAGCCGTCAGTACAGTTCATGGATGAGCATGACGAAATCAGACCAGAGTGTACTGCTGACCAAATTATGTGCATGCAAACCACTGACCCATTCAATGACAGAGATTATGTTGACTCCCTGCCCTCAAATGATGGCATAGCCGCCCCCAACCCCCTACAACAGCCCGACCTAGAAAGGCAATTTGATTTGCTCATGAGTGCCCCCACAGACAATGAAATGTCATTACACAGAGGGCGATTCAAGGCTGGACAGTTACAAGTTCTGACTTCATTTGTAAGGAATGTTACTGATAATGACCCTCAAGACATACGCTTTTGGTGGAACATAGGATTATACCCCGACATGCATGACTTGGTCCAAAGTATCTTGGCAGACAAGAATATTCCTGTAACTGGAACACCCAAGAAATTCATGAGACAATTGTATGTGTGACTTTGTAAATAGAAATTATGTATGCGACACTTTAACTTCATGTACTATCATTTTGTGCCTCTATAAGTCTAGAGGACCTTTAAATGGATTCTGTGTGATACACAGTGTGTCACTTGTTATGTCTTTTTAATGTACAAGTTTGGAATGACTTGTCTATGGACGATTTATTCATTCCATCTTCTTGATGAATGCTTTACGAGTTTGGAATACTCGTTTTATGTTTAACTCGCTTGAAAGCGCGAGTTCACGTTCATTACATTTTATTATTTTAGTCATATGGAAAGATTTCCTCTTAATAGGAAAGGTTTGTAAGCCATGATATTCTATGATAGTCTTTCAAAATTGAATGACATTTTGCCTGGATCATAGACTTGACTTTTATTCCTTGAGCGTTCCTATTATCTTCCCAATGATTTTATTACAAAGACATATGTATGGATAGTGCATTAGAGACAAGCACTCAAGGTTGTTATTTGGATCAGATTGTTTATCGCACTGCACAGAATAATAACCAGCGAATTGTTTTTACTTTGTTTTGTGTTACATGAATTGCCATTGTTTTATGATAGGCAAGATCACATTAATGATTTGTCTACAAGTGCATAAGTCTGCACAACATTTTGTAAATACATGTATTATTATAGTGCATAAGTCTGCACAATTTAATTTGACTTGTTTTAAATCTATGTCCTAAAAATGGTATAGACATTAGTGAATATGATATCTTAATTTGGTAATTTGAATAGTTCCCAAAATACAACCAAGACAAGGATATTTCACTCAATGGTAAAATAAGTTCATGTATCATACACCCCCTCGGCATGACTAAGTCTTTTAAGCAGAATTTAAAGAAGGACTTAAATGTCTTCATCGTGCGTTTCATATACAGTAATTGGTCTAATTGATTTAACTGTATATTATCATTATAAGGATTTGAGCAAGAGAGAAAGTATGAAAGAGTCTGGAACTATGATAAACGGTTTCACAAGCATGTTTTGTACATGGTCAATCGCCTTTAATTTTGTCACCCAGCATATGCTGAATTATTGTGTGTAAACCCATTCCCCCTCAAAGAAAAAAAAAATAAGAGAGGAGTCTTAATTTTCAAACAAAAGGGATGTTGTGTAATGATACACAAAGTTATGACTACCTCTTCCCATATACCAGTTCACCTCCACCAGTCAATGACCCCTACCAATGCTCTCCTCATCCAGTGAGTCATCGACCTTCATCATCCCTTGAGTACTTCTAGCCCCATCTAATTTACGACCAGGCTAAGCCAAACCTAAACATCCTGCCAGTTCCCCCATTGATTACTTAGAATTGTTGTTCATTCCAAATCCAAGAATACTACCTCCCTAAATAAAACTAGTCCCGCCTTTGTTCCTATAACAACCAAAGTTTTGCCCAATTAAAACCCCTCTTTAACATGAAGACTCCACCCCAATTGACCCATTCATAGTGTGTTACAACCCACAGCTCTATGGTTATAACAGTGTAATACTCATGATTGAATGTATGAAGTGAATTACAAGTTGTAGAACATGCAGAGAAGAAGACTTGGATTCTGATGCTCGAAGAGAGAGGATCGCCTCCAAAACGCCTCTCAAATAAAGCACACGTATGGAAACTCAAATGAACTGTGTCGCCACTCATTTTTACTATGATGTGTACCTCTCAGAATTAATATCAACCGATCCCAAGTAGCAAAACATCCGCTACACAACACTATATAAAGAAAGACAGAAAGCCCACACACTCTGGAAAAGTTTGAACTGAGAAAAGAAGCTCTGACATACAGGGTCTGGTTAATTCCTTAATTTAGTAACAATAAGCATGTAGTGTCTCCCTAAGGTGACATCCAAAGGTGACATACAACATATGTATTAGCACCCTGCAACAACACCAACAAAAAGTCAGACATGGATTTTTAGTTATAAGGGCAGATTCTTAAAGATCAGACTCTAAGCTTTAAAATGATGTACAAATCAATTCAAATGGATTCTCCTAACCTATATAAAGAAAGACAGAAAGCCCACACACTCTGGAAAAGTTTGAACTGAGAAAAGAAGCTCTGACATATAGGGTCTGGTTAGGCACTTAATCTTTACTAAGCTGTGTTACCTGTGCCATGAATAGGACAAAAACATGATGTAAACCACTGTAGCAACAACAATGAAGGGATTATCAGATTAAGCTGAAATTGAGCATGCTCTATCAACACATTCTGTCCATGATAAATGTCAACTTTCAATGCAGTAGCATCATCCTTACAAAAGTTATTAGAGTTGAAAGTGAAGAGTGTGCAAAGGATTTTCAAAAAATGAAAAAGGGCCTCTAAGAAAAACCTGATCACACTACTCTACCAAAAAAAAAGGGGGGGGGGGTTTGTCAAAAAACTGCTGAGAACTCACTTTCCCATTCAATTTATGATCCCAAACTTAGGAATAATGTAGATGAATAACTCTTTCAGAAAATATGAAAAACTCAAAATTGGCTTGGTTGACCCGCTTCACCTTTTTTGAGTCCTCGCGTAAAATCAAGGGGTGCGACTTTTTGCTTGTTTTGTAATGCACGGTCACATATCATATATCTATATACATATATACTTATACATTGTATACAACGTGTATCTCTATATGACTTTTACAAACAAATCAGTAACAGCCAAAACTTTTTCAGAAACATCATCAACCTGTCTCCCTTTGATTTGTCTTTGTGATCAATATCACTGGTTTGTATACATAAAGAAATTTTGAACTAATTACTTTCATAACTTCTTCCTGTCTGACTCTAATTGGAAGAAATAAGAAAAGATACCGAAGCAAGGGTATGAAAGAGAAAAACACATCTTAAAGAATGAAACCTAAGAAAACAAAGAAACATCATTTGGACAATAAGACAACCAAAAAAAAAAAGAAGAGAAAAAGAAGAGAATAATGAAGGGAAGAAAATTTCAATCATTACTCTGTAGCATAGGCTATCTGGTAGAGTGCATTTGGGATGCCATTACACTTCTCTCGGCAGTGAAATGAGTTAGCTCTTGCAGAAAAGGAAATGGCTATTTATTGGCCGTACTGGTGAGAAACGTACACAGACTTTTATTTATGAGAGTGAAAATGGGGTAGCGTTTCACGCCACCAGGCAATGACAAACATAACAATAGGTGTGACCATTATTTACGATTCCACCATAACAGACATCTCAAAATAGCACCCAGAGGAGATGAGAGTGGACGAGTGGCTGCAATTGCTTGTGACAAGATAGGGGACTAGCTCTTACAAAGGTCTGGCGTTTGTCACTCTTCAGGCCTGCCCACTGTGGATTGGCAAAAGGCTTCACGACGTTGGGCTTCGATCGGTGGAGACTGCCTGAATGGGATGATAGCGATGATGACGGGGAAGACGATGACCCCGTCTGGAAGCACTTGCCAGTCGTCCAGTCATCCTCCGAGATGGCACTCATCACCTTCAAAGATACGAAATACATATGAATAGAAAATGGATATGTGTGATATATATTTACTATATGCATAAAGATAGCATAATTGCAATTGACCCAAACACTTTGAGTGCTCCTTTTCACAGGAAAGATTGAATCACACACATGATTTTTAAAGTGGTAGGTTTGATTTTACATACACTGTACATTATGAAAGCAGGATTGTCTCAGCCTTTATCAACTATTAAAACAGTTTAAATTGAGCATCAGAATAAAAGAACAGGAAAAACAAGTCAAAGTCAAATTTCCTCCGAAAACATTTCATTCTAATGGCAAGCAAAATATTAACCTGTATTTGGTGCATCATTCTATCCACTTTTCATGGAATTTGAAGTACCAGGAGTGCTTTAATAGTTACAAACATGTATTGCGTGTTTTTTTTTCAAAGGGTACCTGTACATACAACTCAGATAGATGACTCATGAAATAGCAATGTCACAGGTTAGAAATATGCCACGCAGCCTCATGGCCACTGGGGATGCATTGTAGACCAAAGTGAAAACAACATAAAACACACGTACCCATACTAATGTTATCACACTCACAACTATACCCAAAGTTACATTTAGCTAAACCCTACCACATAATGAAACACCTTTTTGAAATGACATCAGGTAGCAATTATACCCCCCCCCCCAAAGAAAAAATGAATAAAAATTTAAAAGAACCACAAATATAAAGGAAGTGCTATCATGGCAATATCCTGTCAAATCAAAGGAAACCCACCCACTGGTAGGAAGTGGTCATCTGACATCCTCTGACCTTGGATTCTCCAGCCCATGGTCATTTGGGTGGATAGGATTTTTATCAAGCAAAACAGATTTCCGAGTAATATGAGATGGGACGATAACCAAAAACAAGGACTGATGATGTCAACCAGCAGCCATGAATCTCTACTTCAACTAAAGGGAAAGGACAACACCCTCATGTAAGGCCACAAAGTGTCAGCACCGGTAGTCCACTAAAAGATGAACATTCAAATTCCAGCTAACATTTGATATAATGTGAAAACATAACACAGAGAATATCTGACTTCATGCTATGATCACATGAAAAGTAGAGAAAGAAAAAAGTCTGCAATGACATCAATAAAAAGTCATATTACTCTTTGCCTTGTCCAATTTTGTTCAAACTTGCACTGATTGATTTCTTAAGTTTCAGGATTTTTTTTTTTATGATTCACTTGACTTATATCTGATTTCTGTGATCTCATGAAAAGTGAAAAAACCCTTAATCTATGATTAAAACTACATGTTAAAAAGCAGATTTCCGAAGGTCAAACTTTGATGTCATATCAGATGTAAAATAACAAATGTATTTTCTGTGCTGAAATGCAAATGCCTTTTCTTCCCCTTTTTAACTCTCATTCTGTGCCAGAAAAAAAGTTTATGAAAGCTTTGCATCACAAACAAGACTGTACATCGTAAGTGTGAATCAAACACAGTTTCCGAATTTAATGTAAAATGATGTGATCACAATAGAATGGCAGTCTGATATTTCAGTGAAGTTTAATATAGAACATAAAATCAAACTTTGACATCAACTTTGAGAGAGTGAATAACAATGTTCCCAACGTATGCATTTCTCATGTTCAAGAAGCAGTTTTATGACTTGTAGACGCTTGTAAACATTCCTTACATATATCATGTAAAATTCTTGACTTTTATGCAACTATACTTTGATGTTCTTGTATGCAGTCAGCACAAAAGGTACAAATGTTTACCTTTAAGTTCTCTAACGTTGCATCTGTCCCACATCACTCCAGGGTGTTCCATGCCACCCCAAAAACAAAGTTACAAAAATATCATTTATCACATTAATGACAAGAATCATGGATGTTACCAAGTATGGGTATCTAACCAATAACCCCATAACCCCTAGTCCGTAGTCATCAGCATTAGCTGACTATCAGAAACACGTACACACAGAGATACAAGTAACAATAATTGACACCGGAAATATGGCCCACTTCCTCTTGGTCCTATAAAGGCTGCTTGTCAATATTCTGTTTTAATTTATAACTCAAAGCCTAAACCACTAAAAGGTAGAAAGATACATGTAGCCTTCCTAGCTTGGTACTGTATACTGTCTAAATTTTCGTAAATCGGAAATTCCGGACGATTCCGCGAGTGGTTAAATTCGCGATGGTGGAGTCCTTTACTGAACGGAGAAGAGTACACACGTACACCTGTATGTCACATTCACATCAGGGATCAGAGTCAACATTTTCGCGTGTCTTTAATTTCCTGAATAGCACCTGACTCGTAAAATTCGCGAAAATAAAAACCTCACGAAATATTCGGCGTATGCAGTACGAAGATGCAGGTTATGCAACCTAATGCCACAGGAACTTCTCGCACTTCTTGTCAGGTTGTCTATCTTGTCTAAACTTTTTACCTTGAAGAGTTATTGTGTGTGAGCAGCATGTAAACTGTCCATTTTCTCTGAATATAGATAGTTTTGAGACAGTCAAGGTCAATTGCCCTAAATTTGTCACAGATGAAAATATGTTTGATATGGTTAGAGAAAACAAAAAGTCAACAACACCAAAGTGAAGGTGACAAATAAAAAAAGAAGCACACACATACACACACACACACACACACACACACACACACACACACACATACACACACACACACACATATTATAATGTTCCATGTTGGCAATATGTAATCACAGTTTTCTCTATCAATACATGGAATTTCAAGTGTATGAAATTAGACTCACTTTTGACAAATGTAGTTAGAGTAGTAAAGTTCTGTTTACGTGCTCTAACAGAGTTAAAGCAGTAAATAACAGTGAATATCTATATTCTTGAAATCATGAAAACATAGGTGAACTTGCCATGAGAAAATATCTTCACTTGGTAACTAAAGTAATAACACATATAGAACAAAGCATGAGAGTCATTTGTGGTTGATGACCATGAAATGCACAGGAGATTAAAATACAAAGAGACAGACAGATAGATAAATAGATAGATAGAGAGGGTTTGTTCATGTGTGTGTGTGTGTGTGTGTGTGTGTGTGTGTGTGTGTGTTGTATGTGTGTGTGATGTCATGCTGTCCTTTCATTTGTCTATTTTCTGTGTGATTAAGCAGAAATTTTTCAGTATGATCATGTTGATCAAGGTGAATATTTGTATTAATTTCATTGTGAAAATTGATGATGACATCCAATGGAATTCAAATTAAAATATCATTAAAAAAAAAGTGGGTGGGCAGAATAGTGACAGAGAGAGTAGGGGAGGAAGAAAAAAAAATGAGTCATGGGTGAGATTGTGAAAGACAGAGAGGGAGAGAAATACATTTTTCTTGACCAGGATGTGTCGGTGGTAAAGTCAAATTTGCAGGCACTTGCGTGTCAGTGAATTGTATTTCACATGAATTGAGGGATCACTCAGTATCAATTATTACTGTGACCTGCGTGCTGGTATGTGCCGTTTCCAGCTCAACCTGTGGCAGACGTGCTATCAAGTATGTATAATATAACTGATTTCTTTCTTTCACAGTTGTAGTCGTTGCTTTGTTTTGTTTTAAAGCATTACCTACCACTAGCAAAAAAGTCACAAAAATAACATTTTGTACTATGTTATTCAATTTGTTGTTGTTGTTGTTGTTATAATTATACGGTATCTTGCAGAAGTTGAAATCTTCATTGTCTTCATATCGATAACAGCATGTGGCGAATTTATGTCCTTTTTCCTTTGATCTGGTACGGTAAAAGTGGTTTCTTTCGCATACAGATACTTTTGCGGTTTCCATCGATGCCGACTTTTTCGCGTGTGTTTAAATTCGCGGTCGGCAAAATCTGTGAATTCACAGTCGGCAAAAACTGTTTTATTCTGCACATGAAAACCCAAACTATAATCCAATTATTCTTTTATCTATTAAATAGAAATTACAATTAAAGGCAGGCTTACCTGAAATCCCATCTCTCGAGTCCACATGCCTGTACCTACTTTGCCCGGTATCGCTGTGTGTGTGTGTGTTGAGCATCAATGCACTCAATGCGCGGAATCTCCGTGTGTGCATATGTGCGCAATAGCATTGTAACAAGCGGCGAGTTCAAAACATTTTCGCGTGATGTTAAATTTGCGGTTCAACCTCAAAGCCCCAAAAGCGCGAAAATAAAACCACCGCGAAAGAAACCACTTTTACAGTAAACTATTTGCATCAAAGACTGAGAAAAAAAGTTAGATGCAGAAAGGCAACACTGGGAAAGATTTATTGCTGCTGTGAAGATTAGATGATATTGCTTTTTTTCTTTGTTGTTTTCAAACATTTAAAGGACAGCTACAGACATGCTTCCAGCGTTGTGGAGAATATGCCACTCACAACAGCTTTAGAACTTCAGATCTTTAATGTTTCTTGAATTTACAGAAAATGAAGCATTTTTTTGTGTATAATTTATTCATATTACTGGTGTGTGTGTGTGGGGGGGGGGTTATTTGATAAATTTGGCGTTCAGTGATGGACATTTCAATTATCATAACATTCTAAAAGAAAACTATTCTGGTTTCTCATTTTTAGCTGTAAGATATATCATACTTTGATCTACAGATGAGTTACTTTGGGATATATAAGATGGTTTGCAAGAGAAGGCTTACCCCTCTTTTTGGAAAGATTTATAGACTATAGGAAATCAGCTGCACTGTCACACTGCAAATCTAACTTTGCAATCACATTGCAATTTCATTGAAAGAATGCTACCCACTATTCAGAAGAATTACACAGAGTGTTACAAATACTGTAAAAAAAAAAAAAAAATGATGCGGTTAACCCAAATTCAACTAACCACTGCTGTGCGGTCCATCAGACCACAGAGGATCACTTTGAGGTCAGGGTTTCATGATAATGTGCATCAATTTGTAGGAGGCAGCCTCACTACAGCAACCTTGATCATCGTAAGTGAAATTGTAAACCAATGGCCTTTGCTGGGAGGAAGCACTCAGGAACCCAATCCCTACACATTTCCCACTGCAGTTGAATTAGCAAAAGCAACAACTATACAATCAATATTTTGATGATTATGATTTATGAGTCATCTCAAGATGCTAAAGCAGACTGATCTATAGGACTTTACTTTTCAAAATACTGTTAACCTGGTCAATTTAGAGAGCTGTGATCTAAGTTAGATATTACTTTAAACAGTCATTCCTTTACTCTCCGTTTTTTGTTTGTTTGTTTTCTGCCCAACCATACAGAGAATCCAGCAAAACCTCACATGAAGTAGCCCATATAGGAAAGGCTATAACTTTCTGTTCTTTGTTGATCTTCATAATAGCAGAGCATTATGGGCAAAATACTATATACTCCTGACACAGAATTATGTTACACTTTTTGTTTCTTACTAACTTCATAAAGGTCTATGGAAAGCCACAATAAAAATATACTATCCTTTCTCTTATTGACAAGGAAACCTTGTATTCAATCTGATGATGAAGACAGACAACTTTCGAAGGGTATTCTGCTATCTTGGCTATGTTTCCATGTTACTCTCAAAAATAAACTAGGTGAACTTTTGAGACTATATTCCCGAGTATCATCCAGCTTGGATACAAGAGAAAAAAAATAGACTAATGTCCTGAGGTTGTAATGAGTGTCATTTCCCCTTCTGTTACATCTAAACAGATCTTCAATGATGGATGAACTTAATACCATCTCTGATGAAAATCTGGACTCAGTAACAGCTGATCAACTGTGGACTGAAAATGCCACGCCAACATCCGAGTACCCAACAATATACGCCCACCAATATCACGCCGTCATTGTAGCAACAATCGCCTTCCTGATCGGCGTCACAGGGATCATTGGCAACTGTCTCGTACTTGTGGCCATCTCCCTCTCCAAGAAGCTGCAGACATCGACCAATGCCTTCGTCTCCAGCCTCAGTGTCTCCGACTTCCTCACATCCACGATCCTACCGCTTCAGGCTATTGGCATCTCCTCTCAGACCGGCTGGCCCCTGGCCCCGCAGCTCTGTCATTTGATTGCCGCTGTGGGGATCCAGACCAACAGCACCAGCATCCTGACCCTGACAGCAATTGCTGTCAACCGGTACATCACGATCACCAGGAGCCGGAGGCTGCAGCAGCGGATCTACACGCCTCTAGGAATTGCAGCTATGATTGGGGCGGTCTGGGCTTTCCCGTTCTTCTCTCTTGTGATACTACAGTTGTTCCCCAAAACAGGTGGCCTGGTGTATGACCCCGTCTTCAGATCGTGCATATGGGACTTAAACCACCCTGTGAGCCCTGTCTTCCAAGGAATCGCATCACTGACCTTTGTTATCTGCACTATCATCATCATCTTCTGTTATGTTGCCATTTATGTGTTTGTGAGAAGGCATGTCACTGGCATGCAGACAAGAATGAAATCCAATGCAGCCTCAACTGAAACCCTCGAAGCTGATGATGGGGCTGGGCAGGAGATGCATCCCAAGAGAACCCCAAGTGTCAAGCAAATAAACATCACAAAGAACCTTGCTATCGTAGTGGGGGTATTCTTCGTCTGTGTCCTGCCCTACTCCCTAAATCTCTATGTGCGAGAATACTACATCTCAACAGCCTACCTTGGTCTGTTGCTCGTTTTACCAGCAGCTCTAAATCCCTTCATCTACGCTGCAAAGCATCCAGACTTCAAGATTGTCTTCAAGTGCATGTTCTCCTGCCGTTACAGTGACATCCCTAAACCATCAGGGTGCTTGAAAGCTATTTCCCAGCAAGACAATACCACTTCAAGTTCAAAGAATACAAGCTCAGTGTGAAATGTTTGTAGCTTTAAAAAAAGTGAAACAAATGTTGTGTTAACCCAGCTGTGTCCTAATGTGTGTGTCTGTTATAGTTGACTGTACTGAATAACCTTTTTTTTTTCAGGATTCTACAAGAGCTTTTTTTTTCTATGATAAATTTGTGCTAGCATACATTTTCTTAACAAATATTTGAAAGATGACATAAGTTCATCACAAGTCTTGTTTGCATGTTTCATCATAGATTTGTCATGGTAATGACAAAACAGAAATTGTAATCAAAGAATATCAGCTGTGTTCATTGTTCTACTCAAAGTACCACATATTTGTCAAGCATATATCATATTTAACAAATCAAGACTTCAAACTAAGCTGAATTTGTGATCAAGAACCAAAGCTATCGAATGAGATATGCTGTATCATCATATCTATTATTCCTTTGCAAGAGAGAACTTTGTGATTTCCCATCTAAGAAATGATATGCATTGCACTTCTGTTATGGAGGTAATAATTTGGTGTGTTATCAATTTTCATGAACATTGGATGCCTCCAAGAATTCATCATACACAAAAACAAAACAGTGCAAAATAAATAGTGTATTTTGCGCTTATTCAATAATATGTGGGAGTCTTTTTAGCTGTGGTTGAATGAAGTAGTGAACGAGAAATATTAAGCCATAAGTTCTTATTTTTGAGATGTGTATTAGTCTCATTAGACAAAGATTATCTCACCTACACCTATGGTAAGATTTGTAGATACATTGTCGGAAAGAATGGAAATCAAGCTGGAAGTTAGTTTGGATCAGTTTGTACCATTTTGTACCAGTTTGTACCATTTGGATCAGTTTGTACCATTCCTTATAAATGTATGTCAAATGTATGCAGGTAATGCATAGTCCTCATGAATCACAAAATTGATAGCACATGAAAGAAAAAAAAAAAACAATTCTTTCGGATATAGTTCCACCATTGTGCCTTCTGCAGAGCTCCTGATAGGTAGAAAACAAACAGAATAGACAAACACACTGCAAACTTAGCTCTCCTATTAACACTAAAAACCATTATCTGCACTTCTGAATCAGGAAGGGCTTGTGTTCTGTCTGTGGTGCAAGAAGTCAAGTTTGTATACAATGCTGCAAATGACTTTAAAAATGTGTTTCATGTGACCCCATCTAACCCCTCATGCCATCAATCACTGGTTCCGCACATATCCAGTGACAATGGACTGGAGTCGCACGGGGGCTGATTTATCGCGCCATGGAAATTACTGCACGTACTTTCCACGCAGGAGTTGCGTATCTATAACCTAATGATATGTAATGGGAAGGATTAACATAGCTTTTTACAGGTAGCATCGATTTCTGTTATCTTTCCACTGAGATGTCCTATGTAATCACTGGCTGATGTGATATTATATATTCAGTGAAAAGACAGGTGATTACATAAAGCAATGGTACATCACATTTCCATTACAGCTTGGTAATTTTTGAAAGACGCCCTCTGATATCCTGCAAAGTCCTATACAGCTGTATGTAAATGGAAATTCTACTAAGTGTCATATAGATACATGGACAAATGCATCATATTTCTACTTGCTTCTAATCAACAAGAAAGTATTAATGGTCTATGTGTCATTGTCCATTTTGACCTCTTTGAAGTGAATATTTTCATCATTTTTTAAAATCACCACATTTATTCTAGTAGCCTGTACTTTGTGTGTTCATAGTGTATTACAGAAACAAAATGATACTATAAAGATCGTCACAGAAATGTTCTTCTCACATTGTATTTAATGGCATCGTGTCTGTGCTACTGTTCTGGTTCCCACTGACTAAATATCAATTGTTGTAATTAGTTTTGTTATGTTATCATGACAACATGTAGCTGTTCAAGTCCAAACAAAATTGGCCCTAAAATGACACTTCTGTATGTCAATCAAACTGTCTTGCACTTCCATCTACAGTTCTGAAATTACAAATATCAAGACATAAAAGCAGTGTAAAGTCTGGCTATCTCATTCAAACTACATATTGTACCTCAACAAACTTGAAAACAAACACAAATACACAGACATACCATCACAAAAGACAGTAAAAACAGAAGTGGCTTTGCACTGTTCAAGATCTATCATCTCCTTAATGATGATGATGATAATGATAATAATAATAATAATAATACTAATAATAATAATAATAATAATAATAACAATAACAATAACAATAATAATAATAATAATAATAATAATAATAATAATAATAATAATAATAATATAATAATAACAATAATAATAATAATAATAACAATAATAATAATAATAATAATGATAATAATAATAATAATAATAATAATAATGATAATAATAATAATATCATTGATAATAATAGTGGCTTTTTGTATAGCACACAGGTCCACCTTTCTGTGCTTATGGCGGTTCTTTGGGACGGTTTCAATTAGTTATCTTCTGGTATGAGAGTTTACCGAAATAAGTTACTTCAATTACTTTATGCATCAAAGATTAAGACACGACAGTCTTACCTCCCATGACCTTTTTTTTTTTGTGTGTACTATAATTATGAGAAAAGTTCAGACACTAGTGGTCATGGAATTCAAAAGGGCTTTTCAATATCCTGGACATGAGCTAGCTGTGAGATGAACTGTGTCTAGGCCATCAGGTCAAGAGGAAACACTTGTCTGACCATTGAGTTTTAAACAGGCAGTGTTTTGACGGTCAGCCCTAACAACGGTGGTCCACCAAAACTATGTCTGGCATTTTGGTGATGCATTGAGTAAGGCTTGCAGGAAATTCAGGCAAGTGGTTTACAGACATCCTGTCACATACAAATGTATCTTCTATGGAGACCCCAAAAGTAATGTTTGAAGTGGTGGTGCGCAAATGATATTTGTAATACTCTCCTGAAGGCTTTGGTACAAACCCTCTACTGCACACCACCCTCACTTTTATGAAAAAAGAACTGCCACATGCACTTCAAAAGGGCTTGAAACTAACTTTTTTGCTCTGGGGGCCCATTTGGGCACTCAAATTTTTCAATCTGAAATTTAGGTGACCCCTAAAAGAAATGCAGCGGCCCGAAACAAAAAGTGAACATAACAATCCATTTTGAATCTTGTGTACCTGATCGGGCCACCAAAAGATAGCCTATTTGGAAATTTGGTGGCCCGACATCACCTATTAGTGGCCCGGGCCACTGGGCCATTGCCATTGAGCAACTGCTGCCACCGTCAGGAACAATTTTCTTCACCTCTATGGGTAGCTGACTGCGATTCTTCTTGCTTGTACTACCATGGTGGCTAATAGAACCATCTGAGCCATTTATATTTCCAGCCCGATGAAAGATTTCTGAGTCAGACACAATTTCCTAAAATCTGACCATGAGTTTAAACAAAGAAGAAAAATGTAAAATCACTTTATATGTTCACAATAATTTCAGAGAGCCCTTCATTAAGGTAAAACAATGAATAATGACCATTATCTTAGTTTCTATTGTGTACACAGCATTAAGCTCTGTCTGTTCAACAGCCATAGTGTCTTTTCTTGATGATGTGCATGTACAGAGTAATGTCACAGTGCTCTTGATAATATTAAGGTAGAATTCATACCTGAGTATTTCACACTTTATCATCTATGCTGCTTGGTTTGATTTTTCCTCTAAAATCATATCTTCTTTTACTCCCTGCAGCTTCAATTGTCATTTCCAAGGTTGCATTGATAAAACAAAAAAATATGTGCAACTGAGTTCAGAACTTCAAACACAGTTGACCTGCTTGACACGGTAATCATTTACCTGCACCTCTAACAACAGCAATCACAAACTTTCCTGAATACGATAGTAAATATATGAAAGGGAAACTATACATAAAAGACAAACTGCATATTAAAAGTTGTGAAATTTATATGCCTTTCAGTTGAGAGCGATGAAAACCTATTTTAAAAAGCGCCATTAAAATCCCAGGAAACACTGAGGCAGGACTGTAAAGATAAACATAGCCAAAAAGCATGTTCATAGCAACAGAGCTACAGATAACGGGTCCTGTCTTCATATGTAATCTTTATCAAACGATAATCGACGTCCGTAAGCCTCAATGTAGTTGCAAGTGTCCCCCCCTGCAGCCAGCCCAGGGGAAGCTAGCTGTTGGTTGAACTTTAGACACAGTGGGCTCAGTGAAACAGAATAACATGACAGCCAGGGAATTTTTTCACCGAACCCTGATTTATCACTGGACAAGCGATCTAGGGATAGAGAGAGACAGTGAAAGAGCAAGATGGGCAAGGAGATAGAGCAGAACAAAACTATAGAGAGCTCGAGGAAAAGAGATGCGTTCGGGGGATAAAGACGTGAGTTAAGGCTGCCTGGCTGGGAAGCTATTTGCTCGCAAATTGGCTTAATCACTTTATGGCAAATTGAGGCAGACGCGACTCTCTATGCCTGTGAATGGAGCTCAGGGCTGGCTTGGAATAAATAACGCATCAGGAAATCAAGGAGGCACATCTACTGCTTGCGACTGGTTCAGCAAGATCCACCAAAATAAATGACATCCACGCAGTGATGGTTCCTCTCCAAGGAGACACATGTATGGGCGCTGGAAGGATCTCTTCTCTTGGATTTCAACCTCCACTCCACTCCAGCCAACTGAATAGTGTCATTGCTCATCATTACAAGAAGGTATTGACTTTTTTTAACAAGAAGGTATTGACTTTTGTATTTATCTAAGTTTAAAAAAAGTTTTCGTCATACTGCTTATTTTTCTTATTGATCTTAAAACATTATCAAATAATAGAATAGAATAACAAAACAATCCTTTGATAGGTACTCTTGGAGTATATAAGTTCATGTTCTAAAGAACAAGCTGGCATTTGTTTTGGAAAAATAAAACTCACAGAGAGAATAAAACAGCCTCTGAAGGAAAACATTTTTATTCTTGTATGCAGAGACTGGAATGCATAAAATTAAAACAAAAGACTGATTTGTAAAAGAAAAAAGACATAGAAAAGAAAGCAAAAGTGAAGATTGATCATCATGTTTTTGAGATCATAACATGAATGTGTATATATATTCTTCAGGCATAAATGATAGCTTTTCCACTACCACCCACTACAGGAAGAAGGAAAATAGATCATATGTTGTCAACTTGTCTTGTTGTGTTTTGTTTTTTCCTACTGACATGTTCCAACATGACGAAAAAAGATATGTGCACTGTTTCTTTCTTGAGCATATCTTTGAAAGTGACTGAAGGCGGATATGCAAATGTATCTCTCAGCACAGCATGCCTGGCAGTTTTGTATCAGCAGAGTAGCTAGAAAACTTGGACATGAGAGGACCGAATGTTAACCACTTGAAAGTATATATGATACCATAAATTTGTGAAATTGGATCTTGAGGGGATGGCAAATGTGCTGCAGGGGTGATATGTCAGTAGAAAATTTGATTCGCAAAGCATCACTGCTTGAGAGGCATTGGCAAGATGAGTTGATACTATAGCCTTGGGAATTACTCGGCAACTTTTCATCATCAACCCGCGAGAGAACTGAGTTGTCGCTGCGATCATATTACCATGCTGTGAAGCGAGAGGTTGTGTAGATTTGAGGATCACCCCTTCGCCTCGTGTAAGAGAAACCTTCATCTACAAAATCACATGACGGCATTACAGATGAAGCCACTCTAATACCACGTTCCAGTGTGTATGGTCCACGAAAGCATACGAACTCATCGACCCCCCACTCTTTCACTTCGTCCTGGTCATCAGAAGAAACTCATCAAGATCCTCGTCAGTCAACCCCAGTCCGCCAGCACAGCATCACCAATTCATCAATGGATCTTTCTCAAAGACTCTAATTACGGACTTTCACTTCAGCGAATGATTCTCAATACGTCATCCGGTCAAAGGAAATAAGAAGAGAGAGAGAGAGAGAGCTACAGTCTTAGATTTCGCTAATACAGGTAAATAATGATATGGCTCTCTTCACATTCATGTCATTAAAGTTAGTAGGTTTCATTTTAAGATCATAGAGGTGGCATTTAATACGAATGAATGTGAATTGTGTCATTCAGTCATTGGGCATACATCATTATCACAAAACTCCTTGATCTACAGAAGCATGGAAGGAGCATTAAGCAACCCAATAAGATAGGGAAACAAAGTCTGAGATATACAGTTCATATCTCAAAAGAAAAAAAAAGGAAGACTTTGATCTTTGATAGACTTGAATGAAGATGCATAAAGTCACTTTAAATACTACAGTGTGCTACAAGCACATGATGAAGTTGGTTTTTAGTAAAATATCAGCATACTTTGCAGAGTTGCAGCATAAACCCTTGTACATAAGAATGTTTCTCCTCAATAAAATCTTAGCACTGACAAATTGTGAATTGTACGCATCATTCATATCTACCTAATCGTGGCATCTCTACTGATTGGTGGGAAATGCATGTGCAACATCTTATCTGAAGTGTAAAAGAAAAAAAAGACTATCATGTAAGTCATTATGACAAAGCTTTATGAAGTACACATGCGTGTAAAACACTGATTGCCTTGTTTTGATTTGTTTCACTTACTCAAGATTCATTAATATTTCCCAAATTAGCCAAATTGTCAAATTTCAGTTTTAAAATCCTGCCACAGAAATGGCAAGAAAGCTGGCAGCTAGAATATAGATACTTCTAAGAAAATCAATTTTCACATTTAAATAATGTCTAAAATGCATGTAGGGCATTGAACACAATTGGTCAATGAAAAATATGGTAGATTGGAAGTAACACAAAGAACCAAAAATGGCAAAAAGCAAAGATAAAAACTGACAGCTTAAAATGCCTTTTAAGTGCAGACAAGAGGGGTGTAAGATATCAAACTGCTGATTTTTAATAAATCATCAAATTTATAATTTTTCTGCTGACCATTCATTTTGCAATCTCTTGGTGATATTGTTTTTGACTCTAAATTAAAGAGTAGCATAGTCATTAGTAAAAATAACAAGAATTTAACAAGGATAAAATAGAAAACAAACTAGAGATACATACAGCTCATTTTGTACTTAACTTTAAAGAAAAATAAATGAAAAGGGCAATGCACACAGCAATTCATTACAATGATTTTCTATACACCATATTTCGGCTTTTACATTATATGACAGATCAACACACAAGCTGCAGTACAGCTGTCTTTGCCGCTGAATGCATTTAAAACAAGTTCTTCAAGGCTTATCTGTATGCTTAAGATTTACTCTGTAAATTCAACATTTTCAGCACATTTACTTTTTACTCTAACTTCCAAGTGGCATTCCCATTTCCTGATTCTCTTCTACATTTGATGCACACGTGTAGTTAAGTTTATCATTCATATTGTCAGTTGAGAACAGAAGAGCGTTATCTCATTCTAAGATTTTAGCATAAATAAGAATGAAACAATCAATTTACATGAAATAAAAAGCTTATTAAATAAAAAGTGGGTACATTTGAGAGCATTGTTCCACATATTGGTTAAAACAGCACTCTTGTAGTTTTGATTTTCATCATTTCACTGAAAAATTAAGATTATTTAAAATTGATATCATAAAGTAGAGATGAAGCTCTACAATGTGATACCAATGATTTAATACCCCTCCCCCTCCCCAAGAAAAAATTGTGATAACACCCTTCAGTTTCTGAGTTGACGATATGTTTGTTTTGTAAATACAGTATATGTAGCTTATTGCAGGCGGTCGTTTATCTGTAAGTATGTGTACAGGGCACCATTGTAAAGCAGCAATTACACTGAATATGCCTTCCCATTGATTTTAAAGAAAATGTGAATAATAAAGATGGTAATGATAATTGATTTGGGGTTCACTCAATGGCCAGGCCCTGTAAAGAGATTAATCGCACGAAACGGAAGTGGTAATAGTGTACATAAATATTCCCTTTTTCAGGGATATCTGCAAAGATCCTTCTAATCATAATGCTGGTTATACACCAGCAGGATAAACCGGCATATCGTGACATCATTCACAAGAGTTGAGAGGCATGAATTTGCAGCCCATGTAAAATGATACCAACAGTGTCAACTTAACATATACAAAGGGAACGTTCACGCTTCTGCGAAGCTAATGTGGGCCAAATGCCAAATCTTAATTGGTTAACTGAAATTGCTTGTGCCATTTGCAGCCAGAGAGAAGTTTCCAAGAAACTGTCCGTGTATGCTTTGATGATTGCACATGGAACTCATTTATGACATCAGCTCCAAGTGGGCAAAACTTAACTAGTAGTATTATTGATGAAGTTTGATGACTGTTGTAATATACACTGGTTATACTGCAGTGCTTAGCATCATACTAATGGATAGAACATGATCTAAATTCGCTTTGATGCTACGTGTTGTATATGACCAATGTTTTCCCTTGTTGCTGTTACTGAATAAAACCTTCACAAAGCAATCAAATTTAACAGGAAAGAACTATCAATAGCATATAGGAATGTACATATTTTATCACACAAACCATAATTCAGATAAAATGACGAAGGGTCATACTTTTGTGATGTATGGTCACCAAGCACAAAACTACTGACAATCAGAGTACAGGGCATCTTCTTAAAGACAGTTTCAAAAGGTGTTAACTGCAAATCAAACTTATGCAAATAAACATAATAAACAATTAAAACTATAGTCCATGTGATGGCACACCCTAGACAAGCTTATCAGATCTTGCTGCCAGCTCCTATAAAGTTGATTATGTAGAAAAAAAAAAGAAATAATAATAGCACTCATATAATGTTTAAGATTGGCATTTTTAAAAGTATCAATATGAAAAAAAGCTTAAATCAAAAAAAAAAAGAGACAAAGCTAGGAAAACTTTATTCAGGGGAAATATGGCAGGAAAGATTTGTGATTGACATCATCCTCATGCTTGACACGTCTGAAAGTGAAAAGTGTCGGTGAAATGTCATTCCATTCAATAATTAAGCCATTGACCTTCCCACTGGATCTTGAATCACTCATTTAATTAGTAGCCAAATTGCCCTGCTGATGGACTTTGGAGCATGCTCAAAGACCAATTACCGTCTTCCCCTATGTAACAAATGCTCATGACTTATGGCAGAGACGTGAAGCTTGAAGCGACTGAATGTCTGTGTAGTGCAATTAGGCTTGCGCAAACAAACACCCTTGATAAAAAAAAAGGCAGCAAGTTACAGTCCATGAAGGAAAACAGAAAACGAAATAAACTTTATGAATTAAGGTAAAAAAAAGAGAAGATAATTCCATCTCTATGAAATCATTTATGTTTGTTTGGTTATTTTTTCTCTACCTAAATTTATGCAAAGAGGGGGAAGAAGATACAGTTCTCCATTAGCACTGGAAATCTTCAATGAATATTAAATGGGTTTGAGGTCCCACAGACTCTCCATGGAGCTCCTGACATCAATCCACAGTTTTCCACTTACTTTCCCAAAATACGAGTGTCCCTCTCTGTATCAATGCAATTATGGAGGCTGACAGCATGCTACGCTTGTTAAATGAGGAAAGATGGTGTGCGAGAGAGAGGCATATACGTAAATTTGTACATACAGCCTTCAAAAGCTCATCATCACTACCAGCAACAATAGCTGAGAACACCACGCATCCATTTTATAACACCACTGTGCAAAGAGGTGCCAACTTTTATCACTTGATTTTATGAACCTGCCAGAAGAACCGAAGACATTCCATCCCACTTGATCACAATGAGGATCTTTTTATCTCTGAAGCTCCACTGAGGTACAATGTAGATTCCACTTGGATGACCTTCAACTGTCGGCACTTTGCAAGATGCACTTTGGAAGAAAAATTCCATTCAGCGATCATCATCTCCCGACATTTCTTCATAAACAATACAAACAACAGGAGCTAAGTGTTCAAGGGGAGGAGGATATGTCACTTTGATTACTTCTCAGGTTGATTTCGTCGAAAATTTGTTACTGCTCTGTGGTCACTGTCATTTTACTACCTTTGCCTTAGTCTAATAAGAAAAAAAAAGAAAAAAAAATCCTGACTCAACCTGCTATTAAACCGTTGAGTGCTTTTCTGTCCATTCCATTTGCGGCCGATAATAGGTCGAGCAGAATCTGGATGATCGGTGATGAGTGAGAAGAACATCCATTGCCTATCTGGTGGTTTGGATGGGGAGAGGAGGAGGGATTCATACGGGACTCCTTCATATCAGGAATATCATTTCAGCAGTGGGCACAAGCAGAGAAAGGATGTATTCTAACCACCCAAGGTGAGCACAAATGTACTTGATAATCTTTCTTTGTATCCAATGTGATGTTTGAAGGTGAGACTTTAACCAATTGAGGACGAGTCGCGAGTATACCTTTAAGCATCTATGGGAAATGCGTGTTGGAGCAAACTCAAACCGTCCTCAACAGGTTTAATAGAAGTGCTGAGAAACAACAACAGCTACTTGTACCAATTCATTTAACTGAGATAGCTGTGCCATAGAATTGCACTGTGGTGTGGTGTGGTAAAGAATGGTGTGGCGAGATCACTTTAACTCACACTGTGTCTGAACTTTAGCAGTATGCTAGAAGAAGAGCTGGTTTAGTTGGTCCAAAATGGAATGAATTTTGAGTTGGATATCATCCAATCATACATAAATAAAAAAGAAAAAATTGTGTTCTTCTGCATTTTGCAAAAGAGAAGTCTAGTATTCATACCTAGGGATTGCAATGACTTTGAAATCAGTGAATCTACTCTGGTACTAGTCAGCCATTTAACTCTATTGATTTATACTGTAATCAAGATAACTATAATTTCACTCATCCATTCACCCAACTTTAAGAAAAATTGAAAGCAACAGTCAGATCCTATTACAATGCACTTACAGAGGCACTACCTGTTGTTTTTGATGGTGCTCCATTGCAAAATGTTTCCCATGTTAAATTTTTGGGAATAACAGTTGATAATAAGCTTTCATGGAAATTTTGTATTGATAGTATAGGTAAAACTATTTAATGAAATATTGGTATAATTAACAAGATTAAATTTTGTCTTCCTTTGTCGTCCCTGCTTACATTATATTCATCCTTCATACTGCCTTATCTATTTCAAAATTATGGTATTCTTGCATGGGGAAATACATATCAAACACTCTTAGACAAATTACTTCTGTTACAAAAGAAGTTACTCTGTATTATATGTCACACTGCATTTTTGTCTCATACTGACCTGTTATTTTTTGAAAATAAAATATTCAAAATAAAATATTTGTATTTGTTTAATTTAGGATAGTTTATGTATGATTACGATAAAAATAATCTTCCAAATATATTTGAAACAATGTTTCCAAGAAATCTATCTGTTCACAATTATCCAATAAGGCGATCAAATGAATTCCATTTGCCATTTTCTAGAACTTTGCTGGCTCAGAACGCCTTCATTTAGGATGGGACAAAGTATTGGAACTCACTTTCTAACGATATAGTAACAGCAAAAACTTTTGATTTTTTAAAGAACAAATTAAAATCATTTGATTGAAATCTTATGACATACAACTGAATTAGGTTCATTTTATTATCTCAATCAAGTCATCATTTTTGTAAGCATTAATCAATTATATAGAAATCGTTTTCTTTTTATTAGAGAAAAAAAAATTGTCAAATATAAGTCCTAGTCAGATGTTACTGTTATTGTTACGTATAACACTGTGTCTAATCTCTTCTTTTCGTATGTCCGCTCTTCTGCATTCTTACCGGTATATGTACCCATTCCTTCGCAATATCAATCCAGGGTGCATCTTATCATTACTTTTACATCATTAAATCAAGTCAGCTTGCATCCACGATATCACATGTTGTACATGCAGGTCCATTTTTTCCTTTTTTCTTCTTTTTCTTTTTTTTCCCTGTCTTTCCTTCCTTCCGAGGTTGATTTCATGTCAGTTGACATTGGTTTCTTTGATTTTGTTTCATATGTCTGCTTGTAGTTTCATTAAGTCATTATTCGTTCTCTTATGTACTTTCTGAGGGTCCCATACCATACAAGCTTTGTGTTTTAGTGGGACCCTCCATTTCCATTCCAATTCTTGTAATATGCATATTTTGTATATACCTTGAAAAGACTGAATCCATATTGATACTCGTGATCACATGTGTTTTGTTAATTTACGTTTTTGAAATTATTACAAATATGTTCTGTTAATGCAATGTATATAATTTCCCTCTTTATTTAATGTAAATGAAAAATAAAGTTGATTGATTGATTGATTGAAAGCATACATTGGTTTAAAAAGTCACGAATATTCAGGTATTAGATTTACTTCTTCTTTTTTTTTGCTACTCACATGAAGGATTAAACTGCACTCTTAATCACTTTGCGCTCATGTGTATGTAAGTAATAAACATGCCATTCCAAGAATCTTTTTGTAATATTCAGAGAATTGCATCAAATTAATACTACTTTCTCATTCCACCCATATCTTATAAACTAGATGAGGAATTAGATGAAACCAAGATGACGCCTGATCCAGAGGTGTCCACCCAAGCTCAATATGCGTCCATGACCAGCCAGCCAATGGCAGTCTACCCCAATCAGGGCCAGGCCATCACCATAGCAACCCTCTTCATCATTGTTGGTTCCATAGGCATGGTTGCAAACAGTCTGGTTCTGGTGGCAGTCTCTCTCTCCAGGAAGTTGCAGACCCAGACAAACGCATTTGTGGTCAACCTCAGCATATCAGACTTCTTAACATGCTTTGCGTTACCCTTTCATGCCGTGGGGATCCTGAGCAATGACGGATGGCCTCTGTCAAACATCACGTGCAGGTTTGTCGCTGCGCTGACGATAACGACGCCAATATGCAGTGTGCTGACATTGGCGATGATCGCCGTGAATCGCTACACGCTGATAACAAAGAGCAAGAAAACGTACCAAAAAATGTACCGGCTCGGAATCGTGGCCATCTTGGTGGCGGTTACATGGCTGGTGCCGGTCTTTACGCTCGTTGTGCCACAGCTGACGAATCTCGGCGGACTGGGATACGATGAGTTCTACAAGATCTGCAAGTGGGATGTCGACTTGTCCAAGATCCCGATTTTCCAGAGCATTGCATCTCTAACATTCCTCACTGCCACCGGAGTAATAACGTTTTGCTACATTTCAATTTATCTCCACGTGCGGAAACACATCGAAGGAATGAAAGCAAAGAGACAGAGTCAGGTAATATCAATGCAGAGTATAAGCGTGGAAGAGGCGACCCAGGGTACTCCGCGTCAGAGGTCCCCAACGAACCACAACCTGAATGGGACGCCCTCGTTACGGCAGGTCAAAATCACTCAGAACCTGTGCATTGTTGTGGTGATATTCTTTATCTGTGTGGTTCCCTACTCCGTTCTCCTGCTGTGCCAAGTCCGGCATCTGGCGGTCATCTACCTTGCTGTAGTATTTGTCCTGTCCAGCAATATCAATCCAATCTTATATGCAGCTAAACATCCGGACTTCAAGAGGGTATTCAGCCACATGTTTCGCTGTGACTTTGCGGACATACCACACCCCTCTGGGTGTCTGAGAAGTATCATTCAAAAGACAGGTGCCACGCCCAGTACCAAAAGTTCTTCAGAATCCTGATTCCGTTGCTCAAACTTACAAGATGTTGTTTGGATGGGCAAAGAGACTTGTGGAAATTTTGGGATTCATGTATTGTGCATAACATGATGTTTCAGCACTTTTTAATAAGAATTCACTTATTTCATACCAAAAGTGTGAATGTTTGGGACCAAAGGATCAGAGTTGACACATTTCAAAAACCAAATGGGTGCAGTCATCTTTACAAATTGCATTTTTATACACTCAGCCACATGAGGGTGTAAATTTTTCATTTGTGACAAAAAAAATATTGAACTAGGTTCTATTTATGGTCAATGCTAATGATGTAAGAGCTGTTTTTACTGTATATGCCGAATATTTCACAAGGTTTCTATTTTTGCGAATTTCGCGAGTCAGGTGCTATTTGCGAAATTAAAGACACGTGAAAATATTGACTCTGATCCTGATGTGAATGTGACGTACGTCTGTACACTTCTCCATTCAGAACAGGACTCCATGATCGCGAATTTAACCACTCGTGAAATCATCGGGAATTCCAGATCAGCGAAAATTTAGACTCTCAAAATATATGGCGTATACAGTATTTTGTTGTTATGTATGGTTTTGTACTTGTCTTTGCACATGTCAGTTGATTATCCATTACAAAAAATATCTAATTAATTTCCACGGAACTTGTTTAATACAGTCACAAATACATACAAGCAAATTCAAGACCACATAGTTTAGGTTTTTCATTCCCCATGGTGAAAGCATGTGTTTACAATTATTCATTTATCTTTCAATACAAACACTCTGAACAGTCTGCCAAAATAGACTTTTGATCTGCAAATATTTGTGTGAAAATTATCTCACCCAGTCCTGATGTGACGTGTCGGCAAACTGAATATCACATACAAATGGATTTTGAATAGAATGGGAAAAGCCCTGAGTTACAGTAACTTTATATGCAGCGGGACAGATTGCTTTAATGGGAAATGACATAATGAAGCACTTATGTATGTGTGTTTGGTGTGAAGTAGAATAATGATGTTATTAATTTAGTGTCCTTCTCCCTTTTCCAACGGCCCGGGCTCTTTTCAATCTCCTTATAGTGAAAATACAATGTGAACAGATAGTGCATAATTGTTATATAAAGTTGGAAGACAGGAAAAACAGTAAATTTATTGGCCTGTATTCACAGAGGGGGTGCAAATTAATTAAAAATGCATGTGACAAGTTGCGAATGCATGTGACAAGTTGCGTATGCCAACAGTATCGAATAATAACCTTGCACTGAATTGCACATGCATAAGTTACACCGACTTCGTGCTTGCTTTAGTCCACGGAAAAAATTTAAGACATGGTTTCTATTTAAACCAATTTGTGAATACGGGCCAAAATGAGTGTTTGTTTTTGATATTTTTATTCAGTTTAAATCTGAATTGGTGCATTGGGCCATCATGGAAGAGCAATAACATGCACATGCCTGGAACACGCTGGATGATTACACATGATTGACAATGATGAAGAAGAGTGATAAGGTGGTATATTTATAAATTGTATAAACAACCATTATGTACTCTTATGGTCAGTTCACATTAAAGATTAAGTATGCTACTTCCACATCAGGTCCATTAAGTTTGTAGTCCACAATCTGTAATAGATACAGAGATCTCTCTATGTATTGTGTAAGTGGGTTTAGTTTGCAGAAACACAGAGGTGTTAAGAAAATCATATTTCAAAATGTGCCAAATTCATCAGTAGGAACAAAATTCAAAGGGTTATAAGGTTCAATCGAATCATTTGTTTGTTCTTTTACACTGTCTATAAAAGATATGTACATGTATCTTGCAAGCCATGACATAACTTTGAAAAAAAAAATTATCTGCATTAAACATTTCCTTGGAAAATATGGTTGCACAGCTCAATTGGAAATATCCTCTTTTTTGTGGTGAGTATGACATATCTTTGAGTGTTGCCATGTAAAAAAAAAAAAAAAAAATCTCATACAAAGTCTAGAATTCTCTGTGTATGGAAACAAGTTATTCTACATACAATTGTACATTCTCCATTGTGTATGTCCTACAACAAGTGTGCTCCAATGGTGCCAATTCCTCACAGAGAAACATCGCATGTGCACCAATACAACAATTGAGTCACCTCTTCTGATTCCTTTAAAGGGGAAATCCAGTCCAAAAATAAGTTAGTATGATAAAAAAAGAGTAAAATCTTACGAGTTCCATAGTAAGAATTTGACTGAAATCGGATGAAAAATAAGGAAGTTATGGATATTGAAGTTTTACTAATTTCTGCAAAACAGTTCTTGTACAGTGGATATGAATTTGCAAATGAGTAAGCTGACCATGTCATAACCTCACAATTTTCCACTGATCGTGTACAAAAAATGACGAAAATTCAATGTTTCTGTCACTGAAGCTGGAAACATGATGTTATTCCTGGTAAAATAACTTCAGAATATTGATCAGGTACAGTAGATATATCAGGATTTGAGCCTTGTGCATAATTGCATTTGAATGAAAAACTGGAAATTTCAAAGTCTTATGTTAAAACTATATGGCAAGTTGTGAGGGTATGACATGCTCACTTAACCACTTGCATATTCATATTGACCGTTCAAGAACTGTTTCTTCAAAAATTAGCGAAACTTCAAAATGTCATTTACTTCTTATTTTTCATCCGATTTCAGTCAAAATTCTACCATTGAACACGTAATGTTTTACTCTTTCTTATCAGACTAACTTATATTTGGACTGAATTTCCCCTTTAAGTATTACTCTTTTTTTTGTATATATATATATATGTGTGTGTGTGTGTGTGTGTGTGTGTGTGTGCGTGTGTGTATAGATAAACAGATCATAGAAATAATCTGAGAGAGGAGGGGGGGGGGGGAGATACAAAGTCAAAATCACCTAAAGAAACTATGGGACACAAAGGAGTGCCACCTAGAGTTAATCATCTCATCGCATCAACATCTCCCAGAATACTGTAAAATGAGGAATGTTTGCATGCATTTTAATTCCGTAAGAGCCCAGATTCGCGAAATTAAAATGCAAGCGAAAGTCATTGTCTACACTATATGCATTGAATGCCAATGGCAATTTGAGAAAATTTCATGCAGCGAAAAAGGCCATCGGCCCCAATTTTTGTAAAGTATGTATTAAAAAAGAGTATGGCATTGTACATGTTTGTGGGTGTATGCATGAGTGAGTGTGTACGTACACAGAGCATGTGTTGGTGCAATCATAGAAAGATGCGGTTTGTGAGAACCAGAACTAGAAAATGTATCTGCAACCTGAAGTCTCGATTGCTCCTGCTGCACTACCAGTAGACATATTCTGCACTGCTGGTTCATTATGATGCATTACCTGAAATACAAGACCTGGGCTTTCCATTAGACATGCCCCTGGGAGTGAACAGATTCATGAGCAAACAGGATAAAGGCACCTTACTCCGTGTGAACATCACACACACTCTCTGCATACAAATGGTATGGTCAACTGAACATACATCCCATCTACAGCGATACCTCGTTAGCATTACAGTATTCTGAGAACTAAACGGTGTATTTCTGGTTAAAACACAGCATTTTTAGCTTTCCTACAATAGGCATGTGTAGTTATACAATTTGGGGAAATGGTATTTTCAATGAAACCTTGAACAGTATCTTTCTTTAAAAAATAAAACATGTACCAAATACTGCAAAGAAAGTAACAGCTGGAATCTCTGCATCTATAGGGACAGCAGATTTTCAGTTTTCCATGTTGTCTCCTGGTGAAGGGTCTTACTCGTGTGGATCTTCTTTTGTTATAAACACTAAAGAACGTCATTTAGTTAATATAAAAGCATCAAAATAAAAATGCCCCCAAATCTCATTCCTTTTCAATTACCCCCCCCCCCCCCCATTCTAATGGAAAAGAGATGTCATCTTAAAAACCTCATAAAACTTGTATGCATGATTATAAACACTATTCAGTCTGGTTCTTTCACTAGATATTTACACAGCCACATGAAGAGGACAGCTTTCATGAAATGTTACTCTGGATAAGTGATTGACACTCATTACGGACATATGTATATATGTCAAACTTTTTCAGTAAAGATGGAAAAACTGCATGCTGTAGATCTGCTCATGGATATAACCAGGAAAGGCAGAAAAGAGGTTAAGGCAGTTAGCCTTGGTTGAGAAGACCACCTTGAAATAAAGACAGATGTACACTCAATGGTCAAATTATAAAGTAATCCTGTGCTCTTGTCTATTACTTGTTTGTTAAGCTATTCACTATTCAAATGATAACAATAAACAAGAGACCCAGAGGCCCGGATTCACGGAGGTGGTACAATTGAAACCATGGTTTAAACCATGGACAATTTGTATGGAGTGCCAAGTGTCATATGGCCTATTTCTTTACAAAATCAGTCATTTCGTTGATGAAATGATCATTTCGTAATGAAATGACAAGATTTCGTCGACAAAATGATCATTTCATAAATGAAATGACTTATTTTGTAACGAAATAGGCCATGCGACACTTGGCACTCCATACAAATTGTCTATGGTTTAAACCATGGTTTAAATTGTACCACCTTCGTGATTTCGGGCCAGAGGGTCTAGCGCTCACCCGAGTATCACTAGTTCACCTGTCACACATTCTTGCACACAATAACCTGAAAAGAATGTCGCAAACTTGGGGTGCTTTAGGAAGGCTTCCACAGGGCATGCTATCCTTTTAGACGTTCTATCACACTGGTGATAATACTACCCAAGAGTGTAGAAAATATGACCATGTATTTTCAAAAAGAAGATGAAAATGTGAAAACTGTCCCCCAATTGTTCCCGGCCCCGAAGGAGCCATCCCTGGATCTGCCACACAGAAACTTGAAAGTACAAATCATTAATGTATTTACTCAGAGCATTTCTGGTTTATGGATTTGTTTGTTTGCTTGTTTTTTGTCTTTTATGTTTTAATAGATTATCTAATGTGGGGGGGGGGGGGCTTCTGGGGATCCCAAGGAGGGCATGATGCTCATTTGCACAAATGCATAAGATATTCTATAAGCCTAGCAACAATACAAATTTAACCATGTGTTTTCAAGAAGATACAAATGTTAAAATCCCCTCACCCCCCCCCAACTGTCAGCTCTTCTTTCCTCCTGTATTCTCTACATGTGTATTATCGATAAACTGTAAAGATACACATCCAATTAAACAGAAAACAGGAAGCAATAAATATAGCATATTAAATCACAATACAAAATATTTTTGCAAGACTACTTCAGTGGAACTAGGCAACAAAAATTTCCCTATGCTGGTACAAATACAATCAGATATTACCCATGTATCAATTTCTGCGAAACATCCTGTTTGTACCCTCACTTTGCAATGAATCCATTAGAAATATGCCGGTAGCTAGGCGGGAGCTATTTCAGGATGACCAAGAAAATAAGGGGGGGGGGGGGGGGGGACAATATCAGTGAATATGGATTGGGTTAAGCTGTGGAGCATTGATTCAGGGAGTAATGACCATGAATGTCATAAGTAAACATGACAATGCGAATCAGTTACCCATGACAGCTCGGTTGTCTCCAAAGAGTTGAAAATGTCATCTAATCACCCATCAAAATGTCATTCAGATTCACCAGACATGCAGTTAATATCAATCAGCAATAATTATTCTTTAAAACATGAGAGAGAGAGAGAGAGAGAGAGAGAGAGAGAGAGAGAGAGAGAGAGAGAGAGAAAGAGAGAGACAAGGAGAGAAATAAAAGGAAGTAGTAGTAGAAGAAGAAGAAGAAGAAATATGAAACTTCTATGCTTGCCATAGTAATGAAAGGTAAGTTTGAAACTTGTTCAGTGAGAAATGGAAGGACCTGCTAAAACAAAAGCAGTCCTTGTAATGTGTGAGTCCCTTACAGAAAATTGTGGACACAAATGAATGAGGCATAAATCAAATTGCTACAATTGTCGGAGCCAAAAGAATGCAATACATGCATCCTCTTTCCCTCACTCCTTTCTTTGCTGTATGATTTTGAAATAAGCAATGGCAAACTATTGAAAAGGTCCCGAAATCAAACATTGTGAAATCATGATAGTGTCATGTAAATTAATAGGTCACAAATACAGTAGCCATGTATTCATTCTATCTCTAACTGACCCAGCTTGTCACATTTGGGAATTCTTTACTTCTTACAGTCCCTCTCAAGTCCTGTCTCCCACCCACACTTTCCATTTTTGTTTCTTTTCAGTCATTGCATCCCTGATAACCTTCATTTCTTCTTCTTCTTCTTCTTCTTCTTCTTCTTCTTCTTCTTCTTCTTCTTCTTCTTCTCCTCCTCCTCTTCCTCCTCCTCCTCCTCCTCCTCCTCCTCCTCCTTCTTCTTCTTCTTCTTCTCCAACAAAGCCTACACCCCCACAGCCCTCTGCGGCTGCCCATCCTAAACCTGTACTCAATGTTTGTTCAATCCTCTACACCTTTTCTTTTCTCCCTTACACCTGTCAATCTCTCCCATACCACTATACACACACGCATTTGCGTAAGATGCTTCAACCAGGGATACAAATAATTTATAGTTTGTTTAAAGTAACAGGACATATTCCATTATTTGTTTCTGAAAAATATCTACATTTTCAATACTAACAGAAATCAAACACCAGGAAAAATAATACTTTAATTCAATTTTCTTTAATAGTAAGTCCTACATGTCAGAACAGGCAAGTGCATTATATACCCCTAAGCAACCCCTAGGGCTTTTAGAGGATACTTTTCGTTTGTTTTAAATACTCTGAATTAATTGCCGTTTGCCTGGTATGAAATGTATCCCAGTTGCCTGGAGTTAAACACTACAATATCCCCAATTGAAGCCATTTGTGAGAACACACACACACACACACACACACACACATGCCAGGATGCAATATCTACATAAGCAATGAAGCACTGCCAGTGATCAATCCAGAAACCTTTGGCAATGATTAGCTCAGAGGATCAGATGACTCCCAGCGAACATTGCCCTGATTAGCTGCCCACATCAATCAAGCTCACATACTCCAGAAGTTTGTCTCCCTCTCTAGTTCTCTGCTGTACAATACACTGTCCTTTCCTCTTAGTGCACACCGCACACACATCCTCGTCAGTGTCACTGAGAGTATTAGAAGAAAACTAGAAATGTCGCTATGGCGACTGGTATGCCTCCGCCATAATGCATGATTCTCCTAATAGGTCTACAGTACATGTGGACAACGTGTGATTACATTTTCACAAAATTGGCAAAATATTAAAATGACAAGTTTGTCACAGATGTGTTGAATGTTCACCTTCCTTGACCTAGGTTTAATTGGATGAATAGGAGAGCATGTATTTGGGGTTTAAGGACTTTAACTTGACTTTGACCCATTCATAAGTTTATGCATTAAGTAATTTTCAAGGTAGGGAGAAAAAGTGCAATTTCTATATTGAATAGTAAATTGTTACCATTTTCATCTGGCCTTTGACCCTACGATTCATACAATAATCACTGTCAGGCAGAACATGCATAAATATGTAGTAAGTTTCAAGATAACTTGAGCCACTTCCGAGATATAGAGGAAAAAGCTAGTTCAGCACTTTCACTTGATCTTTGACCTTTGAGGCAAAAAAAAAGAAGAAACTTTCCAGAGAATCTCTATTAGGTTACATACATGTATACACCAAGTGTAAAAAAAAAAATCCTGATGGCACTGCATAAATGACGGAAATAGTAGAATTTTGAAGTGTTACCTTTGACCTTTGACCCCTGACCTTTGACCCATGAACCCTAAATTCTCTAGATAATCACTGCCAGTCAGTACATATTGTATATATACTATGTTCCATGAAGATACCTTGAACAATGTCTAAGGTACGGAGAAAAAAGGTGAAGTTTTGATATTTTTACTTGACCTTTTGACCTTTGACCTCATGACCCCAAACTTTCATCAGAGAATCTAGATTGGGTAATACATGTATACACTAAGTTTCAAGAAAACATCTTCAGGCATTGCATAGATATGGTGGAAATAGTGACATTTTACATATTTGACCTTGACCTTTTGACCTTTGACCTTGAACATGTGCACCCAAAAGTTGATAGGCACAACTTCACCCCCTAATACACATACACGCCAAGTTTCATTAGGATACCTCTAAAGGTTTTTAAGTTACGCTGTCCACAAAATTCATTACGGACGGATGGACGGACGGACGGAAGGAAGGACAACCCGAAAACATAATGCCTCCGGCACCACTTCATGGTGGAGGCATAAAAACCCCTGACACTCTGTATACATTATTACCTCTGCCAAGGGAGGAGGTTATGTTTTCGTTACCATTGGTTTGTGTGTGTTCGTTAGTTAGTTTGTCTGTGTGCAAAATAAGTACCAAACGATTAACTTTTGGTAGTGATCCGAGAATTTTTGGGGAATTTATGAAGGATTTTTGATATTTTGGCAGGTAGGGTCAATGAACTTGGGAGTTCAGGCTGCGCTTATTTGAGGTTTGTATGCGCGCACTAATGTGCGTGCTCTAGTTTCTGCTAAGGTGAGGCGCGCCGTGCAGCTGAGGGCTTATGACGTAACAATTAAAGGCTTCTATATTGGGAAATCGGGCGACTTTCAGCACACTATAAACACTTTCAGCATGCTATAAGTACGTAGGCCTATGGGTGGAAATCACTGATATCTCTATGGAAGAACAAGATCAGTGATGGAAATGAGCTGCATGCTTGGCGGAGGTCTGCGCTCTCATAGCGCTTCTCTAGTTACCAATGATATGATTCTCTTTCTGTTATTCATCTGTCTAGCACTTTTTCTCTCAATCTTTATCTATTCCATTCTCCCTATACATCTATCCATCTATCCATCCTTCCATTCACTCATCTTTCTACTCATTCATCATCCATCCATCTATCTCTATGAGTTATTCATCTATCTATCTGATCTATTCATCCATTTATTTACCTGATATATTCATCCATGTATCTGATATATTCATCTCTCTCTATCTATCTATCTCATAATTTATCTATCCATCTATATGATATACAATCTATTCTATATATTTTTCCATCTATACATCCATATATCTGTCTATTTGTATGATTTCTTTCATTTACTGTTTCTATCTACCTATTTGATCTATCCATCCACCCACTACAAATGCAGAAATTTTGCCTATTCAGGGATGATATTGAGGTTTGTTGAAAAAAATCGGAAATCAAAATTTTCAGGTGATTTTGATACATGGAAAAAAAAGCAAAAAAACTGAACTCACATTTAAATCTATAGAATATCATGCCTGGTATTTCACACTACTTCTGGCTAGCGCGAATCCTAAAACCCACCAAAATATCTTCACAATTTTCTCTGCACGCTGTGAATGGGTTAACAATTGTGCAGCACGAATTCAACAACCCCCAAAGATGTTTTTGAGCTGCTTAGCATGAAAAATTAATCATGCGATAACACTGACATTACAGTATATGATATATCCATCCACCTATCAATCCATCTTTCCATCTACCTATCTATCAATAATTCATTGTGTGCCCAGGAGAACGATGTGATTCAAGGAATCCATAGATGCCCAGGAGAACGACATGAATGCATGTGAGGCACGGTTATACTTCTGGGTCTCGCCAGTTTTCGCTTCATTCTTAAGGGCACACAACAATTTGTTCCTTTCATTCTCCATCCAATACCTTCGTCTATGGGTGCGTTTATCAACTCTTTTTCTAGGCAGAAACAGGTTTTCCAAACGGCTTTCGGGAAATTTTTACGAGATGATAAACACAAAGGTATTTTGATTATGGGGTTCGGAGAGCCTTTATGAAAGCCGTTTCAAACAGGGGAAAGATGATTAACGCAGCCTACGGTGGTCAAAATTTACAGTATATAAAATCACCTCCATCTGAGTGAACCCATTATTGTCCCCGTATAAGGATTCTGGCCAATGCACGATTCTTAGCCGTGTCCTTCTGTCATAAATCGTCATCAATCTTGTCAATGTTTCACTTCAGATGTTATTTGTTTGTATGCCAGTCTCACAAGTGTACCAGCAATATTTGATAATTCTGTCTGCATGCTTTTGCTGGCCTGTCCACCCAAAAGTTCATGCTGTATTTTGTTATCTGCAATTGTGTGTTTTGATTGTTTTGTCTTTGTCATTGTCTTTGTCCTATTCTTATGTTTTACTTGCCTCGAACACGTTAAGTGAAATTGAATGAATATTATTTTAGGTCAGCCGAAAATAAGAGTCACTTCCTTTCTGGCCGCTGCCTACCTTAGCGTGCATGTAAACTTATGTATGTATGATTGTCATTTTACTTTGCTAATTTTATACCCAACCCACATATAGTGTCTTTTTTTTACACTGTTTATCTGATATATTTGTAATTGTATTCTAATGTCGATGTATGTGTTTATTTTCGATTTGCTTTGGTGAAATAAAGAAACTTGAAACCTGGAAGTTCACGCCATGCTTGAATAGCTTAGCTTGAATAGCTTAGCTTTTCATTTTCATTTTCATTTTCAAGTTTTCCCAGCCCTTCCCTGTGCTTTTCTTAATCTTCAAATTTACCATTCCTCTACAAAAGCAATCTCTCCTCTTCTTTCTTGCACCTTCTCTCTCCTGTTGTTGTCTTGCTCCTTTTTTTTTCTGTTCCTATGTTTCACCAGTTAAGTAATCTTATTGTATTAAATGTTTTGGATATATTCTGTGGCTCCTATGCAAATCCCCAATGCAATTACTATCTGTTTCAAATGTGTTTGTATCATTTCATTTCGTACAAGAGAGGGAATCTCTGATGGATAGATTTAACTCTTCCTCCCTTTCCTCCTTTCGTTCCCTGCTCCCTCCCTCTCTGCTACTATTCCACCGGGGCATATTGCCTCAAATAATCATTACCTTAATTAAGGTCTTGGCTGGTAGCACAAACCATTCTGTTTATGGCAAATATGTTTAATGCATATCATACTTTTGGTTTCTCTAGGGATATATGTATATCTCTATGTTTCATTGCTCTTCCTCTCTTTAACTCCCTCTTTTTATTTTTTTTTCTGTTTGTCATTTCTCTCTCCCTCTCCCTCTTTGTCACCCCCCCCCAATTCTCTTTTGAATTGAGTATTCCCCTTGTTATGAAATTTTAATGATGCTTGCTCACAGACTTGATGAACTATGTAAAGTACAATGCCCACTAACAGGATATATCTTCATGGCATTCAGATCCTTGTACAAATATCCTTTTCATTGGAAAGGATTGCAAAGACAATGCTGATGATGATAACTTGTAAGGATTTTGAAGAAAGATAAACAGAAGATGATATAATCAAACATAACAACTTGCGTGACGTATAAATGGGCCAAACTGATGCCCTCATTAAAGGACAAGTTCACCTTCATAGACATGTGGGTTGAGTGAATGCAGCATTATTGTAGAACACATCAGTGGGAGTTTGAGCAAAATCGGACTATCCGTTAAAAAGTTATGAATTTTTGAAGTTTCTGCTCAGTCACAGCTGAATGAAAAGACTACTATAGCTTGTGATGTCACATGAGTACAACGATATAAAGAAAGAATAAAGAAAATTCAACATATTTCTATTTTTCTCGCATAACAAAAGAACACTCAACTTCTCTCTTTCTGAAGGCAGGGGGAATAATATTACCCTTAACATACGTCAGTAGCAAGTCGAAGAAATGTGCACTTTATTCAAAAAGTAAAGTTTTGTGAAATTCTCTTTTTATTTTCCTTATATAGTTGTACGCATGTGACATCATACACTGTAGTAGTCTTCTCTTCCAGCAGTGACTGCGCAGATACTCGTATTCGTAACTTTTGAACGGATTGTCCAATTTTCCTCAAACTTTCACTGATGCGTTCTACTAATAATGCTGCATTTTCTACCAATAATGCTGCATTTTCTCAATCCTTAGGTATATGAAGGTGGACTTGTCCTTTAAATAAGTTGATTCCTTTGTTTAAACAAAAAAATATGCCTGCCTTTGTATAAAATGGCATTCAGTCCATGATTGCTGTGTGTGCGTACCTCTGCAAATCCAAACATAACACTGTACACCCCCTAAAATCTACCCATGGTATGTAAACACACGATACAATAGGCTCCCGAGTGCCAATAAAAACAATTTAAAGCAGGTTAAGGCTCATTACAAGGTATGAGCAAGTTGATTTGTTCCAAGTCAGAGTGAGAGGGAATATATTTATTCCAATTTTCCATCATCAGTCGACCGTTTCAGACTCTGATGGTGCAAAGTGGGGTGGAAATTTATCTGAATTGTTCATAATCCCAGAATGATGGATCATCCCCTCAAGTCCTATAAATGCTGATTTGTCATAATTTGAGTCAATTAAAGACCACAGTAGTCCTCTTCATCTTGTGGAATTGTGTTCATCGATCAAAACCCATCACAGCAAGGAGAGGAAGAGACAGAGAGTGGGAGATAGAGGGAGAGAGAAGAAAAGAAGAGAGAGAGGATGAATTGTGAGAATTGTGAGAATGTTGTGACACTTATGCATGTACTGCAAAATGAGGAATTATCAATGTTTGCATTCATTTTAATTTTGGGAATTTTTGCAAAAGCCATGATTTGCAAACATCAAATGTATTGCAAAAAGTTCTTGTCTACACCATATGCACTAAATGCGAGTGGCAGTTCACATGAAAAAGGCCATTGGCTTCAATTCACAAAAATTTCATGCTCTGAATATATCTTGCTTAACAGCATATACTTATCTAATGCGTTATTCAATATCTTACAAAACATTGCTCTAGATACAGAGATATATGAAAACAAAGAATGGGTAAAATAGGTAGGGTACCTACAGGTTCATGAGGAGACAGAAAGAGCAAAAGGGGGGGGGGGGTAGAAGGAAGAGAGAGAAAGAGAAAGACAGAGAGAGAGAGAGAGCAAGAGACAGGGAGGGAGAGAGAGAGGCAGACAGACAGACAGAGAATCATTAAGAGACGATCTGTCAATCATAAGAACTGCAATCAAAATTTGATTAACTGTTCTATCAGTCATGCATTCTGAATGGCAGCCCTTCAATTTACAGGCCATTAGCTCTTCACTGGTGTCAGAGGCCTTGACATAATTGTAGAATTCTCTCATAGATCACTGACACAATGAATTTATTATTGCATTCTGAGAAATATTTGTGGCATAGCTTGTCTATTTGAGCGTTGCAGGCTATTTTCACATTAGCTTCATATGCAGCGCAAATCAAGCTGGGAATGTGCCACTATCATTGTTGACTTCAATAGAATGTAAATGACTGAAAGCAAAATAATGAAAGAAAAAGTGAAGTTGTGGGGAGTCACTAGAAACTAATATCATATTACTTTCGTAATCACAAAAGTAAACCTAACATGACACAGCAGCTCAGGTGGCACTGAAACCTGACCTTAAGATAGAAATGTTGACCATTTCCTGACAACTTCCCTATTTTTCATGACCCTACGCCAATGTCGACGTTCATTGCATAGTTTGTCATCTCACCTAATTTCTAGACATCTTTCTGATTTGTACACATGTGATTCACAATGTAATCATTTAGAATGAACAGCAAACAAGTCCTCTGGCAACAATGTTTTCCTACCAATATTTTACTGGGGCCTTGACTTGCTCTTAGCAAATTATTAAAAGCCTCATCACAATCAAAATGTGTCATTTTTCCTCCTACATGGGACAACAGTAATACACACCTCTCCATTCTGCATTATTCAGTGAAGAGCTACAAAGTAAATGTGATGTTTATAAGTAGAAACTACAATATCTGTGTTTTTTATATTTTAGTAGAATAATTTGTAAAGCAGGCTCTTTGGAATAAAATAGAATAAAAACTCAGAGAGATTGTAAGACCTTACATGGTGGATAAAGTGATGTATAGTGATACATTGCTTTCATCAATGAGAAAAAATAATCAAGTAACTACCAGTCAATGAAAAACAAACCATCAAATCTGCTGTAAATAACTTGTGAACATAATGTACGTGCTCCCATCTAACATTTATGGTCACATCAATAACACTCTTATCATCACTCGCATCACCATCTCTCGTAAACTGCTTACATGCAAAATTCTCATGAGTGAAAAACACTTAAATGCATCCCTGGGTCATCTCATTACCGTTGCCATGGCAACAACATCATTTTGCGCATCAACACCTCTCCTCCTAATCATGAAATGGAGCAGCCAGCATGTCCTCTATCCTCAGGCACATGATGCCTCATAAAGCACCCTCTTCTGAACAGTCGGAAGTGCACTAGACCTGTGCTTTGCCGTTGTAGATTGGGATGAATCATAAATGCTGGCCTGATAACTTGATACCACCCCATGGTGGAGATGGGGATGATGACACCAAAGGTGATGGATGGAGTAGGTTGCATGTTTATTGGCTCTGGGAATGCTGCTGGGGGGCATGGACAACACTTAGATAGTTTAATAAACCACATAAGATGTTGGTCACAATGTCCTTTCCAGGAAGTCTATGGTCTAGAGACATATGGCAGAGGTATCGCTACTCTGTGCTACCATTGGAGTCTGTTTGCTATATACTGTATGTCTACTGAAAATCCAATATCAAAGATTTAAAATCTATCACTGAAAGAATCTTTGCTAAATGTACTTTCATTTGCAATTTACTTTCCATGAGCCTGAAGCTTCATCTATGGATCATGATATCTAAGTTGTGACAATAATGTTCAATATTTGCTTCATGTACAGTGATCAAATGGAAAAGAAAATATAGAATCACTTTTAGTATTTTCTGTACTTTGTTTTCAGAACTTTTCAAACAGTTTCTCATTGCAGCTGCTACAACATATAATTTTTGAAACACCCAAAAGTCGGGGTTATATTTGTTCCTGAAAAATGAGGTAAGAAGTTAGGTACGCCTCATAAATGAAAACAAACTAATAAAAAGGAATTAATGTAAATAGCAGCAGACTCAAATGTGTTCCTTGTGCACACATATCACACCAAACCTACAGGTAAACATGCATGTATGAAACAGTTTTTGCCAAAAGCATGCAGCACTGAGGAGCAGATACACTGTATGGCCACTGCCACTTGAGGGGGTGAGGTAGGTTAGGGCAATCTTGTGGATTGGTACTCAAGGTCACAGCAGATCTGAACAGTGGCAAAGTGTATCCTACACCGAAATCATTATACTGTTAAGAAATAATAGTTCAGAATGTCTAACATTCAGACACTTGTTATAAAACAAGCTGCAGTAAAAAGTTTATTTCTTTGAAATTTCCTGTTTCTGAGTACACTCATTCAATTTGTCTTTCAGTTTTATTGATTGTGCTGTGATATATAAAAACAACAAAAATCTGATAAGCTTCTCATTACAGCATCTCAACTGAAGTAGTCTTTCTCTCTCTGAATTAGAAATCATACACATTTTCTAGATTTCCTCTATGTAAAAACTAGAATCAACTACCAAACAGAGAATCTTTTTCAAAAAGAATTCCTTGCACGGCTCATGACTGAGTACCATCTGACTATGGAGTGTCAGACTTATATTAGAGAAATTCATGGTACTTTACAAAGGTGGTTGGCAACGAGGCAATGCAAGCAAGTCCTGCATTACATCTAAAAAGTTCAAAATTTGTTATAGTAAGTCGCATACTTTTACAATGGAAACCTATTGTCACATCAAAGGTATGGAAGATATCTAGCATTTCGCTCTCACATTTCTGACTAAATTGAAACAATGAGATATTAACCAAGACCAAAATTGCAGTCAGTGTTTTTTCTTGTGTTTGTACACGATAAATTCAACAGTTGTTTTTTTTTTCATCATTCTGTCTGACCCTATAAAGGCATAGTGTGGTAATAATACTATTGCAATAGAAATAGTGACAGGACTATTCAACAAGAATTTGTATGACAATACTGGAAACAAGTTACTTATGATAAATCAAACTACTTTAGATGTACCTTTCCAGGAAGCTATTTCAAAGAGTCTCACAAATTTGGGAAAATGCATATTGAAGAGTGTGTGGACAAACAGTGAAAATATCTGACTTTTCCATGGTGTATTACCCTTACGCTGACAAAGTACTAGACACAAGCCATATATCCCACTCCCCATACTCCCTGTGTTTGAAACTAGGCACATGTTCAGCTTTTAGTAGATATGGTCCACTTAATAGCACTTACATGGTTAGTATGGGCCATGTGATCTTTGTAAATAGTTTGGGGTTTAAAATGAAAATAACCACATAAATAAACATTGACAATTAGAATGACTCACCACATACAACTTTCATGAACAGAAAAATAGATTACCATCAGGAAATCTAATTAAACACAACTGGGAATATTTACTCCTCCTGGAACGTAATAGCGTATGAAATAAACATACACTCAGGAAGCCTTTTGTAGCCATTTCCTGTATATGACCCTCACTGCATATATTGTATTGCAGAATTTTTGGTATGTCATCAAATTTTTCTATACAAGTTGAAAGGCTTAGGTGAAAGGTTGCAGTTTCTGTTTTATTTTGTTTTATGCTTTGGTTTTGGCATGACACGACAGAAATACACTAGGGATTACTGTTATCTATCAAGAGCTGTAAATTACATTTCCTGTGTATTGTTCTAAATGAGCTAACATATGTTGATTAGAGTATTTTCTTCTTTTTTTTTCACTTTACAACGTAAACATGACTTGGCAAATTAATGCTCTCAACAAATCCAATGATTTCTGCAATTATCATACATTCAAAGTTCACAGGCAACATCTGACAAAATGTCCCCTGTGTCTCATTGTTTATCTTTTGGTTTCAGTGGAAATTCTACATAAATGTTTGTTAGAACTGCATTGGTTTCTGTGGCTTCTGAGCCATTGTTGTTCCAGCATGACTGCACTTTTCCACACGTGCTACCAAAAGATACCATCAAGAGTCCTGCCATCAATCCTGCAATATGATCAGCTAGAGATGATAGGTGTGCCGGTAGCTATACCCTATAAAGATGACCGGCCTCCTGGTATCATGGCATAGCTCCTTGAAGGCCAGTATCACACTCTCCAAGATGTAACATTTAAAGGAAACCCAAAGCCCAAAGACCAATGTGGATTTAGTGAAAGCAGCAACATTAGTAGAGCAAATCAGTGAAGGTTTGAGGAAAATGAACAATTGATGCAAAAGTTATTAATTTTTTAAGTTTTGGTATTGCAATGACTGGATAAGGAGACTACTTAGTACTAGAGTTCATGTCATGTGTGGACAACAATATAAAGAAAATATAAAGAGAATTCCACAAAAATTCATTTTTCATGAAAATTACACATTCCATCAACTTGATACTGACACACATGTATGTTAAGGGTAGTAATTAATCCCCCTGCTTTCTAAAATCGGTTAGTCAAGTGCTCTTTCATTACGCTAGAAAAGTGAAATCATGTTGAATTTTCTTTATATATTCCTTATATTGTTGTCCACACACACACACACACACATATATATATATATATATATATATAGGATGTCAAAAACTCAAGTAGTCTCCTTATCCAGTCATTACAACACCAAAATATTAATTTCAAAAATTTATAACTTTTGCATCAATTGTCAGATTTTCCTCAAACTTTCACTGATGTGCTCTAGTAAATGTTGCTGCTTTCACTCAATCCACATTTCTCTTTGGGTTTGAGTTTCTTCTAAAGGCATGACATTGAAAGCTTCGGTGCTGCTATATGGCTGATAAAGGAGACTGTGCAACAGTCTGTGATTTCAGCATGAATCCTGAGTGGGTTTTGTAGTTGTTCTTCATTCATGCACAGCAATGACAGTTGAGCCAGGAATTTGAAAGGCAGTCACAAAACTTCTTGTTCAAACAGTGGTGGGTTTGATTGTTTGCTGGCGACCACAAAAGTTTAGTAACAATGATTGGTTTTGGACTGATACAAATAGGAATCTACACAACTCTGGCATTTTCATAGCTATTTGACTAAGTGGCAATTACTTGACTTTCCTCACTTATTTTGATACCTTGGAGTAGCCTAATTCCGCATGAATTTTAGTGAGATTCAATAAAATTAATGATAGTTTTATGATCCAGAGTATCTTGTATATACACCAATAAACCAGCTACCATTCTGCATAAAACCAATGATATAATGACATCGCAATACTCTAAGGCCAGATTAAACAATGACATCGTAATACTCTAAGGACAGATTAAACAATGACATCGTAATACTCTATAGGACAGATTAAACAATGACATCGTAATACTCTAAGGACAGATTAAACAATCAACAAAAACTTAAGTTTTAACTTAAGAACAGTGATTCCTAATCGTCAAGAGTTACCTTCCAGCTAGGAACTCCTGACGTGCCTTTCAATTAGTTTCCGCTTTTACACTGCAAGATTTTCTCGCATGCAAAACTCATGTATTTCGTGTTGAGCATGAAAAAAGTTGACAGACACAGAACGAACAGTGTCTCCCGCTGCCAACTGCGAACACCATTCACTTCCACAGCTGTGAACTTTACATGGTCTGTCAATTAAGCACAACAAGAATGTGTGCATATAATATGCATGTACATGTTTTAAAAGATTAAGCAGCGTTATTGTTAGAAGTTGTAAATTCAGTCTCCTCAAATATGTTTCATGCATATTTCTAATGGTCACTTAGAATTGAGCAAAGCTAGAATAGAAGACACCTCAGACCACCACAAGTGACCAAATGCGCCGGGAGGAATGCAACTGGGAGAAAGGTGACCATAGCTTATTTTCAGATACATAAAATATACTTGATTTGCCCTGTAACAAGTTCCTTAGCAGAGTCACAAACAGGTTCTTTTGTTAATCTGAAAAGGCTCCAAAAATAACATGGAATCTTAACATGTAATTCCCAAGCACGTCCACAAATGAACTCTTTTACCAATCTGAAAGAGCTCGATCCGTACAAAATACAGGGGAAACTCGGTATAACGAACACTGCTATAACGAGATATCGGTTATAACGAGGAAATTTTCTCGGTCCCAAATTTCCTTCCACACAAGTCTATGTAAAATGCTACTCTTATAGCGAGATCGGCTATAACGAAATAACTGCTATAACGAGATAAATTTTGTGACTTCCAAACAAAGAAAAACATAGTAAATCAAACCTGTTATAGCGAGGTAAAGCAAAATGCCTTCGGTAAAGCTTTACTTTGCCTGTGCTATCATCTTCCGAGATTGTAAAGCTTGATGCGCCAAAAACTGTCTTGTACACACATAATCATTTTCTTCAGTGCACTCCAGCTAGCACTGCATGTTGTACGTGTGAAGTGTGTGTGTGCACGCACACTGATACATGCAGAAAATGTGGTGGGACGGCCATATGTATACACGACATCATCATGACGTTTAGCAGGTGTGAGGCAATCTGATGCTGTGATTGGCCTTCTACTTAGGGAATTTCCCGTCTTCACACACAATTACACACAGTCATAATGTACATACAGAATGTGTCACATACACACACAGCATTGTGCAGACCATAGCTTTCACACAACACACACCCATACGATAACCACATACCAATCCACAGACGATCTTGATACAATCGCAAGCTACGGTATATAAATTTACAAATTCAAACATCTACAATTAATAAGAAACACATTCTTGATATTGGATTTCCTTGGCGAAAAAAATCTTCTTACCCATAAAGGTGAGTAATTCCCTCACACACAATATCAAGTTATCAGTATTGATTGAAATATGATGGGTAGTCCCACATGTGCAAATTAATGTCTTTATTTTATGCCTTCTTTTATGCCTACTGATATAACGAGATATCGGCTATAACGAGGAAAATGACTCGGTCCCGACCATCTCGTTATATCGAGTTTCCACTGTAGTGCACCACAAAGCCCCACGAGGAGAGACTCTCGTAAAGGATCTTTGCAGGAACCCACTCAAGCGGAAGGTAATCTGGTTAGCGCAACTTTGCATTTTGCACCACCGTCACTGCCCACAGGGCTTCACAGGAACTGCTGCGATGAGCTACTGCCCACTGTACGACCAGCAGTTCTTTATTTCTAGTACTACTTACAAGTACTAGTAGATCATTTTACACCAAAGTGGCTAGCATTGTGATATGGTACAGTCTCTCTCTCTCTCAATCTCTGCCAGCTACACAAATGTACTACATCTAAACTTATCTTTTACTGTGCCAAGAACTCTATTGGATGTACTTTTCTGCTTAGAGGGAACAGACACTTGGAATTTTACTCACAGTCTCTCATAGCTCCTGTTTGTAAGTACAAACTTTCTTTCTCAATAGTTTTTTTTTCTCTCTCTCTCTCTTTTTAATTAACGTGCTGCCAAAGTGCACATTGCAGTGCAATGCTGGTTTGGGTTTAATTGTGTGAAATAAGTTGAGTTGATGTTAGAATTAGAAGCAACTTGCAAAAGTCCATTCTGAGTTATACTAGACTACCTAATGTAAAATTATCTTCATCATGAACTCATTAATTCATTCATAGAGTAATTAGTTTGCTGTTTCTTTTATTCCTATATGCACTCACTACTAACATACTGCCTATTTCTTCTTTTTGCCAATTTCTACATATTTTATATGGCCATTTATCATATCAATCTGCACTCTTGTGTGTACAGTGTATGCATTCTTACATTTTTACATCTATTCATCTTCTTGTATATTGAAACGTTCTTGAAATTTCTTACTCATTTGTCCCAACATAATTCAATACAACAGGCTGACCATCCATTTCAGATTCAGATTCAGATTCCATTTTATTGTCCATATAGGATTTTTTTTTCTGTTGGCATTTGTGCAAAAAGGGATATCTACATACATACATACATACATACATACATACATTCATACATACACACACACAAACACATTTATACATACACACACATAAATACATTTATACATACACACACACATACATAGTTATATACATAAATAGGGTTTTCATATACATTACACAATCATTTACTCACAGTACAGTGAGCATTTTAGTTGCAAGTGGTATGTGATCCTGCCCAGTATGTTGTTGATCATTTCATTTCTTCTATTCACTATTTGAGCATATTTGCAACGTAACAAACACATGCAAACACACATAGTTTCATTTTTATGTATGGAGACAATCAAATTTTCTTTTAACTGACCATCTATAATATCATCATACTGTTGCAAGTTTTTGCAAACATGATGTTTGTATATCCTTTCAGCAAAACAAAACAAAATAGTTGAGCAGATTGCTCTTGATAGAAACAGCACAGCATAGAGTGTGATACAATGAAGAGCTGGCAGACTATCAAAATAACTCCAGTGGCACTTTCCCCAGATCCATATGGAATCAGTGTAGTCTATCCATTCCATTCTAACTGTACCTCAGTAATTCAATGAAATCAAAGGTGGGTTGCATTATTCACTATGAGGTAGTGAAGTATACAAACCTCCACCCCCTTTTTTTGTGTGTATGAAGCTGTAAGTGGGGGGGGGGGGTGTTGGTGGTGGGCCATGGCACATGATGTCAATTGTATGTACTTAAAGGGATTGTATAGTTTTGGTTGAGACCTAATTTCAGGTTTCTAACATTTTTTGGTGAGATAATGAGAAACCGTATGAAATATGAAAGAGCATGTAATACCATGAGGAATTCAACATTTATTTGATGAAAATTGGTTTTGAAATGGCTGAGATATCCAAAACAGAGTGATCCTAATAAGTGTGGGACCCACATTTTATTACAATTGCTTTGTTTTACTTTGTTTTTGGATGTTTCAGTCATTCCAAACCTGATATTCATCAAATAAACTTATGAATTCCTCTTAAAATGGTATGCTCTGTACTACTTCATAAGTGTTTTTTTGGTATCTCGCAAAGAGTTAAAAGCCCAATTCTCATCTCTACCAATACTGTACCATCCCTTTAAAGGGACTGTACAGTACTGGTTGAGGTGGGAATTCATGTTTTGAGCATTCTTAAGTGAGATAATGAGAAACCTCTTATGAAATATGAAAGAACATGTAATTTTAGAGGGTGTGTACAGTTCTGGTCGAGGCGAGGATTTAGCTTTTAACGTTTTGCGAGATACTCAGAAACCACTCTATGAGATGTCAAGGAACATTCAATTCTAAGGGGTATCAAAAGTTTATTTGATGAAAATCCATTTTGAAATGGCTGAGATATCCAAAAACAATGTGAAACAAAGATATCCTAATAAAGTTGTGGCCTGTCGCCTTTTATTATTATCACTTTTTGGGATATCTCAGCCATTTGAAAACCAATTTTCAGCAAATAAACGTTGAATCCTTCTTAAAATTACATGCTCTTCCATAATTCATAAAAGGTTTCTCAATATCTCACTTAGAAATGTTCAAAACATGAATCCCTCACCTCAACCAGTCCTATACAGTCCCTTTAAGAAGGAATCAATGTTTATTTGATGAAAATTGGTTTTCAAATGGCTGAGATTTCCAAAAAATTGATAATAATAAAAGACTACAGGCTACGCCTTTTATTAGGATCTCTTTGTTTCACCTTGTTTTTGGATATGTCAGCCATTTCAAAACTGATTTTCATCAAATAAACTTTTGATACCCCAATAGAATTGAATGATCTTTGACATCTCGTAGAGTGGTTTCTGAACATCTCGCAAAACATTAGCTACATCCTCACCTCGACCAGAACTGTACACACCCTTTACATCAAACACTTTTGATAGTTCAGCTATATAGAATGACAAAAGTAGAGCAGAATGCACACACACACACACACACACACAACAAAAACAAGAGTGCAAAAGGGCAAGTCCAAGATAAGGTCCCCTCAGAAGGCAAAATTTCATCTTTGCTCAATATTGACATGTTTGGTATCATTTTAAAGCTTATGAGTTGAAGTTTTGATTTCCGTGAAGGAAAAAATGAGATTATGTAAATTTATGCAAATTTCAAGGGCTTCATTTGCATAAATGTGAAACACAGCGTTACGTATGGGACATTTATAAAAATTCATATTAATTCGAAGGAAAGCAAATAATAATTGATTAATATGTGGACATAAGAAGTTCATCACATAGTTTAACTTGGTATGAAAATTTAGGGATTATGCAAATGATTATGCAAATTAGCTCGTGTCCTATCATGACATGTCCCATACGTAACAAAATGAGGTCATTTTTTTAGGTTTTTTCTGAAATTGCTAAGGTTATTTTAATGCCCTTTTGGAAAGTTCTAATTTATTGTTTAGAGAAATTAAATACCAGAGAAAAAAGAAAAAAAAGTAAAGGAAATATTTTTTATTAGGCATTGAAATAATGTTACGTATGAGACAAATGCGTTACGTATGGGACATCCTCATACATATTGCATGTGAATGCATGTAGCTAGTTGGGAAGGTCTCTCAGTACACAAATGGTCAATCATCCTGAAGAAAGCATCCCAACATTGTGGCTACTTTTTGAGTTATAGACACTTGAAACAATACATGAACTTGACTGAACAATTTTCAGAAAGGGGAGGTGAAAATGGCAAAATTATTACACAATGAAAAATCAGCATTAAAGGGATGGTATAGTTTTTTGTAGAAATGGGGATTCAGTTTTCAACATTTAAAGAGATGATTGGAAACCAATTATATGAATTACTTAAGAGCATAAAATCCTAAGACTAGAGGAATTCAAAGTTTATGTGATGGAGATCCAATTTGAAAGGGTTGTGATATGGAAGAAAAAAAAAATTAAATGATTTTTTTTTTAATTGCAAGCGATACACAAATTGTCCTTATTCAGTTTTCAGTAGTAGCCACAACAAAATTCATGGGTATACATACTGAGTTGTGACTCGAATCAATGACCTGACTGCTAGACAGACATCATATATCTACTCGATCACTGGGGTTCCACGCAGCAGGTATTGCTTATTTATTAAACTTAATATTTCTTGTGTCAAGTTCTTTTTTATTGAAACTAAATGGCAAACTGCCCTTCATCAATGCAAGTAAACACTTTAAACTATTCAATTTTTCAGTAGTAACTATCCTGATAAAAATAGGGCATACATACTCAGGTTGGTCATAGAAAATAGAGAATATGATTGAATGTGATTATGATGGTAAATACAGGGAATATTGTTCCCTTGTCAATCTGGATCAGTATTTGAGTAATTTCAACTGATTCCACCTCAATAATTATGCAAAAATTTGTTTAAATGGGTATTTTGCAAAATTATTTTGCAAAATACCCATAAACATGGTTCTCCACGCACTAAACGAATGGGGGACAAAGGACATGCATACCCAGGTTAGTCATAAAAATATGATTGAATATGATTATGATGGTGAATATTTGGGGAATATTGTTTCCTTGACAATCTTGATCAGTATTTGAGTAGTTTCAACTGATTTTACTTCAATAATTATGCAAAATACCCATAAACATGGTTCTTTACACACTAAATGAATGGGGGACAAACTGTCCCATACGTAACTGTCCCATACGTAACACGACATGTCTTTCTTTAATTACAACCTGTAATTAGAGCTTTTTGCCTAATGACATGAAACTTACCTGTGATAATCTTGAGTGTTGTGACTTTCATCACAGTGAGTTACAAGTTGTAGAATGAAATACTTTCAGAGAGTTTTGAGGTTGAAAAAAATGTTCAAAAAAACAAAATTTTTCTGGTCCCATACGTAACGGCACATATTTTCTCTTCTAGAATATAATTGTCAAGGTCATTTTTCTCAATTTTTTACATGATTATACTTCTTCTAGATATCAATCACCATGATGAAGTTCAATATGATCAAAGGCCATTAACACTATTTTTCAGGTCATAAAAGTCTCTGAATGTCCCATACGTAACATGCGCGTTATCTTGGACTTGCCCAATAATACATACTGCATTTTTGTCACACTAAAACGATGATAAGGATAACATCAAGAAAATTTCCAAATATTTTTACTGTTTAACACAACTAAGAGTAAACATGGTGTAAACTAACCTACTCAATCCTACATCATGTCATATGATTAGATTATGATTCAAAAGATAAGATGAATAATTAGAGGTAGCTGGAAGTTGGCAAGACAGTTATGTCTCAAAAAGAGAAAGAGAAACAGAGAGAGACAGAAAAAGAGAGAGAAATAAAATGCTTTCATACGCCATATATTTCGCGAGTCAAAATATTCGCGAATCGGGAATTCCCGATGATTTCACGAGTGGTTAAATTCGCGATTGTAGTGTCCTGTACTGAACGGAGAAATGTACACGGGAATTCCCGATGATTTCACGAGTGGTTAAATTCGCGATCGTAGTGTCCTGTACTGAACGGAGAAATGTACACAGTAATGCACATTCACATCGGGATCAGAGTCAATATTTTCGTGTGTCTTTAATTTTGCAAATAGCACCCAACTCGTGAAATTCGCAAAAATAAAAACCTCGTGAAATATTTGGCGTATACAGTACTCTGCATTCACACCTTTGCGTGTCGCTCGGATAGCCAAGACTTCCTACCACAGACAGGGACAGATGAATTAATAATGCACATAGCAGATTCATCAGAACGAAAATGACGTCCTGTTATATCATGTTTCAGTTAACCAACATTAGACAGGAGGAAGAAAAACAGAAATCATGAGGGGAAAGGGAGCTTCAGTCTTAAAATAGAGATGATGATATTGGGGGAATATGTCAAAGTGGACATAGATTCAGGGCTGTCTGCCAGTAGCCAGGACTAATCACCGGTAAAAGAAAGAGAAAGGACACTATGAAAGAGAACTGATTGAAAAAAGCGACGGACTACGGAAACTTACTTTAATAGGAGGGTTACCATTACTTTTAATCACATTTTTCATTTCCCTAGTCCTTGACAAGGCAGACAGGGTTTGTTGTTGTTGTTGCTGTTGCTGTGAATGATGGCCAATTCATGTCCATACCCCCCCCCCCCCCAGCTCATTTCCCACTAGCAAGACATGACTCCTTATAGATTTCCCTTGGGGAAACTTTATCCTAGCTTGCAATGACTGCTGGGACTCTTTGAGCACTGGATTGTCTGTAATCATTATACTCCCATGTTGTCACTTTTACTTCAACATGCACTTTTAAGAGAAGACTTGGCAAATAGGCACATTCACCATGCTATGGCTACTTCACCTCAAGCTCCCATACAGTTCCCATACAACACAGATCAGATATACACATATGATTTTGAATCATAATGCGACTGCTGACTGTTGTTGTTGTTTTTTTATTTCAGTTACTGTAAACACAAAAGTTTCTAATTATGATTATTTGCACTGCATTTAATTTCATAGGAGATATTCCACTCTGTGGGGAATTTATAGTTCCAATAATTTACGAGTGAGGTGTGTCTGAATGCAATTTGGGAGAAAAAGACAACACCAACAACAATTCTTTTTGTGCCATGATTTCAACCGCCTCATGCAAACACCTAATGTGTGCTTGGATTTGCTGTCTGTCTGTTCCATTGCTTTCTTATGACATACACTGTAGCTACAAATTCATTGGAGGTCTATGTGCTGCTTCCACATGAATGATTCTCGGACTTTGACTTGTTAATCCTGTTTTGTGCCAGTGACCAGACATTTGCAGATCAGAGCATCACTAGAAGAGGATCAAGTGAAAAGTCTTGCGTGCCATCAAATCCAAAGATCTCTCCATCCAATGTCAGACTCTATACTCACTGTGTAGACATGCACAGTTGAGACAGTGAGATATTTTCCTTGTGTTTGAACAGGCATGAAGAAAATTTGGCAACTGAATCATGATTAAGACACTACTAAGTCTTGGGTGTGAATGGGCCTTATGAAACTTACACTTTATGCTCTGATTAAGCGGGGTTCCCACTATCGTGCGATCCATTGCGAACGCCACGATTGGACATTCGCAACTGATCGTGAAAAATTTGTTGAACTCGTCTGAAATTTCACGTTTGGATACGAGGTTATGCGAGTCAATACGTGTTGGTACGCTTGGATGCGATATGGTCACGATTGGTCTATTTCAAGCGATACGATCTGTCACGATCTGGTCTGCCGTTCAAATACGATCCGACAGGATTGTCCAGATTGAGTTCATGATTGGTACCGATCTAACATGACCATTACGATCAGGATCCCCGATCTGGTACGTGCAGCAACGTACTGATACGTTCCAATACGAATACCGCGAACCAATACGGGCTGCTGAGATAAGATACGACATCTTTTACGATCGGGATCAGAAGCGACCCCCATTTAAGGCGCGATTGGACCCGAATGGGAATATTATAGTCCGGCTGACGATAGATTTCATTGTTTCCCTTAAATTATGCAGAGTGATTAGGCCTATTAATCTTATCCACAACCATTGATGATGGCAAGGCCAAGGCTTGACAGGTTGACGATGATGACAACGTAACCTTTGCAGCTTTGCTAATGACGATTATGTTATCAGAGAGAAAGCAGCACCCAGGCCAGCCATAACCTCAGATATTCCCTCGTCTAATATTAAATGTAAAGAAATTAATAGATTATTAAATTGACATGCTCACCCTCCCCCCTCACAAATAAAAATGAAATAACGAACCCAAATACATAAGATCAGATGATTGCCCCTCTTCCCCAGAAAAAAACAACCAGCAAGACAAAAATGACCTTTCTCTCCAATACATGAAGAAAATAATTTTATGATGAAATGGAAGCTAAGAAAGAGGATGGGATGATTTTGAATGTTATGTCACATAGTTTTATGTGTTATATACGCTCGATATAAGAAAGTTGGCCGAATGTATAGTATTGCTTATGTGTTCGATTTCATATTCGCAAAGTGTATGTATCATATGCCTAATCAAAATGATGTCACTTTTTAACAAAAAGGAGGTTTTACGCAAAATTATTTCGCAGGGGTATATTGCTACATTTATTGAATAACTAACTGTGAAAAATAATAAGAGTGATCTTCATTGTCATAATCATACGAGTGATCTCACATCCACGACAATGGTCACTTTTACATTTGCAGTAATAATGAGATTTGAAAATAACTGTTTTCCTCTAAAATTATGCTCTACCAAACATACAAAAAAAGACATCGAAAAATGTCAAAATAGATGTAAAGGGGTCAAACGATGGCTGATGAAACAACAACTCTTAATTACTATGTACAATACACAAACAGCAGGATACTGCACCCCCCCCCCCCAAAAAAAAATACTGTGTAATATACTTTTAAAAATTAACCATTTACCTTTGATATGTACCCATTCAAGCACGATTCATTAAATTATTCTAATCTTTGTACTGACGCTAGTCAATACGTGCAGACACACAACTGCAATTTTATTTTTGCGTTTTCGTTACAAAAGTTATCCCATATCCTGTTTTGTGTGTCTGTATAATGGTAATAGCAACTCATTAATGAAAACATCATTAACATAATGTATGAACACATCTAATAATCTGTAATACAACTTTCATTTTATGAAATCATTAAAAAAATGATTTTGATAATGTACCTTAAAAATTACGACAACTAAACCTCACACCGTCATACATTTTACCGTTTGGAAATAATAATCTAAAGATGCAGGTTACCACCTATCAGAATACAAAATAAATCAATTTATGAGTAAAATAAGGGCAAATGGGCAAATAATAATAATAATAAGCGGAAGTGAAGTGAAAAAGTCGATCCCGATCAACACGATTAAGAAGCACGATTAGAAGAGATTTGCTGCGTTTGGATACGATCCTAGACGATCTGATGCCATGATCACGATCAAAAACTAATCGTGTTAATCGTAGAAAATTTTTGAACCGTCCAAAATTTTCCTACGATTAACGCGATTGCCACGATTGACCTTAAGATCTGATACAATCTGATAAGACCATCACGCTTGCTGCACGATTAAGACCACGATTTCAATCGTGGCGCCAATCGTGATAGTGGGAACCCCGCTTTACCTGTATCCATGTGCAGGCAAGACACTTTATCCACAGTGCTCCACTCCACCAAGGTGTATAATTGGATAATGGAAACAAAACTTAATGCTCTATCTAAGGAGCATACCTGCCAGGAATAGCTGGTGTTATTCCACTGACTGGGGTAATTGATACATGTTTGAAGTGATTTCAGCATCACAATAGAAAACTAAGAGGTAATAGCAGCAGCATTATTACACAGAATCTCTTGGTATTCTCTCTCGTCTTTCTCTCCAACATTCTTCTTGGTTGAATGTCCATTTATTCAATGCCCTTTGACACAAGGTCGACAGTCACCTTTATAGCTAAAGGCAACATGGGTCTGAATCTTCATCTGCTGTGTAGACTAGCCATTCTGGCATGTATAATGCTAGCTCCCAAAATCGCTCCCCTTGTTTCCATGTTAGTTTGTAGCTCTAAGTTCTTCCACATCTCGGGTAGAGAAGAACATGATTATTTCTGTTGTAAAGCAGGCCAACATAAACTCTGTTGTCAGCTTCAAACAGGTTTGGCTGGAGTCTTTCCTTCCTTTTTTCAGAGCTCAATGTTTGCTCGTGACTTTTCTATGGTAGTAAAAGGAATCGTTAGTAGAGTATAGGACCCCTGACAGGGCAGGTGCCAATGAGTTGTTAGAATTTAATACAGGAGAAACTTGGTACATAAAAGAAAAAAATTAAATGCCTCATACTCTCTAAAAAAAATTGAGTGAAAATATTCACTCTTAAAGGAGTGAATACAAAAAAGAGTGAATTTCGAGTGAATTTCGAGTGAATTTCGAGTGAATTTTGAGTGAAATTGTTCATTTTCACTCATTTTGGAGTGACCTCAGGGATCACTCCAAAATCTTCGAGTGATCCCTGAGGTCACTCCAAAATGAGTGAAAATGAACATTTTCACTCAAAATTCACTCTTTATTGTATTCACTCCTTTAAAAGTGAATATTTTCACTAGATTTTTTTTAGAGAGTATATTTATTTTCTTCTGTCCTGCATAACATTTTTTTTTTCCTTCAAGTTGATTGTGTTCAACTGCTGACAGGGGATACCTGATATAATGAACAAAATGTCACAGTCTTCAAAGAGAGTGCATAGTTTTGGTTGAAACCTAACTTCAGGTTTCTAACATTGTTTTGTGAGCTAATGAAAAACCTCTCATGAAATATGAAAGAGCATGTAATTCCAAGAGGGATTCAATGTTTATTTGATGAAAAGCGGTTCTAAAATGGCTGAGATATCCCAAACAGAGCATTTGTAATCAAAGGTGGGACCCACCTTTTATTAGGATCTGTTTTACTTTGTTTTTGGATGTCTCTACCATTCCAAAACCGATTTTCATCTAATAATCTTTGAATTCCTCTTAAAATTGTATGCTCGGTACTATTTCATAAGTGGTTTCTCGATATCTCACAAAAAGTTAAAAGCCCAATCCTTATCTCCACCAATACTATACCATCCCTTTAACCCACTGAGGATGAGTCCAGAGTATACTCGGGCAGTTGTCAATGGGAAATGCATGTTGTAGCAAAATCAGTCTGTCCTCAACGGGTTAAGACCTTCTGCATGGCCAAAATCTCCACTCTTATCCCTTTACAGAATCAACTCCTAGATGGCTATAGACACGTTGACTAAAATTGTGTGAATCAACTCAAATAAAAGCTATGGCAACCATTGTGGCAACAGTGGCAGCAACTGTAAAGCTGAGTTGAATCTATGTGTCATTCCTGAACAACCAAGCAGCTACTCCCTGGTGTGGAAATGAGTACTAGATATTCCGACATGCTCAGCAATGAGGTGGAACACAATATGAAAAAAGCCCCTCTTAGATAATCCCTGATAACAGAATAGTCTACTTTCACATAGCTAGCCTTTCGTCGTGTCTATTTTTGTCTTTATCTTTTAAGCTCTGAAAATACCTTCAGCACATAGAGACCCTCCAAAAGTTATGTGCGATATACAAAAACAAAACAAAACATGAAATTATAGTATCCCTGATATGTGAAAATGCTTTTCTCAGCTTTATCAACAGTAGTAAGTATCTATCTATCTATAAGTACTATCATGGGTTATGTCATCTGTTTATGGATACAACAGTTATTTTTAACTCCAATGGTAAATATCCTCTGTCTGGTATAGAGCAGATCAATGCCCTGATACACTGTAGTTTGGTTATCTTTCCATTGAAAAAAAAAAAATATATATATACAGAGTAAGGAAAGGCATGATACGTGATCAATGCTTAGAATTTGAGAATTTGACCTTTAAGGACCAATATACCACAGTCACTATATTATTGCATTTTATGCAGTTTGTATAATTTCATCTAAATAGCCCACATTTGATTTTCATTTGGTAGTCAGGAATAAATCCATAATTAAATTTCACAATTTGGAGAAAGTTTTACTCGCATGCACCGTTTCTGCTACATTTTCACAAACTATTACTGTAAAAGTGGAAATTTTTAGCGGTGTTGAAATTCTTGCGCATTTCGCGCAACCAGAAACTGCCGCAAAAATAAAAGCCCGCGAATATTTTTGCTTGCCATATGTTTTCTGTGCGTGACATCTTGATTCCATAGAATTGTAAAAACATGCGAAACTCTTATGACCTGGCCAAATGCGAAAAATTAGTTGCGCGAAAATATCCACTTTTACAGTATGTGTGAACATGCCTCACAAAACCAACAAAAAGTCATGAACCCTTACTTTGTGTGAGGGCACAGAATGGATGACATACAAGCTAAACCTAGTCAGTTTTCAGTTTTTATATCTTCTGAAAGAGCAATTCTTCTATGTGATTCTTAAGTTTGCCAAAATTGTACTATCAGTTTTTGCAGAACACTTTATAGAATGGTGTTATTAGACATACACTTAGAGAGCCCCTTTCATTTCATACCAAATCTTTACACATGTTCACTTTCAATTCTGATGACTTTTGAAAGGAGAGTGCTACTGTATTCAAAGCTAGTATCAGTCATGAATAGAGTATGTTTAATGGGTGTAATCTGATAATCCCTTCATTATGGTTATCACAGGGTTTGACATCCTGTTTTTGTCCTATTCATTGCACAGCACGCAATTTTATGAGATTGCACTCTTGAATAAACCCTAAACTTAAAAGCCTCATTTCTCAGTTAAGACTCTTCTAGGGTGTGTTCTTTATTTCCATTATTTTGATAGGTTAGGAAGGTCTGGTTTTTTTTTTAGCTGCATTGTATACATCATTTTTTTTAATGCTTAGAGTCTGCTTTTTCGGAATATACCTTCATTAAAAATCCAGGTTGGTGACTTTTTGTTGGTTTTGTAATGCAGGGTCACATATGGCTACAAAATAAAAGGGATCTACTGGAAAATACTCTGGGAATCCAGTCAGCTTTACCTTTCCTTTCCCTGAACGAATGAAATGAAAGAGACTCTAGGGGAAATAGAATATCATGTATCGTGCATATTCTAAATGCTCTTAAAATGCACACTGAAATAATGAATGGCTGTGTTCAAGGGAGATTCAAGCCAATTCAAGGAAATTAGCCTTACCACCTGGCCCTGTACCCTGCCAGCAGATTTGACAAACAAGACTTTGAATGTCAGCTTCTGCTAGGTGTGGGTTGTGAGGCAAAAGGCAACCGGAGCTTCGGTTGTTTCTTGTTGCTGGTAGGTTCTTTGATTGTCGGTTGTTATCGTTTTCCTCTCCTCTGCAAATCACTGTTCACTGGTATTCTTGCAAAGAGGAAGTTGGGTATAGGTTTCGAGTAAAACTCACTTTCACACGGAAGCTAAATCCCCCAATCACAGCTGTGGCGACAGACGTACTGAAGAAGGCGGAATAGGAATCACGGTGCCTCTCTTTTCTTGTTGTGGTCCTAACTTTGAAGAGCACAACTGCGGCGGTATTGCGGATCATTGGGCTTTTTCTTTCATGTGTGATTTACTGCTTCACCTCTTCCTCACTAAACACCTTTCAATTTGCTACTGTGAAGCAGGCTGCAAGACGTTGAAACTCTTTTTCTTGGGTCCGCTCCTCTGATTGAGATGGTCTTGCCCGCATCTGTCCATCATCATTCTTTAGAGTGACTTTGACTTCTGGAAAGTCTCTGCTAATGGCTGATTTTTTTTCTGGATATCATGAAGCAATGTCTCGGGGAAACCAGTGGGTTACGTCACTGATATCAGCTTTGAATCGGCTATTTCAGTATTAAAGTAAGTGTACCGGTACTTTCGACGTTGCAGATTGTGACAGAACACTCACTCACACACCATTGGGTAATCAACTTCACGTGTCTGTCCTTTTGTCTGTTTGTCCTGGCATGACACTCAGAAAACCTATGAGGCGTTATATATAAGAAAGGGAATTCAAATTTCTTTCACATGTAATAGTACTTATGTAAAGGTAAATCTAATCACTATGTCATTCTGCAGTTTCAGGAAACAAATAACCAGGCATACAAGTTTAAATGGCTTCACAAATTATTTTTTAACTTGTCCAAAGTGAGGTTCTAGAGTGTAACATTTCTGGAACTGTAAACCGCTTTCAAAGCAGGATTGTGTGAGTATGTACACATATGTATATGACATTAACAAATATATCAGAAAATGATATCTGTAAGACTGCAACACATAGACCGTAAAATAGCTGGTGTACTATAATCCTTATCATATACACTTGATGTCACCCTTTCTTTTTCTTTTTCTCTCTTTTTTTTTTTTTTGGTCACTAGACACACAAAATGGTATAGGTTTCTTTGTCATCAGATATATATGAGGAAAGTAATGGGATTGTGAAGTTAATCTTTTACTTCATATAACAGTGGTAACAGTCTAAACCAAATAAGCAGATGACAGAAGCTAATGATGAGCCCACCTCAGAATTCTGTTCTTAAACTTTATACAAATCTCTTTCAAATCTTGGGGACTATGAAATAAATAGAAAGAAGTTTATTCCTTCCAATTATTAATATAAGAAATTCTTCAGTCATTCCGTATAAAACATCAACAATATATAATTTATGATATGATACACTGTATGTAATGATAGGAATAAACTATATAGTTCAAAATAAAATCAAAGAAACCTGAATTTGACACTAAATTTCTAAGAAACGAAATTTCACAGAAAACCTTTTTTTTTTTTTGGTCATTTTATGATGTTCTGGAATGCACATATTGATTTACATCAACAATATTGTCTGTTGGTAAAATAAATGGAAGCATTTCTTAACTTCATTTCTTGCTCAAACCTTCTTTTTCTATTAGCAAAATATTTCAATTTCTTCACAAATGACAAATGTTGAACATCATTTGTTATAACATTTAAATACACTGAATTCAAGTACAGAGCTTTTCCATGTTTGCGTTAACTTCGGTAAGTTAAACAAAGAAGAACAACTCAAGATTCATTAATATGTTACAAACAATGAGAATAGTTTTGGGATCTCAAATTCCAGAACAGTATTATTGGTCACAATTATATGAAAATTTGACAAGGAGATGATACATGTAGGTCATCCTCTTAACAATCTGTACTATGATGTGTACGCAGAAATTTCATAACTTTTTGTCAGTAATGTAGCAACTCACAAAGTATTCCATGTTTACTCATTACAAGTTACAATGTAAGTTATTTGTTATTATCTATTATTATATTTATTTATTTATATTGTTAAAGGTCTTAGGACCAAAATGTTAATGGACACTATAAAGCAGATACAGTATTTAATACTGGTTCCACAGTTACCATGCATTCTGAATGCACCAGCCACATACAGCTGTACCAGTATTGGCATGACACATACTGTACATTTATATACCGTAAGTTATTTGTATATTTCTTGCTGTATTGTCGGTAGAAAAAAAAATGGATTGCTAGAACTTGTTATTAAAAGTATGGTAGTTAACATGACTTGAAAAAAAATGCGGGGAAAAAAGACAAAATATGGCGGTTGGGGTAGGGGTAAAGGAGAAGGAAATTTAACCCTAAATATGGGAAAAAGGTTAGTTTCATGTAAAAGCTTAGGTTTTCCACTAAAATTATCAAGATAATCCATTTCCTTGACCCCTAAAACATGGGGTTAGACACCAAAACCATCACAATAGACCAAAAAATAGCTGAGTTATAGCCAAAATTGTCTATTTGAAGCCAAAACGGCGGCCATCTTGGATTTTTTACGATTTCGGCCGGGGCACCCCGGATTTTGCATTTTTTTCGTTCTTTTTTTCAAAAATGGTGTCAGTAGGCAAAAAGTCATCAAACTAAGGTGTGATGAGCATGTTCTGAAAATATGACCTAAAATTGACCCTCTATAGCCCACCTCTATTACAACTTCAAAGTAATTTGATGAAAATTACACATATGGAATTTCCCTTCTTCTTTGACTTTCCAATATTCATTTAATTTCTTGTTAGGTACAAAGTGTACCTTTAAAATTCAGAGCCTGTTTGTGAGGAAATGGTGGTTCCTGTTTCATGGGAACAGACCGAGTCCACCGTAAACCAGGATCTGGCGCCCGATAGATGACAGGGTTTCTGGTTTGATTGCCCTCTCTGTTTTACCCTTGTCATTGATTCTGCTCTAGCCTGGGTCAGTAGAAGATGATTTGACTCTCCCTTGTCAGAGCTAGCCTGACGCATTCGGATGTTGCTCTGTCATGGGTTATGCATGAGCAAGACATGTTGTCGGAGAAATTGATTGGTTGACATTCTGTGGTGTTCAGTTGGGAGTCTTCACAGTTCAGATTTTGGTGGTGATGTCCAGTGGCTAACACAGGCCACACGTGCTGATGGGCATGGACGTTTCAGCTGTCTTCCAGTAATGTCTCTGTTTTAATGCTTGGATCACTCGGGAATCTCCTGGACACCGAAACATTTCATCCTCGAACATCATCTTTAGTGAGACTTTGACATTTAAGCATTGCATAGCTGGGTAAGAGTTCAGCTTTTCTGCCCTTGGCAGAGTGTGATTATTGCTGCCATCCAAACCTTTCAACTCATCTGCATGCTGGAAGTGTTGAGCAGAGTTCTAGTGGTCTACAATCACTTTTCTTCCAAATAACACCAAGATTTGTTTTCTTCATTTTTCATTTGTTGTTATTGTTGTTGTTGTTGTTGTTGTTGTTGTTTTATTATTTGATTTTTGCTTCTGGTCTTCTGACGGGAATCCTAACTAGCAGTGATTTGACTGTCTGCTACATATACAAGTATCACATTGTACTTCCCAATTGTTGCTTTACTGGTCAAGGCAAACATTTATTCTGTGTTGCTGTACTCTTGTAACAGTGTACACATAGCAGATTAGGCTGTAGTGTGTTTGGAAACACTTGAAATACTTATCAGTCTATAGAAATAGTTGCTTTCAGTAACAAAATGCTGGAGGGGGTGGGGTGTAGGTGGTGATGGGTCTTATGAAAGAAGCAGAATCATTAGGATACAGCATTTAATGTTGTATGTGGAAGACAGGTCACTATAATAAGTTATTCATTCTATTTTTTATCTCAATTTACCTTACAAAAGTAAGACCTTTTTATTGAGAGGTCACGTGTGATGCCACAAATAGTCAAAATGGATTTTAGACGTTCACAGTTCATGCTAAAGCATACCAGAATTGTGTAGTTATATACATATGTGTGTGTGTGTGTGTGTGTGTGTGTGTGTGTGTTCTTTGGACAAGATTTCATGGACTAGCTAGTGGAGAATGACACTTCATATAATATGCCTGTAACAGTCGAGTTGCATAAGATTGCATGATGTCTGTGCTTTATGACCCTTTGAATCCCAAAGAACGTAGATCCATTTTCTTCCTTTACTAATTGCTTGAGAAAACGATGGGTGAAAACGCAGCTTAAAATCTCCATCAAAGAATATACCATAATGACATCTTGAGAAGATTGCAGTTACTTCTGTGTTATGATGTGCAATATCAACTCCTAAACTGTAATCAAATGAATATGGAACTCATATTAAGTTATCATGCCTGCATTCTCTGATTTCAGAGCAGTGTTCAATACACAAATTCCATGTTTTCTTTTCATACATAATGACTAATACAGACTGATTCTGAACTCAATCATGATTCTTTCTTTTTGTCTCTTCTTTACAACTCTTACTCAGATACTAGAGGCTGTGACAGAATTCACAAGAAGGAACCATGGAGACAGGTGCACCGGTGACATATGACAACATCCTTTCGACGGAGCCTGCAGGCAATGACTCTGATAGAGTGATCTCTGTGTATGAGGAGTATGGTTACTATCATGTTATAATTGTATCAACACTATTTTCCATCATCGCTTTCGTTGGCATCACAGGCAATATCCTGGTCTTTTTCGCCGTGTCCCTGTCCCGCAAACTCCACAATGTCACAAACGCTTTCATCGTCAACCTTACCGTCTGCGACTTCCTCACTTGTTGCGTGTTGCCGTTTCATGCGGTTGCAGTTATCGCGGAAGATGGCTGGCCACTGGCAGACTGGTTTTGCAGCTTCATCGCTGCTCTGGCTATCATCACAAACACCTGTGGAATCCTCAACCTCGCAGCCATTGCACTCAATCGCTACATCCTGATAACAAAGCCCAGGAAGAAGTACATGAAAATGTATAAGCAAAAGAAAGTAGCGATTATGATTGCAAGCACATGGGTGTTCCCTTTCATATTTCTCCTCACACCACAGTTTTTCCTGGGCGGCCTCGGATACCGGGAGAAGTTCAGGGTCTGTATTTGGAACTCGGAACACGCTTACGCCCTGATCTTCCAGGGCATCGCCGCCATCGCTTTCTTCGTTTCTACGGTGATCATCATCTTCTCCTACATCTCCATATACGTCTTTGTGAGGAGGCACATGCGGATGATGGAGGGCAAGCAAGAGAATGAGATGCATGGTTCCACGGATGCTGCTGAAGAGGAGAGTGCAGTCACTGTGAATGGTGTTAATGGGAGGGACAACACCCTGAAACAGAGAAAGTCCAAGAAGAATGGCATCAGCAGGAAGCAAATAGAAATCACCAAGAACCTCTGTCTGGTCGTGGTGACCTTCTTCATCTGTGTTCTCCCATACACCATCCACCTCCCGACTGGTATCTATGACATGCGTGGGACGTACTTCGCCTTGCTCTTTATGTCCCATGCCTGCATCAACCCCATCTTGTACGCATCCAAGCATCCACATTTCAAGATCATCTTCAAGTGCATCTTCAAGTGCCAGTATAGCGAGATTCCGATGCAGACAGCATGGCTCAAGAACGTTCTGTCAACAGGACCTTCCAGCTACTCAACAGCTGTCAGCAGCACAGATGGTCGTTTCGCCTGAAGTATGTTTAGGGAATTTGTACCAAAAACGACTGAATATGTTATGTCAAACTTTAAAATACCACCTGGATTCAGTTTTGGGCTGTTGGTGTGCATTTGAAGACATGAACTCCTTGCTTCCATTATTGAGGATGGACTATTCTCTCCACGCATTACTTCTACAATCAACTGACTATGGAAGATTGCTAGAAAGTAACTACTTGTTTTACAGTGCATGACACTGTATTTGGATAGTGCAAACCTTATTCTATGGGGCCATTGGATTGCCCATGGTGCATATTAAGATCTCAAAGGAGAAAAGGATGTTCTGAATTCATCCTCTATGAAATGTGTGCAAACAAACTGTATACATCCTCCACGCATCATGATTGATGAGGATGATGATGAATTTGATGAGATTGGTTGAGGATGATGATCTAAAAACTCATTCTCTAGCAATAAGCCACCTGTGGTGGAGTTATCATCCAGCATAAAATGGTATTTATGCATCTTATCTCGTCGTCATTTTTCATGATTTCTTACTAGAGGTGGAAAGATGGCTGAGGTCACTCTCTCTCTCAACCTCACAAGTAGGCTCTGCATCTCATGAGGGGTGTATCTGGAAGCCATTGTGTAAATTCTAATCACAACATGGTTTTGGTAATGACAACCACATGGTAATGATGACTGCATGTGTACATTTGAAATTGCACCAACTTGCAAACATTGAAGAGACTCACTGTAATTTTGCTGCAGTCACTACATGCTTCTAATGGCCAACCATCTGACGCTTGGATATTGAAAATCTACAAAACGAATACAGTACTAGTCTGTTATCATTAAATCATAATAAGGCATCTGCAGAGGATTGAAAATACTGTAAAAGTGGAAATTTTCGCGGTGTTGAAATTTTCACGCATTTCGTGCAACCAGAGACTAGCGCGAAAATAAAAGCACGCAAATATTTTTGCTTGCCACATGTTCCTGTGCATGATGTCTTGATTCCGTGGATTTAAAAACATGCGAAACTCTTCTTACCCGGCCAAGCGCGGAAAATTAGTCATGCGAATATATCCACTTTTACAGTAGCGATTAAAACTGCTCTGTACAGTCTCATTGAAGCCTTTTCATCTGAACCTTACTGCACACCTACAACTAGGTGCCTTCTTCTGCATAACTAATGGGGGCAAAAATTGTGCCACCTTTTTTGTTGTTTTCAAAAAAATCATACTGTTCTTAAGGAAAAAAAGCAACTATAAACTAATGTACATTTACCAGTTGGTAGATATCATTTTTGTTGTTGTTGTTGTTCTTCTTCTTATTATTATTATTATCATTCTCTTGCTGTCCAGTTTGGAATCTCCAAACAAAGGTCGGGCTGTGTAAAATTTGAAAGCAACATTTTTTTCCCCCTTCTTGTTCGGAGTATATTATTTTCTTGTTGGTTACAAGTTAAAGCAAAGAGCCACATGTAGCTACCTGGGAATATCTAAATAAGGAAAAAAACTTGTGAAATGTGGCTTGCCATTACCTGTACTTGTGTAGATGTCATGATAGCTGTGCATTTGTGCAAGTTTTTGTTTGTATATAGTTGATTTAAGTGCAATCCACAAATTTCAATGAAGAATTTAATGACTAGTATGATTGTCATACTTCATGTCATGATGGATCAAGTTACAAAGGCAAATGCATTATATGATTGTGTGTATATTTGTGTTGAAACTGAAACATATGCTACAGCAAGTCACCCTTTACACAAAAGGTTTACATGCAAAAGACAAAAAAACTAACATCAAATGGGAAGTAGTGTACTATATCACATGGGTAATCTATTCAATATGTGTTTACTTCAGACTTCAAAAATGCAAAGTGTGAAATGAGCGGGTGAATTGGTCAAATAGATAGCCCTGTCCTGGACTTATTGGATCCACATTATTTCTCATCATGCTAAATGGCAGTGGAATTGGCTTTCACACGACTAATGGGAGTGCCCATTCTTCTACTCTTAAAGGTGTGTAATTTTCCTTTGGATTGACAGCATGTGATATTTATTTGTCCCTTTTCAAAAGGGCAAGACATTTCTTTTTGATGAATGATATTTGGAAAGCAATCAATGGAACATTGCAATAAAGTTATTATTTTCTCCAGCAAAGGATCCTAAATGCATATTTTTCTTATTGTTATAAAGATCCAGAAACAGTCAAGTATTAATGATGAGAAAGTATCTACAATGTAGCAGACTACTGTAAACCCAGAAATTTTTGGTATGCATGGAACATTCACGGATTTCGTGAGGAGCCAAGATTCGTGAAAGTAAAATGCTTGCAAAAGTTTTAGTCTACAATGCACTGAATGCCAGTGGCAATAAGCAAAAGTTTCATGCCATGAAAACGGTGGTCGTGTCCAATTTGCAAAGTGTCATGCCGTGAATGTTCAACTAGTTTTACATTATTCTCACAGGGCATTCCCCGAGTAAAAGTTTTGTTAATGTCAAAATAGCATCAGAAAGTATTTAAGTCATTGTTTTTGGTGCATTTGATGAAAACTTTTAAGCCACATTTGCAAGCATGCACTCCTACATCAGTTTGTAGCAAGATTGGGCTGTTACACAGTCTGTAGTCCAGTGGGATAATTTGAAGCAGAAAAGGGACAGAATGTCATGAGTTATCCATTAATATAATATGCTGAAAACAGGTCAACACAATATTTCAGTACAAAGCTTCATGTTGCCATTATGACTGTAGTTTGCTTTTCGGTTTCATATTCAGCAAAATTTTACGGATGTATTTTATGCTCCAATGGCAATAGAGAATACTGCAGTCAAAATTTTCCCTCAAACTCAGGTTTGTAGACAGTAGTGTAATGACAGTGAGTGGAACATACAGAGACACTGTACATTGCAATTTATCAAATCATTACTTGTGACAAAGAAATGTACGAAATCTTACTATAATTACAAGTGGCCATGCACATAGGCAGGAATGGTGGTCATAATTTGTATATTTTGTTATACTTGCATCTTATGCTGTGGAGAAAAAAAATAACATTAAAATTATTGCAGTTTCATCACTTTGGTGTGACTACGAGTCACAGTTGGTGGTTATCTGGTAAAACCTCAGACTGGCCAATTCTGTGAAATCATGTGTGTGTGGGTGTGTTGTGTAGGCTTGTTTGTGGGTGGCATGTAACATAACATTACTTACAGGAGCACATTGTTAAGCCACTGTGGTAAAGGTATGATCTGAAGTTTACATTAATTTTGCAACCTCAAAATATAAAGTATCTTTTCTGTGGGTGCCTGTGTGGTGAAGGTGTTTAGTATGAGTAAATAACATGTGAGGTAGTATTAATCACATTATCATAACGTTTTAAACATTTTGTACATAACCTTTTGGCTCATGCCATGATAATGCTTTTGATACCTACAGTAAAGTGCCATAGAATCTTGAGAAGCCCTCAAAACAATAAGCTTTCCTCTTTATGTACATTGTATGTGAATAGACAAATTATTTTTTACATACATGTATGGTTCATATGTTTGATATCTAGGAGGTAATACTACAATAAGTGATTTACACCGTGTCACTAAAAATAAGCTCAATATTGCAAAGAGTGACCCTTTGAGAGCAAAGACAAGGTTTGATACACATAATGTTCTGTATTGTGGAATACAGTCCAAGCTTGAATAATGCTCAGAACGAAGACTGAAGTGACCCTGGTTGTAATGGGTCTTTTGCTATAAAAAAAAATTACCATTTTTGAAAACATGCATTGATTATGACCCTCTTTACAGAGTTAAATCATCAAGCACAATGCACGTCGGTCAAACATAATTGCATTTGCTTTTCATTCCAAATTATGAATCAAATGAAATTTCACCACATATCAAAAATCTCTTTACTATGGCACTGTTTCTCATTCACAGAATCGTTGATGTGTTCAAACAAAACGGATGGGAGTGATACACTCACGATAATACCACGATTGAAGTTTCAATAGTAGGAGTCATGGCGTCAGAGTTTGACGTGCCATCAAAGGCCACCGATTGCAGTCGAAAGGGTAGGCATATCCTGCATCTCCACGCTGCTTTCAAGATCATTTGATACCGATATGATGGTAGGTGGGAAACAGAAAGAGAAGGGGCAGAGAAAAACAATATGGAAACAGATACTGAGGGAAAGAGAAAGAGAAGAAAAAGAGAAAAGGACACGATGATATCATGTTCATAACTGGCGATCTGCCAAGCCAGTGAAGAGATATAACAAAAATACTTTTTGGACTGCTGATAAAACTGGAGCTCGTTATTTTGCGGCTTAGGCTTACACATCATGAAGGCACTTGTCTGCCTTATTAACATTCAAGCACATACAGCCTTTTCGCACATAGCTACACCCTTCACAAGCAAAGAAGGAGGAACACAGATCATTACGATAAAGATCTGTCCATTCCATTCCTCAGCAACTGACAATGCCATTATTGTTAATAAGTTGCCAGTGACCGGCGTAAGTGAAGGGTTATATGGGTTAAACTATGGGCAACTTTTTGTAAGGCTGTGTTCACGTTACAACTATTTGTACATCTAGGACAGCAAGTCATTGACATCCTGTTCATGTCACAGAGAAGGATCTTTACTTGTAAGGCAGCCATTGATGCAAAACAGAAATGATTTGATAACACCAGGAATACCCGCACCTGTCCCTTATCACTTGTCTTGCTGTCTCTGTCCCATTCGTGCGTCACTAATGACCCTGAAATAAGTCAAGTATTTCCCCTCAAACTTTTGACCCTGATGTTTGAAGCAGCAATGCTATAGTTCATTGTTCTTTGCCACAGTTCTTTTTCCTAACAATTAAACAAAGGGTGACGAAAATTCAAACACTACTTTTATAAAAATCCTCTCAAACATCAGCAGCAAAACATACCCTTATCATAGAATTCAAACTGAATCTTTGACCCTTGACCTTCGATAAAGCTTGCCCAGAGTCATTCAAATATGTTGTCAGAGCGTATGCAGGTATCATATTTTGCTGTTATTGAAAATACCATATACCAGAGCAATTGTGGAGAAAGTTTGCATGCTGATTTTCATCAGACAGATTTGTCCTATCCTGACCTGCCCTTGACTTATTCTTGACGAAATTTCAGACTTTGGGGCTACCTCTTGACGTTTGATCTGTGACCTTCGACCTTCTCCTCCATCTGAATCTTTTCAGTTTGTTGGTGTAAGATCACACAAATTACATAACAGGACTCGCTTGGCAACATCAGCCAAAAGAAGACATGATAGGCAGAAAACAATCTAACCAACATGAAACAAAAACAAACAAACATTTAACAAACAAAAAACACATTAAATGCCATTTTCACCTTGTTCTTTACAGATACACACATCTTCCCTAACAAAGTAAAATAAGACAAAACCCCCACTCCCCTAAAAAAAAAAACCCAAAACAAAACAAAACAAATTAAAGAGCCTATCATGACTGTGAAAAGAGGGACTTAAAATAAGCACTTAAAGAACTTCTTAAGAAAATCACTTTAATACCAGTGAAATCACACTGTATTTCCATCAGGTTGACTGCACTTCTTGTGCTATTGTATATCTTGCTTGAAATGTGTATACAAAAAAAAACCCAACCAAACAATCAAAGATATCATTTTACAGCAATTTCACAAGAAACAATTGAGTGACATGAAATGGGATATGACTCTAAGTGAACTATCTGAGAGTATAATTAGATTGCAAATGGAATGAGATATGGTGAGAGAAGGATGAACTGCGTACTAACACTCATGAATGTATTAAAGGGATCGTACAGTTCTGGTTGAGACCTAATTTCAGGTTTCTAACATTTTAAGGTGAGATAATGAGAAATGTCATATAAAATATGAAAGAGCATGCAAGTCTATGAGGAATTCAATGTTTATTTGATAAAAATTGGTTTTGAAATAGCTGAGATATCCAAAAAGAGCGATTCTAATAAAGTGTGGGACCCACACTTTGTAACGATCGCTTTGTTTTACTTTGTTTTTTAATGTTTCAGTTATTCCAAACCCGATTTTCATCAAATAAACGTTGAATTCCTATTAAAATGGTATCCTTTGTACTATATTATAAGTGTTTTCTTGGTATCTTGCAAAAATTTAAAAGCCCAATTCTCATCTCAACCAATACTGTACTATCCCTTTAAGTGCTCAATCCTATGAAGTACATTGTATCACAGGAGAGGAATTCAGTACCAGCACAAATCCATTTAGAAAAGGTTTAATGGTCAAATATATGCACTATAATATGAAGTAAGAGTGAAGGAAATACGGCATTACATAATCCATGACAAATGAGTCCCCTTTGGTAGGTACTGTGCTAAATCCCCTGGTAACCCCTCCCATCTCACTCCCAGGAAAAACAACAAAAAAAGCAACACTTGCACCTACTTTGCCCCCCCCCCTTCCAAAAAAGAAAGTAAATGAAAACAACAACAACAACAACAAACTGTACAGAAGCTTTGACTGTTAAAATGTCCCCCTCCCTTTACATTCACTGTACAAGGAGTAATCACTAATAAAGTAAAACCAAAACATTTCCAATATATCCTTGTGACTGCATAACATTATACAGAGAGAGGACACATGAAATGGTTCATGCAGATCATGATGGGTGGGGCAGGGCACATGCAGAGCATTCCATTTCAGAGATTTGAAATGTTATTGAGAGAGGTTTAAGTCCCCCACCAAATTCAAAACCATGAAGTCACAGTGGTCTCTGCTACAGTCACAATTTTCTGAATTTATTGACAGCTGACATTTGCTGACCATTCTTGCTGCCACGATGATTGCTAATCATCGTTTCATTGCAAACATGATAAAGAACTTTGTATGGAACAAGTGGTCATTATACTGTTTACCTGCCTTCACATGTCTTGCAACTCCACATGGACAAATACCATCATAGCATACTCTGACTTCCCAACTCACCTGCAGAATGGGAGAAAAGGAAATGATAATAATGAAAATGATAATAATACATCAACTTCTAAAGCACAGAACTTTTGAACATGCAATTTCATATTCTTATACTCAGGAAGAGCTCCTCATAAAGTATGCTTAACAATGAACAGCTAAATAAAGAGACGCATTTTAAGTCTTGATATGAATCCTTTATTCCTGATTTTTAATGGCAAGTTATTTGACAGTTTGGGGGCTGAACAAGCAACTGTTCAGTCTCTTAACCCATTGAGGGCAAGTCCCGAGTATACTCGGACAAGTGTCTACGGGAAATGCGTGTTGTAGCAAAATCAGTCCGTCCTCAACGGGTTAAATGTTATTTTTGTTTTACGTTTAAGGATTTGTAATGGGAGAGTATGTGTATCTTCAGAACTGAACAAGTTATGTTTGTGTTTGCAAACTCTGAGTAGAAATTGTTTTATAATATAACTAAAGGTATGACCACTAAGTACATTAGATAAAATCAGCAAGACCTTAAATGATAGAAAGAGTGGTACCAGAATATCAAACTTTAATCCACCGGTTGCAAAATAAATACCAATGGGATAGAATGCAGAGAATTGTCACTGTATGCATGAAACATTTGATTTATTCAAAGATGAGTAGTTAATAATCATAAGAAGACGCATAAGTAAATCAATTTTTGACATTCAGAATATGACTTTTGAAAGAGAAATTTCAGGTTGACTTGCTTTCCTCTGAAATTTATGCCAGGCACTATAGTCACTAAAAGTGACTAGTGATGATTTGGTGGCATCATATAAAATTGCAAAGCTGTGTGTAAATTTCCTTCTGGAGGTATTTTCATTTTGATACCTCCTTCATATATAAACACTTGAATATAGAGCTCCTTTTGATCTTTTCTTGGAATAAATATCCTGTATTATGCATGTTTGCTACAATTCTCCAACTAATATTGTTTTCATTCACATTTTCAATGTAATATTCACTTCCAAGAAAGGACTCTTTTCACTTATACTTCCTGCCACAAGAAGTATTGACTGGAAATGAAATGCCAGTACAAACAATGTCAATTGTCCTTGGAATATGAGATCAATAGTGCATCACTGCCTCAATGCCTCTTGTATAATCTTCCATGAATGTTGAAAATCACTAAACTCTATTAAGTTTTATTGCTGCAAGGTTTAGAGGCCGTTATAGAATGAGTAGCGAGAATCCCATGATCTCATTGGTCGAGAGCTATGTGTTGATTTTGTACTGGCCGCACGCTGAGTCACAGTGGTAAACATGTTATCGCGCACTTGTAGCAAGAGTATGTGCACTTGTAACAAAGGTTCACGCACTAAGCAAGCGTTTACGCACTCAGTACGAGACGCCTATTGGCTAGAAATCATGCATCCAGTTTAAAATGCATGATTTTTGGGCTCTTGTCTATGGCAAGCCAAAAGGAAATGCATCCAGTAAATTTGTCATCAGGTAACATGATAGAAAAAAAAGATTTTTGGCAAGAAAATTCCTTATTCTATAACACAGATGACACACATGTCTTTTCGTGCGTCAGTCAGAATATAGTGTGCATGCCGTAATTATGGAATTTAGCCTAAACCCACTCGGCTTCAAGCATTCCATAGTTACCTTATGCACACAATTCCAACTGACGCACTCAGACCTGTGCATCATTTGTACACTGAAAATTAAAGACAGACAACACACAGGCATCAAGGAGTTTAGTGATTGGTAAGAATTGGTTTTTCTGTGAAAAACTGCAATATTTTTTACTGTTTTTTAATGTAATATACGGTATAACTGAATGCACGCGCGCGCGAGCACACACACACACATAAATACACACATATAGGTACAGTCGTCATTATCTTATCTGGACATGAATGAATGTGAGTACTGTTTTAATGGAACGATGTCACTCAGTATTTCCAGGGCATATGCATATTATTACCACTAACAATAAGACATTGTTCTAACTTAACACTCTTAACAGATATTTCACCACATGTTCGCGCAAAATAGAAACTCTGCATGAAATTAATCAAACAATAAGAAGGGGACTCAATGAATATAGAACGTAGTTTTACAATGGGAATTCAATAAATGTAGATCATAGTTTTACAATGGGTATGAAAAGAAAAAAAAATAGGCCACAGTTATGATAATTTTGGGCAAAGGAATATATTCAAGAGTAGGTTAGGATGTATTGCTGAACAGCATATCACATGGTCCACTTAGTCTGCCTTCAAGGCGATAGCCTGTACTCTAAAGTAAGTTTAGGCCTATATGGACAGTGGTTATCTAATGAAACAACTGATAATGGGATGACGATGCATTTACATTTTAATGTGTTATACACATTGACGCAAGCAACTGACAACAGGAAACAAACATTATGTCTGAAAATGGTCACTTTCCCTGAAAAGTTGACAAAATATGCCATTTTGCGTATCAATTTTGCATGTAAATATGTTTTCTCTAAAACTGATATATCTAAAATCCAAAATGAATGATAACAGGTACATACATAGTCTTAGCTTGCTACAAGTACAAGTTGAGGTGTCATACCATAATTGCATGAGTAGTAAGTACATCCTTAAAGGACAAGTTCACCTTCATAAACATAAGGATTGAGAGAATGTAGCAATATTAGTAGAACACATCATTGAAAGTTTGAGGAAAATCGGACAATCCGTTCAAAAGTTATGCATTTTTGAAGTTTTTGTGCAGTAACCGCTGGATGAGAAGACTACTGCAATGTGTGAATAACTTAGATGTCACATGCGTACAACAATTTAAGGAAAATATAAAGAGAATTTCACAAAATTTCATCTTTTGAAAAAAGTACACATTCCCCCGACTCGTTATCGACAAATGTTATGGGTAATATTATTCCCCCTGCCTTTAGAAAGAGGCAAGTCAAGTGCTCTTTTATTATGCGAAAAAAAGTGAAAATATGTTGAATTTTCTTTACATTTTCTTTATACTGTTGTACGCATATGACTCACAAGCTGTAGCAGTCTCCTCATCCAGCGGTTCCAACACAAAAATTTTAAAAATTCATAACTCTTGCATCGATTGTCCAATTTTCCTCAAACTTTCACTGATGTGTTCTACTAATATTGTTGCATTCTCTCAATCCTTATGTTTATGAAGGTGAACTTGTCCTTTAATGTGCCTATGTTATATATAAAAAGATAAACAATATTTTACCAATATCTCAAAGTATGTTCGTATAGATATCTAAAGAAAGATAGATACATTCTCACACAGGAAAATGTGTGTGTGTTTTTGTGTGTATGTGTGTTCTACTCTACAATTTATAAATACATCATTTTGACTACAAATCCAGGAAGGAGGTGAAAGTACTGTCAATCTTTAAATTTTTATGTTGTTTTTTATTTCTCACTTATTTGTTAAGCATTTTTGTTGGGAAAATGTCTTTGCTCAAAGAGCAATATTGACTCTGCAGCTGTCAAGATCTTTCATTTTCTGCCAGACAGTATAATCAATTGGTCTGAAGAAAAAGAACACCCAGGAGGTGCGGAATATCCCAAAAGGCCAATGAACTTCACTCTCATCCATCCCTGCCCCATTGTTGCATACTTTGGTGATTCAAGACCAACAAACTGGGCTGCAGCGTGACGCAGGACATCACTTGCTGAAAGATGTGGGAGTCAGCTTGAACTCAACATCATGGGGCTTAGAGAGCAGTCTGGGTCATGGGATGAGCGGAGATTGGTAAATGCCTCATCAGGTGAAGAGTATTATATGTCTGGTATTGGAACGCTAAGAGATGATGATGCAAAACAAATGGTGCCAAGATGAAGATGAAGGGCATTGCCATGGACAAATTTCTGGTATTGACCTCCATTTTGAAAAACCCCTGCGGGCACTTCAAAGACAAACTGGAGAGGGTTCTCTGTAATATCAAAATAACATCTTGTGTGGCTGATGAAACACCATGTACTACTAGCATTCAGACATACTGTATTAATGACATGATAAACTGGAGATTTTACCTTAATCTTTCAACAGCTGGAAAACATCCTAGCATATTTATAACAGACAGACAGACACAGACACACACATACACACACACACACACACACACACACACACATACACACACACACACACACATACACACACACACACAAACACTCACAAACACGCACAATACTTATTCAGATGCAGATATTGATATAGATGTAGACGTAGATATTCATGATAGAGCAAATATCTCGCCTCTTTATTACTGCATCTGAACATACAAGTATCTGTCAACAACATGCTCCTCCTTATACATCCATCTTCAATATTCCTCTTTATTTGTGTAACATTGCACATTTTTTAAAACAATGTTTACCACTACGCCTTTGTTGATGGATAGAGTACTAGCTTTATGTGTGAAAGAAGCCGTCTTGTTTCTTTCAGTCAGTATTTTGCCTTCTACATTATTTATTCTATTTCTTTTTTCAATCAAGGGACTGATATAATGAATGCCCTTGTAGCTTTCTCATGCAGCAGAGAAAAAAATGCATCTGAATTCATTACTCCTAAAACACTCCATTTTTGCTTCAATGTTTATATGGACTTATTCTGATTCTGGTGAGACTGAGACCGACAGAATGAAATGCAGCAATCTATTCCCATTGGTAACTTGCACTTCTGCTAATAAAGGCCACTTCCATGCCAGTTATCCATTACCAGGTGCACTCTTCTCCACAGATTATAAAGAGCAAAAGGGGCACTACTGACTACCAATGACTTTTCAGCTGTCTCGAAAATACTTGAAAATATTGCGACCAGCAGCAATCTGAAAACTGGATGACTGCTTGGCGTTGAGCAAACACTTGAGGTAGGCAGATGGTGGATTGGTTTTTATGGGTAGGAATTGATACCTTCCTAAGTGCAATGAAGTGTTATGGCAAGAGTCTTTGTGGCACGCACACACTCTTAAGCCCTTTTTACACTTGTGTTTCTTAACCCCAGACTTTCTCTGACCCAGGACTATCGTTAGTCCCGTACCAATTTTTTCAGCTTTTTACACTCGCCAATTAGTCCCGTACTAAGCTCTTGTCCGGGGCTAAGGAGAAAACTGACCTTTTTACACTCGTATTTCTTAGTTCGGTACTTTCCAAACACATGAATATTCATGATTACGCTGTGCACTATACACGTACACGCACACACCGGCAGCACTTGATTACCTCGTTTCTGATTGGTCAGTGGGTGTCAGACTTCGTCTCCTTCGCTAAGCCCAGGATTATTTTTTCGTTCTGTTTACACTCGCTTGCTTGGCACAGCAATTGCGGGGTTAGCACCGCAATTGCGGTGCTAACCCTGCAATTTTGCAGGGCCAGATAGTACCGGACTATCGGTGGGGCTAGCCCACTTTGGCAAAAACGAGTGTAAACAGAAAGTGGGCTAAGGATAGTCCCGTACCAACGGTGGGGCTAAGGCTCCCCCTTAGCCCCACCGTTGGTACGGAACTAAGCAAAAATTTACAAGTGTAAAAAGCCCTTTCCATACACACGCACATGTACACAGACTGACTTCTGGTTGAACAGTGCACGAATTTCAAACTATCCAATCTTCAGTTGATGAAGATTCATACATGATGAATACTGACAGTAGAATATGCACATATTCTGCTTCTCTCTTCAAATAATTTCCCAGTTGACCTATTAACTAACGGTACCGGCGGTACACTGTAACAGATTGAAACAGGTGGCCAAATTCCTATAAATTTGCATACAGATATACACATACTCTTGCTTGGAATTGCTCAATGATACCAACTGTATTTTCCTTCTTGCAATTCTTATGCCTTTTCCACGATTGTGTTGAAGCAACAGGAAGTAAACACAATTTCCTTGAATGCATTTTTTTTTCTTCCCAAATCTGATTTCCTAACCTATGTAATCTCAGATATGTCATGTGGAATTTCATGAAATACATCCTGTAAACACTTGATTTGACTGACTAGTCCGAAAACAAGATACCTAGTTTTCACACCTACCAAGATTGCTTAATTTGAAACATGATTGTAATGAAACATCACTAAAATCATGTTTCAAATTAAGCAATCTTGCCATGTGTGAATGCAAACTGGAATAGCAGAGGGTGATTTGAAATGTAATTTCAATTGTGTTTCCGATTGTGTTTTCATATGACGGGCCAAAGGTGTTTTCCAATCACATTTTGAAAGAATTAAACAACGAAATGACCATATACATATAACTGAACTCCAATTGTGTTTTCGGGGGCGGAGATTACGGTGACCTTAAGGCAATCACTCCTGCAGAAAGACAGCTCAAAAGCGATCGATGGGAACTTGGAAAAAAATGCGAACCTTCCCTCCTCACTCTGAAATTCAAAACCACAGAATCCATGAAGCCTTCCTTCGTCGTGTAAATGAGCAATGATTAGAATCATAATTGCAATTGTGTTTGTAATTTATAAGCACTCTAGGTACGTCTAAAAGCTTGGGTGGTCTCATGAAGTTCCCCCTTTTTTTTTTTTTTTTGTTCTTCTGGTCAAATATTCAACTTGTGTCCTACTCTAAACTGGATTTCAAGTCTAGAGTAGGACACTTAGGCAATTCTAAGTATGCAAAACATGAGCATGGGCATTCCCCTGCCTTTGATGATACTTTGAATGCATTTAAACATTTCCAATACATCCATTTTTGCAGATTTCACACTACTTTTGGCCAGCAAGAATCATAATGATAATGAAATATTTTCATGTTTTCTATGCACATTTTGAACAGGTTGAATTGTGCACTTCACCAGCTGATAATAAATAATGTACTACACAATAGTAGTTGTATGTGCATTCAGGTGATATACATGTATGCCTGCAAATGCATCCTTGTGTTTATTTAAGCATGTGTGTGTATGTTACTAGCTTTCTGTGCAGGCTGCACATCCAAACGGATTATTTGTGTGTATACTGTAATCAAATGTGTGTACTTGAGTCATGTGTAATTGTCTACAGTGAGGCTTGATGAGCACACATTGGGAGGCATTTTATATGGTAAAGTTGTACATACATTTTAACATCGATTTTCACGCATGGTATGACAAAATCGAGCTCTGTCTTTCTGTAAATTGGTAGAAAACATACATACATGAAAACCATTGCACAGCACGATTTTAAGAACCTGCAAATACATTTTTGAGCCACTCAGCACAAAAATTTAATCAAGCAAAAATAATGATGTTTACATTATAACATGTTCTCTGGCACAGAGTATGCTGAAAGTGCAGAGAATCACAATTTGGAGTAAAATTATTTCAAATTGAGGTTTGTCTTCCACGCTTCATATCCAGGAAAGTGTACATGCTGTTGTGTATTCTTTCACTGTGAGAAACAAGCCATAGTTCATGGTCTAAGGGAACAAGGAGCCAAGTTTACTGATAACTTCCTGGCAGTATCATGTGGCCTCTGTACTGTACCAAATGTCTCCCAGGGTCTGCTCTGCCTGTCTCAGCTACTACGGAGCATGGCGTAAAGTGGATTGCATCTCATAAAACTCCAATTAAGGAGTTTCCGGCTATGCCTACAGCCGCTGGCTAAAGCTGGTAATGAGCTTGTGTATGTTCACTCAACCACTCCATGAACTTCCCAGCTGACCCTGTTTCATATCCACCACACCTTCACCTGTCCACATGAACTTCAGCCATCAATCTCCAGATATTAACTATGAGGAGGATATTGATTTCTCAGAAACACAATAATCATAGTCACTGGCCTAGAAATATCAACTGTAAGATAAAAGAAAAAAAATGCCTCCGACACCCTTTGGGTGGAGGCATAATAAAATGAGATGAATTACACCCATAGAAAACAGTCATACAATGTCATGTACATTGATGCCATGGAGTTGTTGTTTATTGATTTAATTTTTCCAAATTATGAATCTGCTCCTGATCTGCCAATTGGCAATGTGCTTCTTTAAACTGGACCTATACTTGATAGGTGCTATCACATGGATGAAAGGACATTATGTCTGAAGGGAAGTTGACAACCTTGGCCAAACCCACAAATTCTATCATCACAGCCTGGTCAGGGAAAATCTTCTCTTTAATAAGGCTTATGGAGTCAGATTTCATTAGAGTGAAGATAGAATTGGACAGACTAACATAAAATACACATAAAATACTGCTCCTATATCCTTGCATGGTAGAGCCATTATCAATGTCAACAGTTTTTAATCATCTTAAAGGGATTGTATAGTTTTGGTTGAGACCTAATTTCCGGTTTTTAACATTTTTTGGTGAGATAATGAGAAACCTCTTATGAAATATGAAAGAGCATGTAATTCCATGAGGAATTAAGCATTTATTTGATGAAAATTGGTTTTGAAATGGCTGAGATATCCCAAACAGAGCGATTTTAATAAAGTGTGTGACCCACACTTTTTTACGATCACTTTGTTTTACTTTGTTTTTGGATGTTTCAGTTATTCTAAACCCGATTTTCATCAAATAAACTTTGAATTCCTCTTGCAATGGTATGCTCTGTACTATGTCATAAGTGTTTTCTTGGTACATTGTACATTGCAAAAAGTTAAAAGCCCAATTCTCGTCTCCACCAATACTGTACCATCCCTTTAATGTAACAGTGGACATTTTTAATGTGTGGAAATTTTCACACATTTCGTGGGACAAGAAACTGGTGCAAAAATAAAAGAACGCAGATATTTTTGCTTGTTACATGCACCAAGCTATGTTATGTCTTGATTCTGCAGAATTAAAGACACGCAAAATTCATCTTACTTGGTAGAGAGTGAAAATCTACTCATCTATTTTTACAGTTACTCAGTTTTGGTGCTGTTTTTTAACCTTTGGAACAGTGATTTAAAAACGTTCAAGATATCACATTTGATGCACGTGTGTAGGTCTGTTGTATCACAAAACATCATACCATATAATTTTTTTTTTTTGCAATAAAGCCTAAAATATAAGGAGATATCAGTATTTTTCTCATTAAACCATAACTGTCAAAGATTGTACGGTTTAGTCTGGCAATATTTTTATCATAACTATTGGTCACAATTCGTGTATTTAACAATACTTAAAAATTAATTATCAGATTCATATTTTTACAGTGGTTGTTTCTATCCCCAACTCACATTTTGGAACTATTTTAAAGCACTAATACTAGATTTTGGTCCATCTGCATATGGTAAATTATGCCTTTAATGTCTATTTTGTGGAAGTTCATGTTTCTTGAAAATCATGAAGACCATATGTTCCATTTGGTAAGAATAATTGGCAGCTGTAAAACTTCTAACTTTGTTCAAACACAACCATCATTATCAACACAACTGGTGTGTATTGATATCACATTTTCCAGAAGGAATTATTTCCCAGCATTCCTGAAAAAGAATCATAAATAGGAAATACAACGTGACCCTGGTATACATGTTCTGATCTGTGCTAACTATCCAGTATCATATTGTACAAATTGTTCCTGACCAATAGATTATTTTAAAGGTAAAAAGAAAAACAAACAAACAACATGACTTGGTTTGGGGGTTGTTTGTGTCTTTGTGTTCTTTACATGAAGTTCTGCTAACAAGAAAATCACAACAAACTACACTAGTTGATGGTTTGACAGAATTAAAAGCCTTATTGAAATGTGTATCTTTCCTCTCTTTCTTTCTTCCTTCCTTTTCCTTCTGCAAGGCACAACGACTGATATTGTCACAAGAGTTGGAAAGGGATACAGTACAATCTTTGACGGTTTCTGTGGCAGTAGAACATTTAGTCGTAGAAGGCTTCATGGCACACCATGTATTCTTTCTTGGGTATATTTGTGTCCCTCTGAAAAGGGCCTACCCAGTCTTGATGTTTAGACAGGCATATTCTTATCATTTTCAAGAAAATGAGAGCTGGTAGGCCCTTTTCAGGACCACATACATACCCTATAACAACAACAACAACCACAACAACAACAACAATAATATAACAATAATAGTTGATATGTTTACTTCTACTTAACTTAACCCGTTGAGGACGAGTCCCGAGTATACTCGGGCAAGTGTCTATGGGAAATGCGTGTTGTAGCAAATTCAGTCCGTCCTTAACGGGTTAAGCTGCTAAAAAGTGCTATGAGATATCATCCCTCGTTGCCATAGGAGATAAAATCCATAAAAATTACCAGGAAGTGACAGTACAATTAGTCCAGTGCATACATGGGATTTCAAAATAAGTATGTCTTCAAATTTTGTGATCCAGAGTTTGTGATGATTTCAGAAGAGGAGGGAACCTATTCCAGAGCCTAAATGCAGTACAGGAGAAAGAACCCCCCAAGCAAGAATATTTGGTGCACCATAAAGCCTTCTACTGCTAACAGTTGGAAAGTGGTTGAGACCAAGCTACATAACAGAACATACAGAATGAAATTGAACATATTCATGTATCCAGATTCATGGACTAGTGAATTCATACACAGAAACTGCTGTTTTAAAAAAGAATTAAAGAGAGAAATGGTGAATGAATAATTATCCGACCCTACAGAACTTGATGAGGTGATACGGGATTGAGTAAATGCACATAAATGTATGCATGAATACTTTTATACCCATTGATGCATAAAATGAAAAGTAATGAAATGGAATAATACATGAATAAATGATCAACTGAATGATACTGCTGGGGCAGAAGAGAATTAGTGACTGTTTGCGTGGGAGGTAGAATCTGCAGGAGGGCATTATAGTTTACCAGAAGCTTATAACCTAAAATGTACGATTATAGGCAATGGTTCTAATGGGTTCCCCGTAGGCGTTGTCTATAACCAAAATGTTTTACTGGATGTTCCTGGAAGAGGTTAACGACCAGCACACTGAATGAATCAAAAGGATATTTGTGACTCAAAATGCCAAGTGATTTGAGGTCACTGGTAATAAAGTAATTCAATCACAATAAAGTCATCCTCTGGTCACAGTTCAGGGGAATATTTCACAAATGGACAGACACTTCTCAAAGCATTAAGATTCCCCTTTCATTGTTTCCATAAAAAAACATAATTTTTCCTTCACATGCAAATAAAAATAAATCTGTTATTGGTGTGGGTTGAAGCACACCTATCATACAAAGATTCCGCTTCACAAGATATTCACTGGAGTTGTGTGCTCCACACTGGGCTGAAAATACCAGATTTCCACACTCGCATCCATTCATTTGTCTGTTTAAAAAATCCCACAAAAAGCACTGAATTCTCCTTTACAATGGGACCAATATCAGGAGTCAGTTGTGAGTTGTCATAGAAACCTTGTTTCATTTCTTTATACTTTGTTCAAATGGGTTTGTTTTTTGTTTTTATTTTGTTCCACATTTTTGCTTTATTCACTTATTTTGTTATTTTGTTTTTCAGCAGGGTAACTCTCTCCGGGTGAACCATACCGAGGGCACTTTGATTTGGTGGAAAGAGGCAAAGTGGGGAGGCTTCATTACAAGTAGTCCGTGCTCGTTGCAGCTCACTTCCTCATTGATCCATTTCCGATCAGTATCACGGTGCGCCCGTGTTTCCTTTCTGGTGGTTAGTAACGAGAATGAATTGTAGCTTCTTGCTACTGCTACTTTTACTATTAAAAAAAGAAACAAACAAACAAACAAAAAATGACTGATGAAATAGAAATGAAAGGTTTAGAATTCATCACCACAATAAAAGTATACATTAACCAACAAACCTTCTTTCTTTCTCTTTTAACTGTACTGCGCCCCAACTGAATACAAAACAACAGCTCTTCCCATACGTATTCAAAATAATGTGTACGTGGTATGTTTGCATTAAAAGTTGCTATGATATCTAATGTACTGTTTGCATGCCCACAAATGTATAAACAAAGGGGCTAAACTGAACAACTAATGTACAGTGCTACAACTTAGAACAGAGAGCATTTAATCATCATTGTAGTTTCACAACTAGAAATGTCGCTATGGCGACTGATGCCTCCGCCATAATGCATGATTCTCCCAATAGGCGTATAGTACAATGTCTTCACAATGTGTGATCCATGAGTTTCACATAATTGGCAAAATGTTGAAATGATAGGTTTGTCAGAAATGTCTTGAACTGGGTTTGCTACAATTTTCTAAGAGTGCAGGTACACATATTTGGGGAATTGAGAGCTTTTACTTGAATTCTGACGGACCTTTTTATAAGTTTATGCATTGAGTAATTTCCAAGGTATGAAGAAAGAGTGTAATGACGGTACCAAACAGATTTTTTTTTTTTTTTTTTTTTTTTTTGGGGGGGGGGGGGGCATTGAAATCTGGCCTTTGACCCTTAACCTTTGACCTTTGACCTTCTGGCTGGAAATTTCCCGGAGAATCTCCATTAGGTAATGCATGTATTAAGTTTTGAAACTAATAATGCAAGCATTGCATATACTAGTATATGAGGAAAATAGTACAATTTTGAGGAGTTGACCTTGACCTTTGACCCCTGACTATCGACCCATGACCCCCAAATACCCTAGATAATCCCTGCCAGTCAGTACATGCATATGTACCAAGTTTCATGAAGATACATCAAACCATTTGCGAGAAAAGTGATATTGCAACATTTTCACCTAACCTTTGACCTTATGACATGAAACTCTCTCTGGAGAATCTTTACGCAATAGTACATGTCCACACAAAGTTTCAAGAAAATACCTTTGGGCATTGCATAGATATGGGGGAAATTGCAACATTTGTAGCATTTGACCTTGACCTTTTGACCTTGACCTCCTGCCAATATCACTAAAATCTACCCAACTAATTGTCCCATCATACATCATCCTTGGACCAAGTTTGGTGAAAGCTGCTTCATCCAGTTTTGAGTTATCACATAAACAGATAAATTTTAGGATTTGACCTTGATCTTTGACCTTTGACCTCTGTCCGATTTTACTGAAAAATGAATCAAGTAATTGTCCCATAACACATCATCCTCCAACAAAGTTTGGTGAAATTTGCTCTATCCAGTCTTGAGTTATCGCGTAAACGGATACAATTTCATGATTTGACCTTGACCTTTGACCTTTAGCCGATTTCACCCAAAATCTATTCAAATAATTGCCCCATCATACTTCATACTTGGACCAAGTTTGGTAAAATTCCAGTAAAAATTACTCAAGTTATCACGTAAACGAAAGCGGACGTACGTACGTCCGTACGTCCGTACGGACGGATGGACAACCCGAAAACATAATGCCTCCGGCACCACTTCGTGGCGAAGGCATAAAAAAGTCTTCACTTCTGTAACACAACTGCCATCAGGTTGGCAAAATACTAAAAAAAACCTGTGACATTTGCTATTTAGCACTCACTGCACACGAAACCTGCACCATACAATACTCAGGCATGAGACAGAGAAAAGTTGAAAAAAGAGGGGAGAGTTTGCGAGGGAGCGTAGCGACCGAGCGGGGGGAGGGTGTGGGAGGGGGGCTCCCACGGTGAGGACTTTTTGAAATTCAAGGTATGAAAAAACTCATTTTAATGCATTTTACAACTGAAATTTACTATTGTTATGAGGTACATTTTACAGAGAAACATTGTGATAATTGAACTCATGAATGACACTTGCAAAATCTAAAGGAAGGAATAGTATGCTTAACTGTTATACCTAGGACGTACTCAAATGTGAGGCCATAATAAATCACAGTAATGTACACCCAGGTGACGTCTTGCTGGATTCAGTTCATTCGGGTACAAAATTTTTTTTAAAATAAATCACAGCTTAGCATTGCCATTGTTGGCTGTCTTTACCTTAGTCCATTAACAGTTTACAGTGCGCAGACCAGGCAAAGTATTGCTGATCTTGGTCCATGTAGTCTAGTAGAGAATCATGTATGTAAGACAGCTGAAAATAAATCATACATGCAGCTCAGCATTGTTGACCGTCTCTACGTCCATGCAACAGCTAACTTAGACTGCCTATAATACCTTACAGGAGGTACAAAAATTTGTAGACCCGGTTAAGTCCATAAACAGCTAATGTGTTAGACCAAGCAAATGCAGGTTGGATGAAGTCCAGAATGTAAAGCGAATCCTTGCGGCGGATGATGTATCACAAGTTCCAGGTCCCGAGGAAGTCGATTGACTCGCTGGCCTAACGTGGTTAGAAGACGAAACTGGTTCTGGGAGATCAACTTCATATTCCAACCACTGCCACTTGAACTTACTGTATTGGAGACATGTGTGTCAATATCCGCTCCACGAGGGTCATCCTTATCGAGGGTCTTCATTTTCTCGTTGAAGAAAGAATTTATTCTCACCGGTCCACAAAATCACGATGACAAATGTAGGTCACGCCAACGTATAATCAGCGGGATACAAAAGCAGCACATCGCGTAGACAGAAAGATCCGTCTGTCCGGAGGACTCATTTATATTTTGCCATAATGCTGTCCTCCGTATACGGAGGAGATCCGTGAAGCCAGACGCAGTCTCCGCGGAACATTCCCCGACGGACAGATACAGACCGATCTTTCGGTCAACACATCGCACTGAATGCTGCAGCAGCATGCATGCCGAAGCTCCTTGATAGTAATGATACACGAAATACGCAGTTACAGCCTCACACACGTGTGCATCATATCACACCACACTGCAAGCTACAGTATAGTAGCTACAAGTTGATCGACACGCACATTTCACATCCATTTCACGCATGAAACATGCAACATCGCACAGCTGCCCGCTGACAAATGCGCTCATCACCATTCACACACGGCGAGATATGGTGGCTGCAAAAAAAAAAAAAAGAAAGAAAAAGAGGAAAATCACGGAAATTTTCCCGCTGTGTATTTTCTCCCCAGAATTTCAAAATCCGCGGAAATCCGCGGATCCGCGGAGAAATCTCATGCCTGAATACTGTAAAACCAAAAACATTTGCAGCATTAAAATTTTGAAAATTGGAGCCAACTGCCTTTCATTTTCTTTTTCTTTAGATTTTTGTGGCATGAAACTCTTGCAACTCACTGACCATGGAAAAAAGATACAAGTATATACTACCTGTGCATGCAATCCATTGTGTAGCCAAACATTTTAGCAGGCATTTTACTTTCACGAATCTTGACTCCTCACGCAAATTTGTGAAAGTTTCATGCATGCAAAAATTTCTGGTTTTAAAGAATTCTGCTGATAGCATATGCAGTTTCAAGCACAAAAAAGGGGCTAATCACAGCACCTGGGAAGGAGACTAGTCAAGGAAGGGATCTGCAAACTTAAGGGCGGAAATGAAAGGCGAGAATCATCTGTTACTGTAACTCACAAAAAGAGTCTGAAGGGGTAAAAAAAAAAAAAATAGGTCAGTGAAATCAAAATGACGCTTCCTGCTTCTCTTTCATTTTCAGCTGCGCTTTATGATTCTCAGAATCTGCATGTAGCGAGAGACCTACTATTGTACAGTTCTTACATCTGTACCAGTTCTGAGAATTTCTGCATAGCTTTGAATACCACTAGGCTCCTAAATGGATGCAGCTTTATGTCGAATATGAAATATTGGAATATGAGGGACTGCCATTCCTGAGGCCATCCCCCGAAGCCATTTCTGTGGCAGCCATTCCTGTGGCAGCCAAACCTCTCTTGAGGAAGAGGCTGAAGGTTATAAAAAAGAATTACTCCTTGGAGTGTTTTTCTCCATTTCCAACTGTGAGTCATAAGTATGCGGAGTATCTATCATAACAATTGGCAGTAGCACTGAAATAACAACAACAAAATATGATAGAATATGCACGAAAAATATGGCCGGTTAAAAAATACTGTAATCTGCCAAGTCCTCTATTAATGATACTAGGTAGTTTTATGAATATTGTTTCTTCGTGTGCAGAGGTTAAAATGAGCAAGTTAATAACCATTGATCTCAAGAGTAACATTAGTAGAGGCTTGATCTTCTATCACTATCTGTTAATTGTTAATAGACATCAGATGCTGATAATTTGTCTGTCATTTTAACCCTAACCAGGCTGGGCTTTTTGGCCTGTTCTGTGGTCGGGGGAGTGTTGATTCAACACCCCCCCACCCCCCCCCCCCCACGATCTCGGCCGTCGATCACACAATTGCCCTAAAAATTTGCACATATATTACTTGTCACGTAATCTCCCAAACTACAAAGGAAAATATTGAACTTTTAATTTCTTATATTTACATTAATTGATATGCGTGAAATCATAAATTTGGCTCTAAATCAGAAAATAAAGCTAATGGCATCCTAATTTTTGGTGACATTATTCCTTGTAGCATTCCTAACAATGTACTTGAAAAAAAATCTGGTATCAAAATTAATTTCTTATGTATTTCATTGTTTTATGAATTTCTTATATATTTCTTTGTTTTTCAACCTTTTGTTTTTTCTTTTTTCCACAAAATCTGTTACAGAACCTATTTGAAGCATACTCATGCTAAAATCAATAATTTGATTTCAGCAACTGAAAGTGAAAATAATCATATCTTTTTGAATAAGGTGAGAAAAACTCTATTTGCATAGACTTTGTACACAAAATCACATTTTTGAGCCATTTTCGGTCTGACCAGCATGTATAAAAGGTTGTGCAGCGTCGTAACGGCACGTCAGATTTTCGCGAAAATGGTGTCATAAGATGTGCGAGACTTGAAAGTAAAAAGTCAGCAAGCGGTGTGGTTAACATAAATCGCATGACAGAATGGTCATGGAAAGTGTCGGGGGGGGGGGGTTGATTCAACCCCCCCCCCCGCCCTTTTAGGGTTAAAGCTCAGAGTCTGTTCTTCTTCTTCTTCCAAAGTCAAAAAAAAAAAGATAGATAGAAAGAAAAAAAGTCTTGCTTGGTGACACCTCTGTCTGTTTTGTTATGCAATGCCACAATTGGCGAATATGCATTGCAGGAAGGGAAAATGACATTAATAACGGAAGCTAATGTATAAAGCACCAACCCCCTAGTGTTGACCAGACTGGTTGTCAAATCAAAATGTTTAAGAATTCAGGCAAGTAATGACCTTTTGGCAGCAACACCTGAACAAAATATAGACAAGGTACTGCTTGCCAGGAAGATGCACAGCTGTAGGAACAACCTTCAATCAGGGGGAAAACAACTTTACCCACTACATATCTGTTTTTTAAAAGAATTATGAGAACATGTTTTGATCATATTCCCAAGCATGACAGAGATTTACTCTCTTCCTCTCAGATCCTTCAAATTTGAGAGGAAAGGAAGAGCTTTATTGAAATATGAGTTAATTCCAGCCACGTTGATTTGAGATATCTGTGATTAAAGTTGTTAGAAACAGAGGGAAAACATGGACTATCTTTATAACGACTTTAAAAATATTATAACGACTTTAAAAATATTGCCCTATGTCGATGTAGGGCAATTTGTCAATCACTTGCACTAAAAACATCTCGCCAGAAGAATTTTATCAATTCAAATATCTTCTGAAATATTTTTTGGTATATAACAGCTGAGGTGTATATCACTGAAAAGGTTTCATTTTGCTCTATTTGATGATGGATTTGCTCTTAAAATGTTTCAAAATGACCCTTTAAAGATAGCCCTTCCCTTTCGCACTCCTTCCCAAATAGCACAGAACATGATATATTCCACCAGAATGACAAGACTATAGTAAATCTATAACATTTCTGTTATATTTGAAGGTTGTTAGCTGTTCAAATTCAAATAATGCACCAAACGCTCACCATAACGTATTCTGTGTACTAGGCACAGCTGCATACATTAGTCCTCCTGTGGTTGTAATATGATACTTATACTTCGAACAACAGATATGCATGTTAAAGCTGTCAGAAAAAAAGAATTCACTAGCTTCTTTTACTTTGTTATCAATGGCAAATATAACAACACACCACTTACATGAACTACATGTACAACTAAGTGCATCACACAAGTCTGTAAAACTAGACTAGTAGTTTAGATTTGTAATTTTTTTGTAGTACGAAAAAATTATTCATATCTTAACGGTCAATTTAACTAAACAAATAAAGACCCTCTTGAGTTAAAAATTTACAGGTTTCCAAATAGTGTTTTCTTCAATACCTTAGTGTTCTCACCAATTTTTCAAAAATTTGCATGCAAAAGGGATTGGCTGTCTTTAACCCATTTTGAGATTAAAAAACCTACTAATTTCAATATGATATAATTATATCCAAAGGCACAAATCTTTGTATGTGTCATTTCCTTTATGCCTTTTGAGCACTCAGACTAAGCGGTAAGGGGCATTATAATCACCCCCTATTATTATTATTATTATTATTATTATTATTATTATTACTACTACTACTACTACTTCTACTACTGCTACTACTACTATTATTATCGTTATCATTCTCCTGTATCTTCCCCATAAAGGTAAAGAGTAGGCCATTCAATTGACTCCTTTGGTTAAATAACAAATGTCATCCAATTTTTTTACCTCCCATACCATGACTGTCTTCACGTGCAGACCAGTCGCCTGTAAGAAAGGTATTTGTTCAACATTCATTAGCCTACTTGTGGAAACCCAGGGAGGAGCTGCATGACCTGGGGACCCTCCAGCCATGACACACTGACATTTACCAGTATCCACCAGGTGAGATTGCCTGGCTTAAGGGCCAATTAGCAGCATCAGTAGGCCTACCCTTTCCACGAAGTCTTTGGACTTACAGTACTGAACAGAAACGGCCAAAACAGTGATTGGATATATATTTATAATTTAACGGATTCCAAAACAGCTGTCTCCTTATTGTGAAGGATGACAGAAAAAGGAGAATCTAACCACACTATTATGCTCATATACATGAATAATTGTCAACAAATCAACAAAAAAGTAGTAAGACCTGGTTTGATGTGAGGACTAAGAATACAGTGTAGGTGTAAAATGTCAACCTAGTCAATTCTTACTTTTTATATTTTCGGGAAGAGCATTTCTTTTTCTATATAATTATAAAATAATGGATCATAAAGTGAATGGATAATTGTCCTTTTGTCCTGAAGTAGGTTTACTTTAATTTTCAGATTCTGGCCACGAGAAACCCTTTACATACTCTTCATTTTCAATTCTAATAATTTTTGAAAGGATGAGATGTTCACATTGAAATTATCTGCTATCATTCATGAGTGGAAAGTACTTTAAAGATGTGTGTAGAATTTTGGCTTGGTTTAGTAATATTCCTTCGCAATGGTTGCGACATAGTTTGATATGCTGTTCTTTGTCCCATTCATCGCACAGAGCACTGTTACCTGGAATTAAACACTTCAGTAGAACCATAACTTTTTTCTCAGAAAGAACTTTTCCCCAGGTCAATGTACTTTCTTTCCATTTTTAGATAGGTCTATATGAAAGTTCATTTGTACTGAGTTACATGCTATTCTGCAGCTTAGAGTCTAATCTTTCAGACCTCTGCAATTAACAAAAACCCCACAACTGGACACTTTTTGGTAATTCTGTCATGCACAGTCATATCAGAGTGTGAAAGATTGATTGGCATTGCATATGTAATTGAATAAAAAATTATAACTACATTGTATGGACATGCACATTGATAAGACATGAATCAGTCCGTAGATACGCCTACACTGTTGAATGCTGGGTTTAGTGTGCTTGCAGACTGCATAATGTGTTTGTCTGGCTACTAATCCTTTGGCTGTAGATGAATATTTCTTTTACTGTGAATGGCTTAAATGAACTGACGAATTTATTATCTGCCAATTCCAAGATATGTAGTTTAAGTGACAAGTGATTTTTTTTTTTTTTTTTTAATGAACAAGGCTATAAAGCTGATATAGATTTATCCATCTAAAAAACAAATTTTATACATAAGACTGCATCAAATTGTTATCATAAATTCAGGCAGTTCAAACAAAGTTTTTATTCTTAACATTTGGTGGAAAAATATGTCTTGTTTAAGTGCTGCCTCATTCCATTCAAGCAGTAAACCCAACATACAATGTATTGTTTGAAATTGAGTAGTTGTGATGGTGTCACATCAAAGTGCTGTGTCCTCTTATCTGAGTCCTGACAAAATGGTCATGACTGCATAACTAATGAAGAAACAGAAATTCATTGATCTTTAATTGTGCCATAGTATCAAGTAATCATGACATATTCAGCAAAGTCTTTACTCTTTTCAAATAAGTTTAGGTTACTAAAATACCTGCATGAGAAAATGAGAAATAGACTGAATGCCTTTTTTTTTTCTCAATATAGTGTTTTCTTGGTGATGAGCAAGAGCACTGTTGTTTCATAGCCCATCAATGCCACTAGCTACAAAAGATTTTTTACTAAAGTTGTAAGCATGCCTAGAGCTTCTTCTACTACAAAGGCTAGATTGAATAAACAGACAAGTGAAGGAACTAAACAAAACTTAGTGAATGTTTTTCTCCTTTTTATCATGTTTTCAGAGGATGTCAGCGATCTAAACCGGCAAATGCACTTGAAGATTAATGGAGTAGAGACATCTGATCTGACAATCTGCGCTCCCTAGAATTGCAATTGATATGCACTGGTGGCTCTGCTTGGCAACATCTCAGGAATTCTTCCCATTTCTTTTCAATTTGGTCTCATTATCTCAAGATGTGGCTACAGGGGATGGGCTAAGATTCTATTGAGGATAGGTACTGTCCCTTTCAGGGTGGATAGAGTTTGTTGAACCCCGTCCACTGGCGGATCCAGAAGGTTAAAACAAAAGAAATAAAAAGAAACTAGAAATGTCGCTATGGCGACTGGTATGACTTCGCCATAATGCATGAGCCTCCTAATAGGTCTAGAAAGTACATGTGGACAATGTGTGATTTAATTTTCACAAAATTGGCAAAATATCAAAATGACAAGTTTGTCACAAATGTGTTGAATATTCAACTTCCTTGACCTAGGTTTAATTGGATGAATAGGAGAGCATGTTATTGGGGATTTAAGGACTTCAACTTGACTTTGACCCATTCATACGTTTATGCATTGAGTAATTTTCAAGGTATGGAGAAAAAGTGCAATTTCTGTATTGAATAGTACATTGTTACCATTTTCATCTGGGCTTTGAAGCTAAACTTCATAGGATAATCACTGTCAGGCAGAACATGCATAAACATGTAGTAAGTTTCAAGATAACTTGAGCCACTTCCGAGATATGGAGGAAAAAGTTAGTTCAGCACTTTCACTTGATCTTTGACCTTTTGACCTTTGAGGCAAAAAAAAGAAGGAAAAAAAAAACTTTTCAGAGAATCTCTATTAGGATATACATGCATACACCAAGTGTAAAAAAAAATCCTTCTGGCATTGCATAAACATGAGGGAAATAGTAAAATTGTGAAGTGTTGCCCTTGACCTTTGACCCCTGACCCCATGAACCCTAAATTCTCTAGATAATCACTGCCAGTCAGTACATGTATATATACTATGTTCCATGAAGAAACCTTGAACAATTTCCAAGGTACAGAGAAAAAAGTAAAGTTTTAATATTTTTACTTGACCTTTGACCTTTGACCTCATGACCCTAAACTGTCACCAGAGAATTGGGTAATACATGTATACACTAAGTTTCAAGAAAATATCTTCAGGCATTGCATAAATATGGTGGAAATAGTGAAATTTTATGTATTTGACCTTGACCTTTTGACCTTTGACCTTGAGCATGTACACCAAAAAGTTGATAGGCGCAACTTCACCCCCTAATACACATACATGCCAAGTTTCATTAGGATACCTCAAAAGGTATTTTAGTTCCGCTGTCCACAAAATTCATTACTGACGGAAGGACGGACGGATGGAAGGATGGACGGACGGACGGAAGGACGGACGGAAAGACGGACAACCCGAAAACATAATGCCTCCAGCACCACTTCGTGGCGGAGGCATAAAAATGGGGATGCGTGCGCCTCCTTTAATTTTTCAAAGGTGCCTCTCATTCACGCAATATCTGGATCCACCCCTGCTGTCACAAGTGACGTGTCTCTAAAGAGATGAGCTCATTTCTGCGGCTGTGAAACACACTTCTTTTTTTCCCTCCCTATTTCTATGCAGGTTGTCGCTTTCCTATCCTAACCGAATGACAGCATGTGGCAAACATTATTATCTGACCGAGGAGGGAGGGACTTTTCTGGGAACAGTCATTATCATGAGCGGAGGATACCACTTGGGAAGCTTGCTCTCCAGTTGACTATTGACTATTTTTAAACAGGATGGTCATTTTCTCAGAAAAAAAAAAGAACTCTCCTCCAAAGTCTCAGCCTTGCTAACAAGGGTTGAGTAACAAATGTTCAAGCCTATTTACAACTACATTCAGGTGCAGTGAAATATTTCTCCGTAACCCAGCGGATATTCAATAGTTTTGAATTGCTCTCTACATCAACAAAGTCGTTCATATTTCACAAGGACTGATGTAAAACTTCTTTGAATGGCCAGACAGAAAACGCATCCAAGAAAAATGTCATCTCTCATATTTCTCATAAGAGCTAAGTGTCTTAATGGTGCCATATTCACATCATACATGTACATGGTGATTACATTTACTCTCAGATTAATTGTATCTACAGCCCCATATATACCTCCTCTGTTTGAGAAAGTGGTATTTTTAGGTTTTTGTAGAGTAGGAGGAGTTTTTGGCTCATGTTTTGGCTTAACTAAGATATGGCTTTATATTTCTGGTTTCAACTAATCCTGCAGGGGTGGGGATTTTTTTTTTTTTTTGGGGGGGGGCACAAGAAAGTTTCTGTGGCAAGTAAACATGAAGTTGAGTTGTGTCCAAAACTGCTGATTTCATCGCAACTTTTGATGAATATTTTCAGACAACAAATCTAGAGAGCATACAAAATATTACACTCTCAGACTTGTAAATTTCATATTTGAAATTACCCCCACTTTCTATCTTTCTAGTTCTAGATACTGTAAAAGTGGAAATTTTCGCAGTGTTGAAATTTTTTGCACATTTTGCGCAACAAGAAACTAGTGCGAAAATAAAAGCATGCGAATATTTTTGCATGCCACATGTTCCAGTACTTACTGTCTTGATTCTGCGGAATTCAAAACATGTGAAACTCTTCTTATCGGGCCGAGCGTGAAAATATCCACTTTTACAGTAGTCATTGACATTCAGTGGAACAAGAATAACGCAAACTGAGGAGAGCATAAAAGTTTGAAATCACAAGACACTGATAACTAATACTGACATTTTCTCCATGTACCATAAAAAAGTGCTACCTCAGACAGATGATTTTTTTTTTTGGGGGGGGGGGGGGAGGGGGGTCATTATTAACCTTCCTGTCTTTTCTTTGCCAATCAGCACAGATGTAAGGGGAAAAATCATCATTACATAGAGACTACTTAAGCCCATAATCTCTATGAAGTCACTTTGGTGTTCCTATTGGACCTCAGGACATTGTAATACTCCTGAGTGAGCTTGCTAATCAACTATTATGTCAACTTTGGATGCATTTCTGAATGCTTGGGGAAAAAGGTTGGAAAGTCAATCTACATGCCCCAGTATGTGAAGGGTATAGAGTCAGTGTACTATGTATGATGTACAGCTCTATGCCAGCAAACAGGTGGTTCAAATAGTTCATGTTCCTGGCATTTATGATTTCCCCAGGCTACTGTGTTCTGGTCTGTTTGAAATAGACATCTGATAAACAACATAAATCAAACTAATAGGCAGGCATTAAATGTGTCGAGCATTGCCATGAAGTGCAAGTCCACGGTCATGTCAACTAAGCAATGAGTTTCAGTCATGGTGTGTGATTATAATGACGTAGGCCCTACATATCTCCACAAATGGATATGAAGAATACAATACTTGAATTTCTGATGCAGCCAGGAGAGGTACTACTGGAATACAACCAAATCCGTTTCAGAATAAACTGGTAAGTCCTCTCAGTCGTATTTTTATTTACCCTTTCGACTAGCAAGCTGATACTGTATTGTGAAGGGCAAGGGTTAATTAAAGCATACCCTTTTCATATTCCACATACATATGCCACTTGAATCAGAACTTGCCTGTCACCTGTATCTTTCAATTACAACTCAGTGTCAAGTTGAAGAATGACCCTTTTTCTTTCAACAGCACATAAGTATCATGATTTCAAAGCAAATTATCTTCACTGAATTTGGCTGATTCTGATCGAGTCAACCCATGTGTGTCTGTGCAGTAGGGGGTGGGGTGCATCCACTTCATCATGAAACATTTGGTGTTTTACACTTGGGTTTTTCTTTTCAGTAAGTAGGAAAAAGCAGACTGATTGTATTTGGTAGACCTGTATTTCCAGCATCAAAGATACAAACCTAGTATTTGGTAGACCTAGCTGTATTTTCAGCACCACAGATACAAACCTACATGTATTATCTTTTAAGTTCCCTACTGAAAATCATGTCTACTGTCATTGAGGATCAACAAATGAAAATGATTGTAGGTAGAATTGAATGGGGAAAAGGATGCTGCCCTAACTTCTTGCCCCTTTATCACACTCCATCCCATTGACAGTCAATGATGAAGTAATAGAATGAAAGAAGCATCATACAGCAAAACTTAACAGACTGCATTCCAGCATATCAGCACCAGGCTGACACAATCTGTCTAGCTATTCTGCAGTAATCATAGCAAGATCAGACTGGGGAAACTGGAAATACAACTGCTATAGGGTGGTTAGACTGCAGTCCACTCTAGACAGATAGCTACTGTTAAAAGTTGAACTAAAGAGAAAATAACAAAAGGAAAGTTATGCACAACACACTGAGAAGATAGAAAGCTACAATGCATTTGCATTCATTATACCAAGTGCAATATTACAGCACTCATTTTTGCCTTATAATCTTCTGTGAATGCAGCCAGACAAATTTTTATAATCTGGGAAAGGTAAAATAACCACATCTGCTCATCAAAGCTCTCTCGGTACATTCTGTGTGTTTGTGTGTATGCACTAATGACAATTTGTGTGCATGTGCATACGTGTGAGTGTGTGTGTGTGTGTGTGTGCATGTGCATACGTGTGAGTGTGTGTGTGTGTGTGTGTGCATGTGCATACGTGTGTATGTGTGTATGTGTGTGTGTTCGTGCATGTGTGTGTGTGTGTTTGTGCGTGTGTGAGTGTGTGTGTGTGTGTGTGTGTGTGTGTGTGTGTGTGTGTGTGTGTGTGTGCACCCGCATGAGCATGTGTGATGAGAGAGATGAGAGAGATGAGAGAGAGAGATGGAGATTGGGGAGATATAGGCTGGAACAGGAGGAGGAGCATTTGGCAGCACACTACTCTATCAATAACCACTCATCATCCAATTGGGAGCACAACATTAGATGGAGCATAGCGGCTGCTGCCTTCTCTCTCTTTCTCTCCTCCTTCTCTTTCTTTTAGATGTCTGTCTGTCTCTGATCTGAAGTATATAAAATACAATCAACTTTAAATGTGGTTACCTTTTGGCTGGAGCACTCCTAATATATGCACCTGGTAACAGAATGTTTGTGAGATACTAAGGATTACTACATCTCGCCACTGAGAACAATATCCTTGTGTGCTTGCGGATTGAAAAACTCTGATACTTTACCTGCAACTTCCCTGGACACAGTGTTGCCAATACTTCATGAACTGAAACACTAAAGGTAGGTGGTGACAAAATTTTGAAACAATACTTTTTGTATGTGTTTGTGTATTCTAATACTTTTGAATTGCTGAGATATTGATTCATGTGTTAGAGTCAAGTTCAGGTAAGATTTCGTTGTTTTACAGCTGAATTGAGTGTTGTACCTTACCTTCCTGAGAGGCAATTAAGGTTTACTTTATGTGGGGTAAAATTCCTTCCTTGGAAAAAGATGATAAGGTCATCTGGCTTAGGTTGATTAAGTGTGACGTGCAACTGAACCTTTCGAGATTTTTTGTTGTTGAATATCTAATGTAAGAAAAAAATAGCAAAATATCTATTTCTATTATTTCACTTGCTCCATTACATTTTTAAGTACCATATATGTATGTATGTCTCCTTGAAGACTCTATCATGCAATGCATGCCTTTTTATGAGCCGATAAGAAAATATTGGTGTTTCATCAGTGACAAGCACAGTAAGCAAGTAATAAATATTTCACTGCTCTAACAGTAACAAAGGTTTGACTGGTCTGACATAATAAATGTTTCACTGGTCTGACATAATAAATGTTTCACTGGTCTGACATAATAAACATTTCACCTGTCTGACATTATGAATTTTTCACTGGGCTGACAAACCCTCTGTTTACATGCAAGCAAATTTATATCAAAACTCGATAAAGAAATGACGTATTAAGAATCATCGTATCGCTGACAGACTTTTCAGATGCTAATCTCGACCATTCTGGAAAACGTCGTATAGATGTGCAGTTTCCCACTGCGCATGCTGTTATGGTCATGAGTGACAGCTATGGGGTCACCTTTCATGCATGCTCCCATTAAGTTCCGCCCAGTTATACCGTTCTATGGTCGCCATACGTTCAGACGCACAATGGGCACGATGGAATGCTGACTTATTATCGAGTTCTAGTTCGAAACAATGCTTCGACCCTCGTTTTCTTATACATCGTTTTGTTAGCGTTCAGACACGTGTATATAAATTCATCGTATAGCTCTACTGTTTTGGTATAGCTATACTGTTCTAGTATGGATTTTTTAGCATCTGAACACCCTGATAATAAAAGTTTCACTGGTCTGACATAATAAACGTTTCACTGGTTTTCCAGTCAGAGTCCTTCACACTTCGGTGTGACTGCTGTTGACTTGCTGCTCAGGATAGGGCTCATGATTTGTTAGTTTGTTTGTACTTGACTCCACTTCACCCAACAATTCTGCAAGATATTGCCATCGACGTGATTGACATTTCGTTGCATGTCTGGGAGAATGATGAGAACACATACAATTCAGGGAAGATATGCGTGGGAAAACAATGTGAATGCTGGCGAGGCCCATTAAAAACACACGCCTAACATATACCTGCGTCATTCTCCTGGACACACCTTCCTTGAATCAAGTGCGTTCACATCATTTTAACTGATGCACATTGAGCACAGTAGCTCTGTTGTTGTTGCTTTTTTCCTTTTTTCTTTTTGCTCCGTGCAGACTTTTACTTCCTGGTACCTAGCTAATAACTTTTGTTTGTCGTCTATACATGGAGAGGCCCAACTTACTGTAAAACGAGGAATGTTCGTATGCATTTGAATGCACGCGAGCCAAGATTCATGAAAATAAAATGCATGTGAAAATTCTTGTCTACACTATACGAATTGAATATTAGAGGCAACTCGCGAATATTTCTTGCCACGAAAAAGGCTGTCGGCTCCAATTTGAAGAAATTTCATGCCGCCAAAATATTATGTTTTACAATACCTGTGGTTGACATGTGAATGTGTTAGATACTGTACGAGCTGAAATTTTCGCATAAAGATATTTTTGTGAATTGCTACTTGGAGGACATTTTCGCGTGTTGTTAATTTCGCGGTTGCGAGAGTCTAACTGAACGTAGTTATTTTCGCAGTTCAAAGGCGATTCGCAAAATTCGCGAAAATAAAACCACCGCGAAAATTTCAGCTCGTACAGTATGTGGTGATTGATTGCTGCCACATGGGAGAAACTATTTGCCTGGTATGCATCCAGACTATCAGTAAACTAAATGAGTCCAAACACATGTACCTACACAGATGACAGATGAAATTTGTCATTTTCCCGGAAGAACGATGCGAATGCATGCGATTCTAGGAATGTATGCCTGGAGGACTGACATGAATGGATGCAGGGTTTTGTTAAACTTACTGGAGGATTATTTCACTAAAAATTTAAGTCAATTTCAAAGGGAACATATAGTTTTGGTTGAGACCTAATTCCAGATTTCTAAAATTTTTGAGCGAGATGAGAAACTTCTCATGAAATATGAAAGAGCATGTAATTCAAAATGGAATTTAATGTTTATTCGATAATTGGTTTTAAAATGGCTGAGATAACCAAAATAAGAGCAATCCTAATAAAAGGTGGGACCCACCTTTTATTACAATTGCTTTGTTCTACTACGTTTTTGGATGTCTTAACCATTTCAAAACTGATTTTCATTGAATAAGATTTCAATTCCTTTTAGAATGGTATGCTCTGTACTATTTCATAAGTGGTTTCTTGGTATCTCGCCAAAAAGTTAAAAGTCCAATCCTAATCTCTACTAATACTAGCAGTATACCATCCCTTTGAACTTTAAGATCAACTTAGAATTATGGTAGGCTGTGTATGACTTCAATAATATTCTTACTTTCATAAAAGAATGAGAATTTTGAAGACACTTTCATAGTTTCATCAATTAAAAAAAAAAACAGGGACATTTTTACTGTAAATTTCTATAACAGTTTAAAGTGGATTCTGAAGACATTGGATAAAACTGAAGCAAGAAATGAATGGCCTACCATAATATTCCAGTCGATCTTAACTTTTAAGTTTGACTTCAATTCTTCGTGAAACACCTTCCAGGCCTCACCAGCATTTGCCACTTTCTCCCGTGGAAACCTTCCTTGAATTATGTGTGTTCACTTCATTCCTTCAGGTACATGACGACAGCAGTCACAAAAGCAATCACAGAAACCAGACAAATTTGGAGGCACAAATAAAGCTATAGCAATGCACTTTAGAAAACAGAGATAACACACAGGGTATTCTTTACATTGAATCATACAAGACAATTTCATATCTACTGCTGATAGGAGAGAGATGTCCCAAGCACTGCCTTTCTACATTGTACTGACAGAGTCTCGCTTTAAGTCAGTTTAACAATAGAATCTGCTATTTGCAGAATCAAACATAATGAGCTGGCAAGGGAGGCATGCCTGTGCAGTGAATTTAGGATTTCTTAGGGTATTTCAAACCACTTAACATGAAAATTAAAAGAATAAAAGAATTAGGATTTTTTTCAAGGTCCTAACAGGATAAGTTATAAACATATTATTGTTGTTGTTGGCTAAATACTAGTGTTTCTGACCTAAGTTTTATTTTCTAAAACCCACAACAGATGTGAACACAAGGTAAAATCACACAAGTATACCAAGACATGTCACTAACTTTACACATGATATATGTGACCCTGCATCACAAAACAAACAAAAGGTCGCCAGACATGGATTTTTAGTTAAGAGTATTTTCTGAAAGAGCAGACTTTAAGCTTTAAAATGATGTGTAACTCAATTCACATGGACTCTTCTAACCTTATCTAAGTATTGGAAAGAAAGGACACACTCTGGAAAGTGTGAACTGAGAAAACAGGTTCTGAAGTATAGGGTGTGTTCAAGCGCTTAATCTTTACCAAGCTATGCTAGCTGTGGGATGAATGGAACAAAAAACATGATGTTGACCACAGGAGCAACAACAATGAAGGGATTACAAGATTAAGCTGAAATTGAGCATGCTTCATTAGCACATTCTATACATGATTAATGCCAACTTTCAATGCAGTAGCATCCTTCTTTCCAAAGTTATTGGAGTTGAAAGTGAAGTGTATGGACAGGGTTTTTGAAAAATGGGAAGAGGGTTCTATGAGAAACAACTAATCACACTATTCTACAAAAAAGTGTTCGAGAAAAACTGCTGAAAACACAAGTTCCTGTTTGTTTTATGAACCCAAACTTTGATATAATATATAAAAAAGACTTGCTCTTTCAGAAAATATGAGAAACTCAAGATTGGTTAGGTTGACCCATTTCACCTATTTTCAGTCCTCACACAAAATCACTGTGTTCGACTTTTTGTTCGTTTTGTGATGCACGGTCACATGTTTAGGTGATACACTAGTCAGCGTATCACCTAGTGTTTGTCAAAATCTTCCACTTTTTTTTTTTCAAATCGGCCATATCTTGTAAATACTCTATCTCAACAGTAATATGGCCAATCTTGAAAAAATCCATGTTAAGATAATTGAAACATGACAATGTCTATAGGATCCACATCTTTTCATCAAGTTCTGTTATGTGTGACATCGTCCAGGTACCATTTTGTTTTTCCTGATCATGCAATGACATCGCAATACACTATATTCCAGAAGCCCCATCTCTGTCGGCTCTGCTCCATTTCCTCTAAATATTACATGTCTTGCAGCTGAGACAACGAACATTTTTTACGGTGCATCTGAACTTTAATCACACGTGTTTATCAGGGTGAAAATTTGGATATTGAAGTAGATTTTTGATGAAATCAAGACAAATACTGTTTTTTCTTCTGTCCTATGTAAGCATTTAATATTCCACAGGGTTACTTCTGTGGGGACAAGTGACTAAGTGGATAAGAACTCTGCCTCTCGCACCAGAGGATCTGAGTTTGAGTCCGGCAAGACAAAAATCTCTTTCATTCTTTCTTTCTTTTTTAGCAGTTGATCTAAACTCTGATAGCACTTATGTGGAACTCATTTTATCGAGTAAACACACCAGATACTCATACACACCAATTTCCCTGTCTTTTGTATCGGATGCTGCACTGCTTTGACTGCTTAAAACTTTGACCAACTGATCATATCTAATAATAGTGACAAGATGATACATGGCTATTTTGATTATGCAAATAAGGGTCAAAGTTCATGTTTCAAAAGGCCTGTCTCAAGACCAAAAAGACTCTGATAACAATTTAGAGTCCTGCTTGATTTTGATCGTAGAAACGCAAAGACCTCTCCCTTACTCATGGAAATGAGAGTCAAAATTTAAAAATATAGAGGGTGAGATTACTTTTGAAGTAATAACCACAAACTTTTTAAAATGTACTGCTTAGATTTCTGTTTCCTTTCAAAAGGTGGTGATCACAGATGACCATTATCTGATCACCCCATGTATATTACATAATCTGTCTTAAAGTGACAAGGTTCATATCTTGTTTTTGGTGTATTTATTTTTTGAAACACTTATGAGAGTCAACCACGATTTGCCAAAGTACAAGTATTGAGAGCATTGCCTCCCATAACCAAAAGAAAAACGCATCCTGTATCAACATCATAACTTTTCTCACCAAAACTTGATACTTCTTTCTAATTGAATATATGTGGTGCTCCATGACACATTTAACCACTCGAAAAAATGTCATATGAGCTCTGGTTAGCAAAGAATTACAATTGGAAAATGCATGGCGTATACCTTTATACATATCACATCTGTTGCAGCTACTGTACTGTAAGCTGGTGAAGCACTAACAGGACCGCAAGCAGAATAACCACAGAGGAAAAAAACAAAACAAAACTGAGGGTAATGTGTTGCAGTTAGGCAGCAAATTAGGTTAGCGTCTTGCGTATCACCTCTTTATCCTAGCCACAAATCACATCACCACAAGCTGCTTGCACCTCGTGAATATAAAGACATGATACATCACATGCTGTATTAAAGGAGAAAAATAGTCTCCACACAATGATAATCTAATAGAGTTGTGAGCACGCAGACAGTAAAGGAGACTGCAAACTGTGGTGGCTTGACTGCAAAATAAGACACATGACGCTTGTTCAATACTGAAGAGCTTAAAGGGAGTCTTGACTACCTATTGTACACATTTCAAATTCCAGAAGCATTTAAGAATATACAATTTGACATCTTGAATTTGACATTTTTGTTAAGATATATACATTTCCGCATACTCCACTATATTCTCTTTTTAGTAAACTGTTTTATCTATCTGACTGTTTCTTCTTATCATCTGTTATATATTGGAAATACATTAAGACTTATCATCACACAAAAGGTTCAAGATGGGGGAGTTTTAAAAATACTAATTTCAGGAAATTTACGTTAGACAACGTTAACAGGCTTTCATGTAAACAGGTCACATCGCCAGTATGCCTCCAGTATTTTCGGAGATAAAAACATTTAGTCCACGGATGTAAGCAAAAATCACGGCGGGAATAAAAGTCAGGACCTCTGTTTGACAGTTAGTGTCTTGCGCAGTACAAAACAGAACCCACTGTTGATACTCCTGTAGGTTTAGCCCTCGTTAGACTCAGTGACTGTGCTAAAGATAATAAATACATCATCTTTTTTATTCCACAAGATTAAAAACATGCAAAATTGTTCTAACAAGACTGAGTACAAAATATTAGTCTCAAAAAATTCCACTTTTATACTAAGTATCATGCAACATATGCTTCAAAAACTATACCCTTGTGGAATGGGTGAGACTGTGACAAATTTAAACAGCTGACCATGCAAGATTATTACATTTCTACACTGAGTCATTATTTCCAAGTGTTTAACATAAAAAAGTTGATACATACTAGAAAACATCCTAACACAGATGCTTAATACAGTTGTGCATTAAACTCAAACAGTACAGCAGTTATTTCCCATTGTAAAATTGATACAGGAAAACAACAAATTAATGTACAGATAGGATTCAAAGGCTTAACTCTTCCCAGAAGAGAAAATAAGTTTATCCAAATTTGCCTTGAACACATGCCAGCTTCAATCAATCAATAGCGTGTTAATAAGGTGCCCCTAGCACAGACTAGTAGAGATCAATCTATAATTCACATTATCTAATTCTTGGTCTGTCCATCCATACCAAGGGTACAATCGTTGTAACCTGCATACTAGGCCAATTACAGTATGTTGACAATATCGACCTAAGAGGTTGAGGCCCAGTTACTGCCCACTGTCCAAAGGATGATTGCTTCATTAGCGAGGAGAGGTCATCTTTCTTAATAAGAGTCCCTACCAGGAAGCCTTTTTCATTGAATATGGATATATTTTAAGGCACGCAGCTGGCTCTTTCATATTTCTCATAGACACCAAGGCCTGAATTCACGAAGGTGGTACAATCTTTGTCCTTGGTTTAAACCACGGACAAAGACTGTGGTTTTGTATGGGACGACAAGTGTCGCATGGCCTATTTTGTCATGAAATCAGTCATTTTGTCGATGAAATGTTAACATTTCGTCAACGAAAAGATCATTTTGTTAAAGAAATAGTCATTTTGTTAAAGAAATAGTCATTTGGTTAAAGAAATAGTCATTTCGTTAAAGAAATAGTCATTTCGTTAAAGAAATAGTCATTTCGTTGATGAGATGACTGATTTTGTAACAAAATAGGACATGCGACACTTGGCGCCCCATACAAAACTATGGTCTTTGTCCATGGTTTAAACCATGGACAAAGATTGTACCACCTTCATGAATTCGGGCCTAGATGATGACTGTAGCCAGATGTGACTCATGTCTGTATGATGTAAATCATGGATGCCTCATGTCCACATTACTTAATGTTGACATTTTTATGGAAGTTTGTAAACATGGACCTCTATACATTTTTTCCTCTGTACTTCAACACCTTAAGGGACATCAACTCACTCAAGGCATCCACATACACTGTATATGTACATAATAATTTGTTTAACTTCTGTGGTTTTTTTTACCAAACAGGAAAAGGAGATAAACTACTCACATTATTATGCTAACAACATTCTATAAAGATTGTCCAATCAAATTTCATTCAAACATTTAAGTGACTTAAGTGACTATTTTGTTCAGCCCTTTCAGATTTTCCAAAACTACAAAATTGCATAAATAGCTAGAACTACCTTTACAACAAAACAAAGGTCAGTAATTTCTCATGGATGTTAAACATCCACATTAATCGATCTACATCAAACAACATGATAAATACAGATTCCTCAAAAGCTGGAGGTACTCCTGGCAGAGAATTGAACTGTTTGTACGTAGTAGATTCTACAATGACCACGGGATAAGTCCATGTTGCAAGAATGGGTCACAGTCACTGAGATGACCTCCTTATCTTGGGAAGATGTGAATGGAGTCTTTAAAAGAAAAAAAAGGGGGGAAATCGGTCACTGTCACAAGCCTACTGTATGACACAAAATATTTTCATGCAATGACATTCTTCGCGAATTGCCACTGACATTCAATGCATATAGTGTAGACAAGAACCTTCGCATGCATTTTAATTTCGCAAATCTTGGCTCTTGCGATATATTGACAATATTAAAATGCACAAGAACATTTCTAGTTTTTCAATATGCAAATCAAATGGCATGATGATGTCACTGCATCATACATCTCTTTCTGAGTTACACATAATCTTCACCAAAGTGCCATATTTGAGATGAATTCAATAAGAAGAAATGTCATATCCTTTTAAAACACTATCATTGTAGAAAAATGCTTACCTGATGTTTTTATATTAATTATATTTTCATGTGAGAACCCACAAAAAAATTGTTTGGCATTATCTCGTATCATTTCATTTGTATCTGAGATTGTTACCAGCATCACTGCGTTGAAACAACTACAAAGTTTCTAGCAGTCTCTTCTCTGTTCATTTGAAGTTAATTTTTTCTACTATCATGTTCATTTGACTTTTCAATTGTTATCATTGTCAGTTTGAAGACAAAGTAGTATCCCTTTAAGGTGTTCCCTGCTGAAAGTGTGCTACATTTATCTCCCTAGATTTCAGTCACAACGTAAAACGAAATTATGGTGTTACTTGACCCTCATGTCTTCATTTGATTCCCAGTGACATTAGCCAAAAGGAGGTATGTCCTCATAGTAAACACTGCAAAACACAGGAGTTCTTTCACACTTTATACAGGAAATCAGGGAAAATGTTATGAGGAGAAATACACCCCCACTTCTCTTTATTTCCCTCTGACATAAGGTCACTCAAACATTAAAAAAAAGAAATGCATCTCATAACACATATACAGGGTAAGCACATGTATACATGTAATAGTGTCCACATTGAACATGCCAAATGGGAAGTTTTTTCATTTTATTCCTCTGTGGAAGCAATGGCCATACATCGTACAGGCTACCACAATCTCGGAACACTCACATTTACACACCTATACCTTACACCATTTCCCCCTTCTCATCCTTTCCCTAAAAAGGGGGAGGGGGATTGATAAATTGTTCCAACATATGTTTGAACGCATTGAAGTTGTTTTCAAAAACGATCCAAACAAGTCGTCTCTAACAATCTTTACACATCCTCTCTCATCCTTTCCCTTGCTTTCATAGCATGCTGCTTGTCTTGTTTGCCGTTTTGCCCCACTTCCTGGCTGATCAAGGAGGTACTAGGCAAGCTTGCCTAGTACCTCCTTGGGCTGATCAACTACTTCTATGTTTCAGCCGCCGCCAGAGCTGTGATGCCTGGAAAATGCATTTGTGCCCTCTGGGCGTGCAAGTAAGACACTCAAAGAACAGCAGGGATCTTTACATCTTGATTCAGTCATGGGTCATTGCACACACTGTTCAGCTTTGATTCTACTCTCTCTCTCCTATGCAGCTTTTCACAGATCTGACAAACAGACTGTCACCATCTATTAAAGATAATATAAAGTTTTGGTACCTCAAAAGTTTCCCTGATTTTCCTTGTCTTAGTTTGTGTTTCAGGTTAAAGTACCTTTCATATAACTTACACTGTGAGACTTACTCCCCCCAAAGTGCTCTCATGTCTTGGTAATCATGCAATAATGGTTTCGTACCAGAGCAGAGCGGGCTCTGAAAAATTCGAACTAGCCATTAGTTTGACTCGACGCGGTACCGCGAGAGTCAATATACACGTATTGTATGAAACCATTATTGCAAGATTACTAAGACATGAGAGCACTTTGGGGCGAGTAAGTCTCACAGTGTTAGTTATATGAAAGGTACTTTAACCTGAAACACAAACTAAGACAAGGAAACTCAGGGAAACTTTTGAGGTACCAAAACTTTATATTACCTTTAACCCGTTGAGGACGGACTGATTTCGCTACAACACGCATTTCCCATAGACACCTGCCAAGTATTCTCGGGATTCGTCCTCAACAGGTTAAGAGTCAATTCTTTAGTAACATCCGCTGCATGCCAAATATGCAAGCTGAACTAATTATAACCGCTTTGTATGCAGCAGCCTTAATAAGGTCATATCACCTTAATGACATCTGATCAAGTTGACTAGATTGAATTTTGCTCAATGCCACCCTGACATGGGATATATCAATTTGAGTGGCTTGTTGACTGCCAGATTCACGCAAAGAGAAAACAAACAAACTGCCAAGGTCATGGTCATTTCTCCTCAAGATAGTAGCAAAATTAATCATGCTCGCATCAAACGCTTACAATCACAAAGTGCAATTTACTTAAATTCATTAAAGAGACTTTCATCCAACTTCTCATGCTCACAGTTGCAGTTTCCTCTCACAGAGCACAAGAGTCTGCAGAGATTAGCCTTTCTTCATCATTATGTTTAGAAGTATTGGCTCTTAATACATGGCCATGTACTGTACTATAAGCAGACATTTTTGTAAGAATATGTACATGTATATATATACATATATATATTAATTTTTGCACTCAGTGCTGTTACATGAATTTCATGTGTTCTTTACTTTTGCTTACTGTCAACATATCACTGATGATAGCATTATATATTTAAGTATTGATATCAACCATAACAAATTTTAAAAAAAAATATTTGCATATTTTGCCCTTCATACTGGTATCATATCATACAGAATGCACACACACACACACACACACACTAAGTTATATCACAAAGTATCCTATGATTACAGCTTTGTTTGTTAGGGTAGGACACATAGGGCTATCATTATATCAGGGTATCATAGTCAGATAGTCTTCAGATTATTTCCCCCATAGTTGATGAAAAGTCTCACCACCTGGCATGCGAAATGATGATTTTTAGCTAGATATATCACTCTGCATCACAAAACAAATAAGTTTCTTCTTCTTTTTTTTAATAGAATTTTGTTGAGAGATTCAAATTTCTGGCAAGGGGTTTCATATCTTTTAAATGCTGTGAACGTTCATCAAATTAAAGGACAATGAGTGAGAGATTGAAATCCAACCTGTATGAATGCTTCCATCCTGTCTAATGGTATACACTAACTCACCTTTTTATTGTGCTTAGAACAACACAGGTATTTGAATTCTATAGCAAACCAGAATAGAAGGATTATCAGATGACCTGAAATTTGGCATGCTCATTGACATCATCCTATTCAAAATAATTTCATATTTAATTAATTAAGGGATCAATACTGGGCCTCCTTCTGTTCTCAATCTTCATTGATGATTTGGGAGATCTCTGTGAGAATGCGCTAGATCTATATGCAGGTGACTCCAACCTGTTTTGCAAAAATTAGCTCACCAGAAGCAGAGGCAATTAGTGCAAGCTTGAACAGAGACTTGGAAAACACAAATTCATGCTTTCCAAGTCTCTGTTTAACCGTGCACTAACTGCCAAGAGATTGGATATGAAGGGTGTCCTTTGAGCTAGCCAAGTGCAATGCTCAAACAATGTCAACAAAAAGACAACCATCGTGGACAGACTTGTACTTTGGGAACACAAAACTCACAGAAGTACAATGTAGATGATCTGGAGATATTGGGCATTACGATTGACCAGCAGCTTTCCTTGAATAAGCATATATCAGGAACATCTCTCGCAGAGATGGACAGAGACTTGGTGCTCTTGGAGGGTAGCGTCTAAACTGGATGCCCCCTGAGAGAGCCACAGTGTCCAAGGTAAAGATTAAAAGTATCATGGAATGAGCTTCACTGTGCTAGATGAATTCCTTACCTACAACACTTCAAAGGCCCTCAGATGCATAATCAGAACAGATGAGGACAAGGCATGCATCACCCTAAATATTCCTTCACTTCACCATACATGTCAAGTTGCTGCTGCTGCTGTCGTCCTGTACCACATGGAGACTTGACTGTGATCTCAAGACTTAAAAAAGCTGGTTCCTCTACCTTAGAGATTGAGTAGAGCAACTTGCTCCAGCCTATCAACACTGAATCATGCTCTTGACGAACCCAATTCTAGAACATAATCAACTGTCTGAAACAGTCACAGTCTGAATCAGCACACCAGAAAACATTGTTGGCATGATCAAAATTACAGAGGGACACAGTCCTTACAATAGCCGTGTCCATTATTACCACTGCAGATTGCATCGCATTCTACATTGTACTTATAGGCCAAACTATTTTCTTCGTTACTATTCTCTTCAATAAGGCAGCTGTGAATCCCTGCTCAGACTATGATGCTATTGAAAGTCACAAATCACTTTTCTCCCATAAGATACATGCATTTGAAGCCTTCATTTAGAAATACCATGATTATTTCCTCCATCGAGGCAGGATTTTACTTTCACGTGGTAGAATGACAAATCAATAACAAAGAGCTCAAAAATTTCACCAGACACAGAGGAACAAAATTGTATTTAAGTCAGAATTTAATCGTTTGTGATGTCATTTGGGCAGCAGCACTATATGCACACATATCTGGAAAAGTGATCAGTCACTCATATTTAGCCTTTAGTCCTCATTTGTTTCTTGATGGATTCGGATGTAGAGCATAAACTTGGGATAGGCAAGACAGGAGGAGAAGGGACAAGTTGAGGAGAAGGGGCTGGGGTGGGGAAAGGAGCTTGGTTTGGGAGAAGATGCTGGGATTGAGAGGAGGAGCTGGGATGGTAAGAAGTGGGTGGGTGCAGTGAGAGGACAGGGGAGGGGGAAGGGATTGGGGAGGAGAAAAGGGTTTGGGGTGAGGAGAAGGCACTGGAGAGGGGAGAAGGGCATAGGCAGTGGAGAAGGGGATGGGCAGTGATATAGAGAAGAGCCTGGGAAGGGGAGAGGGGCTGAAGAGAAAATTAAGTGCTTGGAAAGCTAAGAAAGGTAAAAAACAAAAACAAAAACAAAAACAAAAACATGCGTCACAATTAAGGCCTGAGAAAGGGGTTTCAAGGTGGTATCTTGGTGCATCACACTATTAACAAGTTCAGATGAGCAATTTCCTACCCTGCTCTACAGTGACCTCAGACATTTGAGCCATTCTCTGCCCCTTATAACTGACAGAGTGTCAAATGGGTCAATGCTACATCTACTTATCCTGCCAGCAAACTTGAGAGATCTTCTTACCCTTGAACTCTAAATGTGACACAGTTGATTTACTATATATCCACTGACACCCTCAGATAGCAAATAAGACTTGACTTAATTACTGCATGTCCCCGACTTGCTCATTTTGACCAGCCTAGGTCAATTCAGCTACAAGACTATTTATTGCTAAAGCATGGCTCGACGCTAACTTTTTTGTTTAGTGGCCCGATGGGGCCACCAAAATCCTAAATTTCAAATTTTTGGTGGCCCGAGAGAAAATTTGGTGTCCCGAAAAAAAAAAAAAAACAATAAAAAACATTAAAAGTCCTTTTTTTTTTTTGATGAGTCAAATATTTAAGATTTATGATAGTAAGAATTAGAAGTTGGACATATCTACTCATAAATAAACTTCAACAAACTTGCAACACTCACTCTCAGGCACTCATTCAGTCCTTTTCATCCATCCTTTGAACAAATTTAACTGCTAATTTCCGGCGCAAAAAGTTACGAATTTATTTACATGCTTTTCAAAAAATTTTGGTGGCCCGACTTTCATTTTTGGTGGCCCCGGGCCACCGGGCCACCGTTAGTGTCGAGCCCTGGCTAAAGGTACTCAAATACTGGGCTTCTGCTTCATTCAGTCTTTGATTGTCATTATGTATCATTGCATCTTTAAATTACTTTTCTTTAATTGGTGATGAATAAAGAACTGAAGTCACTAATTTTGTCATCAGATTAGGTTTACTGTGATGAAAATTAAACAAAAGAGAATAATTGTTTTTACAAATTCAAATGGAATTCCTTTTTAATACAGTACTATGACTCAGGATGGCAAATTCTAACATGAGCCAAGAACGTAGGCCCATTATGATGTACACTGAGAATAAAAGAGAGTAGGCCTTTAGTAAATATTAATGACATCAGAAAGAAATTGGTATATTATGAGCTTTGAATGTACCTTTACATCATCAGGCTGAATTTACTCTGGATATGTCCTGATGGGCTACATTTTGTACGGAAAAAAAAAACCAGAAACAGAAAAAGATCTATTTTACTTTTAACATTTTATGTGTTCTGCAATAGTAGAAGTATATTGATTCTTGTCACATTTCCAGGCCGTAAGGCAGAGATCTTATCCATTACAAAATTTTGAGTGAAATTATTTTCAAGAATTTGATTTTTTTTTAAACTGTAAAAGAAATGGTTTCTAACAAATTCTCACTGCATCTTTCAAAACCCTTAAACATGAGCAGTATTAACATTAGGGGAAAAAAACTAGGTGAAGATCTTTTTAGACTTGTTTGAGGTGTAGAATTTACGATCGTATAAATCACTTTGTAAAGATGTAAATGATATTTGATTGTGAATGAAGTATAAATCAGGAAATGATGTCTTACCTGGCACAATGTTTTTAGAAGTGGTCCTGAAAAAGGTTTATTTGGGCAAGATTTACAAGGAAGGGAAGGTAAAAAAGCACAAGCATCTCCGGTATAATGCCTTCTATGTCCTTGTTTTGATTAAATTACTCAGAAAAGCATTTAGTGTGGGTGACATTTCAGTAGCGAAAAAGCTTTCAATACCCAACACTTTCCTTCCCATTCAATCTTAGCCACTTTTTGAACTGGTGCCAGTGCCCTCGTTTTATTACAACATTATTGTATAGACGTGAGCATTGCTCGCGAGGAGGGGCAAGAGCCAAGTTGTTAATTTTAGATGTCTCTTCTCGTAAAACTCAGTCCCCTGGGCGTCATGCCGTGAAGTGGGCCACGATGGTTTCTCGAGGACAATTTCTCTGAAACCCAGCACCTTGCTGGAAATCATTGATAAACTGAGTTCTGTTCTGTAAATACTGAACTAAAAGAAGAAAACACTTTACTAAAAGAAGAAAACAAAACAAAACAAAACAGAAACAGAAGAGAATTAAAGAAATTGTGACAATGAACAGCTAATGTATATTTCCATGAGAATAAAGTGTCCGGTGCGTAAGACCTAAGGAAGACATGGTGTTCGCATGTCACACGTATGCTTCCCAGTGGAGCATTAAAGTTTCTCAGCAAGGCATGACAGTGAGGATATTGCCCTGCCATACGTGCAGGATACTTGACCCGCATCAAGGATTTCAGAAAAAACACAAGGTGACAGCTGCCATAACTGAATCTCTCATCTAACAGTAATAGTAAACACAGCTCAAACCACACATTCTTAGTGCTTCCTCCCCCATCAATTATATTTTTTTTTCGCATCATAACTGGAAGTGAAACAATAAAAAGACACCAATTATATCAAAATTCAATCAATATTAAACTCCTCATGCTGAAATTAATATTCACATTACTACTACTTTGTTTACACATTTATCACTTTGACTGTTATTATTGTCACTGTAATTGTAACATTTTATTACTATTGTCATCATTATACTGTATATGCTATATATTTCGAGAGTCTAAATTTTCGCAAATTGGAAATTTTTGACGATTTCGCGAGTGGTTAAATTCGTGATCATGGAGTCCTGTACTGAATGGAGAAATGTACATGCGTACGTCACATCCACATTGGGATCAGAGTCAATATTTTCGTGTGTTTTTAATTTCGCGAGTAGCACCCAACTCGCGAAATTCGGGAAAATATTCGGCGTATACAGTAATCGTCATAATCATTATTTGTGACAATCCAGCTAAAACTCTCAAAAAGTAGCAGATTAAGATTCTTTGTAATGGACCAATATCTGTCTTTTGGGTTGACTGACTCAAATCTTTCAAGTCTGTCATTTTAATACCTTGGAGAGTAATTTTTTTCTGTACTTACTGTCAAAACTTGGCAGCTTAAATCAAAACCGAAATTTGGATATGAACAGTTTTTCTGTACCATTTTTTTTTTTTTGCTTTCAGACAGGCACTGCTTGCCCTGTGAAGTAGAACATGTTTTTCAATGATACCTCTGTACAGCATGCCTGAGTGACCCTACTCTTAAAAAAGCTAATGTTCTTTTCTCCCTTTTCTACAAAAATCTCTCTTAAATCCACCACTTTAGGGAATGGGTCAGAATGGTCCAATTTTACCAAGTTAAATATCATTTTAAAGCTATCTAAGAGCTTACTCTTTTAGACTATACGTAGAAAATGGAAAGTCACTGCAGCCTATATTTTGTGGGTTTTGAACTGGGCGGTCACATTTTACTATCAGAAAATATAATCCTCAATTTCGCTGTAATTGTAATCACAGACCCATTCTGTGCTTTACTTGCCCATTGGCTTACACTTTCAACACAGATATCGGGCAACTAATTGTCAAGAAAGAGAGATTGATCAATCCCCTAATCCCAATTGTGTCACTATGGCTTTCCTGTTGGACTGAGACACACTGCTGCACCTGAGTAGACTTGCTCATTTTACAACTATGTGTTGTAGGTTAACTTTGTATGGATTTCTAAATTGCAACTACTTGAAAAAATTGCCCTACGTTGACATAAATAGGGAAATTTGTCAATCAGGTGCAATGAAAAACATCTTGACAGAAGAATTTCATGACTTTGAAGGATTTCTAAATGTTGATAAATTCACTTGACAAGTAAAGCTATAAAGGGTGAATGTTATCATCGCTACTTTAAAAGACGATTACATGCCAAGATACAGCCTAAATGCTGTAAAATTTATTTTCAGACATCCCCAGAAAGCAATTACTGACAGTTTATGGCCTAATTTTCAGAAATTTCAGAATTTTCAGGAGGTAAATAAATCATCTGCATATCATTTGAAGATGGGCAGCTTCCTGATACATCTTGTGATGATGCACATTAATCTTGTTCTTAAGGCGAGCAGAGCTGACATTTCTGCTCATCATCAAACACATCTGATTCAATGTTTGTCATTGCTAATGAAGAAGTCGAACCGAGCAAGAGAGGCATTTCTGGTTCAACCCTCCGGTGGAGTAATCAACCTAGATGAGAGTTTCATTGCTCCATGGTCCCTGAGAATACTTACTGAGCAAACCAAGGAAGAAATAATGAGAGATAGACGAGATGGAAGGAGGGAATTAGAGGCAGTCAACCCCATTCACACTCAACTAAAGCCCACTTCTTACACTGCTTCAAACCATGTCAACATAATCTCCAATCCAGATCAAACAGACTGGACTTGGCAGTGGCAAGTCCAGTGGGTATCTTCAAGCCATCAATAGGAGACAGTTTAGCAGTTTGAGCCATTTCAGGTTTGGCAAAATGTACTGCACACTGGAACAAATTTGAAATACAGCTTTTAGCCTACCCAGAAGTTATCGACGTGGGGGTTTGTGGCATAGTGGATAAGACTCTCGACTCCCAATTGGAGGATGCAAGTTCGATTCCTACCCAGTGTTGCGGACCCACCACGTCCTTCTTGACCCAGGTGTACAAATGAGTACCTAGAATGCTAGGGTGAAATGGCAGGGCCCTCTAGTAGGGCTGTGGCAACACTGAAGAGGCTACCCTGGATAAAGAAGACATTATCATTATTACTATCATCATCATCATCATCATCATCATTATTATTATCATTATCTAGTAATTATTTTCATGGTTCCATAAATGAGACAATGGACCGCCAATCCCTTGTTTCGAGTCACATGTCTACAGTGGGTGTGGCCTTCGAAAGACACTTAATTCTCATTGGCTAGCTCTTCAGAGGAGACTGAAAGCTGTCTGTCCCTTGAAGGGAACCCAAACCCAAGGAGCAATGTGGATTGAGTGAAAGCAGCAACATATAATAGTAGAACATACCTGTATCAGCGAAAGTTTGAGGAAAATTGGACAATCTATGCAAAAGTTATGAATTTTTTTAATTTTGGCGTTGGAACCACTGGATGAGGAGACTACAAGAGGTTATGGCGTCATGTGTAGACAACAATTACAAACAAATATAAAGGGAAATCCACAAAAATTCATTTTTCATGAAAATCACACATTCCATCAACTTGATCCTGACATAACTGTTAAGGGTAGCAATTATTCCCCCTGCTTTCTGAAAGCAGTTACCGGTAGTCAAGTGCTCTTTCATTATGCTAGAAAAGCGAATTTCTGTGGAATTTTCTTTATCCTAGTAAAATGTGGGTCTCACTTTTTATCAAGATCACTTTGTTTGGGATATCTCAGCCATTTCATAACCAATTTTCATCAAATAAATTTTGAATCCCTCTTAGAATTACATGCTTTTTTGTATTTCATTAGAGGTTTCTAATTATCTCACAAAAAAGTTGGAAACCTGAAGACCCATCTCAACCAAAACTATACCATCCCTTTAATTGCTTGCTAATGAGCATTAATTGCTTCCATAATGGTCATGTATGAGAACTTAACTGAAATCAATTAATTATTCGGTCAAGCTGTATGACACAGTACTAATGCCCTACCATAATACTGAGTGTGCGGCAGTGTGATTTATTGCACTTGTAGATTTCCTGAAGAGTTGAATAACACAGTATGTGCAATTGATCTTTGGAAAATAGGATACGGTGACAGGAAATCTCCACAGTTATTGGAGATTTCCAAGCAGGCATGCAGGCAGAAGTGGACACTTGACCTGTTTTCTGAACTTGCTATTGAAATGGATCACTGTGGGTCAAATATTGGGCTGTAGTTAGGGTAAAAGATACAGAGGGAGAGAGAGAGAGAGGGGGGGGGGTGAAAAAGGAATCAACTACACGATCAGCTAATTCAGATTATTACCAATCACTGGAGGTAAGGGATGTATGTGTAGGTAAATTAGGCCAAGCCAAGGAATGGGGAAATAGGGACATAGCAAATTTGACTGTGAGATGTGCAGTGCTGATTAGCTCCTCGTCCACTCTATTCTAAAAATGGGAAACTTGACAGCAATGGATCTAAAGGATACTAAAGTAAGAATGACTGCACTTCAAATAAATCACTTCTACATCTTACACATTTTATTCCTCTCCAACAAAATCTCTTGCAGCTCTTACATTATTTTTATTTTTTTCACTATAGGCTTAGCACTTGCTCAGAAAGGCACATGTATGGAAATGCTTAATTTAGTACTCTCTTCTTTCCGCCTGACAATGATTTCATGTATGAAGTTACTCCTCAATAAATGTGACTGCACATTATGACATGAATTCAATTAATTGGTGGTAATATCATTTATACCAATACTTGTCATCCATAGTGTTCATAATCATGAGTGAAGGGGGAAAGTAACCTGGCAATGGTGGAGATTTCAATTAATTTCTAATCATGGCAAGCTCCAAATTCCCCAACATAGAAACAGTCTGATAGACATACCAGAAAATGTAAACAAATCTGTCACCACTCCTCAAATTTCCAAAGGAGTAGTTTCATTTATATGGTACAGAAGACTTGAGTACATGAATGTCTAGGGTATGGAATATCAATTACAAAATACCCTCAGAATTGACACTTGATAAGAAAACATTGTTGTTACAAGAAGGGGGCGGGGTCAATGGATCATAAAATACACAAAAAGTTTTTTACCTAGAAAATTGGATATTACAGCCATAGTGATGTTGTAATATCTTAAAGGGATTGTATAGTTTTGGTTGAGACCTACTTTCAAGTTTCTAACATTTTTTGGTGAGATAATGAGAAACCTCTTATGAAACATGAAATAACATGTAATTCAATGAGGAATTCAATTTTCATTTGATGAAAATTGGTTTTGAAATGGCCGAGATATCCAAAACAGAGCGATTCTAACAAGTGTGGGACCCACACTCTTTTACGATAGCTTTGTTTTACATCGTTTTTTGGATGTTTCAGGCATGCCAAACCCGATTTTCATCAAATAAACTTTGAATTCCTCTTAAATTGGTATGCTCTGTACTATTCCACAAGTGTTTTCTTGGTATCGAGCAAAAAGTTAAAAGCCCAATTCTCATCTCCACCAATACTGTACCATCCCTTTAATAGCTATCTGCCAACGACCCGTCAAGAAATGAGTTCAACATAATGATACTGTCCATGTGAAGCTAATAGGTAAATCAACAGTACAGATGGCGCGCAGATTGAATAATATATCTATTATTACTTCCTGCTTTGAGACTGATTCTTAGACTATAAGCTGTATGCCAGTCACTGAAATGACATATGTCTAACTTGATGGCTGTGAATATTATGATGAAATGCAAGCACAGACATACAATTATCCAATTACACATGACAAGTTTGGACATTTCTGTTTCAGTGAGTAACTGCAATAATCATTATATTGTTGAATTACTGAGTATAGTCATCATCATTCACTCAAGATGCAGATGAATGGGAACATGGGCTTGACAGGACAAACTCACTGTACCATAACCTTGATTCTGGTCTCAATAACATACAGGGACTTGGATGAACAAAGTTCATGGGCCTTTGCCTGGCTAATGAAAACTATTTTTTCCCACTAATTTATTAGAATCAGCATACTATTATTATTACATTACATGGTCTTGACAAAGCCAGATCGGGGATGCCAAGTTCATAAAAATTTTATGAGTGAGATTTTCATGACTCGGCATCTCCGCATGCGAATGTGGGCGCGAGTAAGGGTGTGGGAGGGGTTTTTCCCCCTGTGGCCTCCCACGGTAGGGAGCTTTTTTAATTTTTAGCTCTTAATGGTGCGATCAGGTGCATACTTAAGTGATTATTTTTTACTTATTTTGAAAGACAGAAGGGAAATATCCCTTCATTTGCAACCATTACTTTAATCTTTTGAGCTATGCTCATTATTATAGGTCCAAGTTGCAGACTTCGCCCGAGGCGTGAGAAAAATGGGTGCCATGCACGAGATCGTGAGATGGCCCCTAAATGCTTGAGTCTCACGCAGAATGCGTGAGACTTGGTAGCTCTGCCAGATGCAAAGGGTTCCAAGGGAAAATTTCATTTTGCCCTTTGTGGGTGATCCAAAAGCTGTAATACTGAAATCCTGCCAACAGCTAATGAGAAAAGTGTTAAGATATGACATATTTATGTTAAGTCATTCACTCTTGACCTTTGACATTTTGATCTTTACTCCAAGATGCTGATCTGGGCAGGGCATGACTGCAATCTCTTGTCTTTTATTGTTTTATTTTTGTTTTGTTTTGTTTTGTTTTTTGAAGATGTGTAAATCACACCTGTGTTACTTAAACAGATGGGTAAACATTTGATAACTTTGTTCCTTCTGTTTCATTAGTTTTGATTTCATCTTTATTTCATCCGCAGACTAAATAAAAGAGGATGGAGACAGCAAACTGGACAACAGCAGCCACCAACCCACAACACGATGTCTCCTCAGTGTTTGACGACCCAATACACATCAACATCATTTCCATCCTCTACATGATCATTGCAGCGGTGGGCATGCTGGGAAACATCCTCGTCGCCGTGGCCGTGTCTCTGTCACAGAAGCTCCACACCGTGACCAACGTCTTTGTGGTGGGCCTGAGCATGTTCGACTTCTTCACCTGCTTTGCTCTGCCGTTCCAAGCGGTGGCTGTTCGAGCCACCGAGGGTTGGCCGCTGCCAATGGGGATATGCAGCATGGTGGCTGGCATGGCCGTCGTCACGCAGTCGGGGAGCGTGCTCACTCTGGCCATGATCAGCATCAATCGCTACCTCCTCATCACGAAGCCTAAGGAGATCTACCAGCAGATCTACACTCCCGTGAGGACTGGTATCATGGTGGCGTTCACTTTTCTCTTCCCGCTCACCATGATCGTGGGACCAGGCATCAACAGTCTGGGATATAGCACAAAGTATAAGGTGTGCTTGTGGGACACAAACAGGAGATCCGCCATGGTCCTACAGAGCATCGCCGCCGTGGCTTTCTTCACATCCACGCTCATCATCATCTGCTGCTACACCGCCATCTATCGCTTCATACGCAGACATCTCAAGGATATGCATACCCGCTTCCAGAATGGCCATCCCAACGCCAATCACCATGCCAACCACGCACTGCAACCACCGCTGCCGCCCACCCCCTTTCTCTTCACTGGACTCAACAAGCGGCAGCTGGAGATCACCAAGAATCTGGGATGCGTAATGCTCGTCTTCTTTGCCTGCGTGCTCCCATACTCGTGCATCCTGCTCTATCCCACAAATCAGGTCGCTGGGATCTACATAGCCATGCTCTTTCTCCTGCCCTCTACCATCAACCCCATCCTCTATGCTGCCAAGCATCCCCACTTCCGAGTGGTCTTTCGGTGCATGCTGCACTGTCAATACTCAGCGATACCCAAGCCCTCGAGATGCCTAAAGAAGCTTGCCAGGCAATCCTCTGCCAGGAGTGACATCATTACGTGAAATGCTATGGCTTTCTCTTTAATACTTAAAGTTTAAACAAGAAATGCAAAAATGATGGCTTATTTTTCTTTAATTCAAGTGCATCTCACGTACCTATCTCCGATTTGCAACTGATTGACAAATTGCCCTTCATCGACATAAATAAGCACTGAGTTGATCAGTGTTTCAGTTGCAATGAAAACATCTGGACGGAATAATTTAATGAATTTGAATATCTCCAAATTTCAAAAATTTTATCAGCAGGGGAATGGAGCCACCTTAATCAGACAGCTCTCAAGGAAACCAACACTTCCTTCCTGTTTAGCAAGCCAAGGACAGACATTCACCCACTGTCTTGTGATCACTGCTGAGTCAAATCTATGAAGTGAACTTCACAAAGACATCCTGCTGTCTGTGGTTAAAGACAGTAAACTTTCAATATCTGTTCATTGGGATAAAATGTATTCTGAAAATATTTCATGAATTATATCAATCATGCCAGTGGTATATTCTGATAGTACTCTGACATATGACCAGACTGTTGAACATATTCCTCGTAACAAGATCAGTCTTCAATAAGATTTTGTTTGCAGGGACCTTACGTCGATAGTTCTGGAGGCGAATACAAAGTGGTCGGCAGTTTGCACCAATCAAAACATGAGTGGGAAGTCAGCAATGGTGTTCACTGAGAAATGATTTGTTTTGTGTTGTGTGCATTGTGTGTCAGCTTCCTGACAATTTCCAATCATATTTGGCTATCATATCAATTGCATCCGATGTTAATCTACTCTCATTTTCTCTTGTCTTCACGGAAACGTCACCCCACGTATATGACTCAGTCAATGCAGAAACATCAGTACAACACATCAGGAAAATCAGAATATCCATTCACAAGTTATGAAGTTTTGAAGCTTGTGTTAAATCCATTTCCTGTCATTGCAGGATAGGAAAAGTTCAAGAGTTCACAATCTCACAATATTGGAATGCTACACAGAAAATAAAAAGAGAATTCCAGAAGTTTTCTTCTTTTTTTTCAGCATAATGGAAGGCCATATGACTTAGTATCTCTTTCAGAAAGCAGGAAGAATGATACATTATCCTTGAATGCTGGCAACAAGTCCTGGGAATATGTTTCTTTTTTGTTGCTGGTTTATTTTTCATGTAAAATGTCAAACAACACAAACTCTTGTGTCTTCTTATCCGCGGATGATGGTATTTTTCACCAGGCATTCAATTGCTAACTCTCTTGGAGGAGTCTGCGCTTTTGAATGTTTCCGCAACAGATATATGGCACTACCAAAATGCCGTGGATCATCATCATCATCATTATCATGGATTTTACCAAAAACATTTAGATAATCATACCTTACCTCTAGATTGCTTAATTTTCCTCAAATGTCATTGAAATGTCTACTAATGTTTCTGTGTTCACTGATTTCATATACATGTAAGTTTGGTATAAATCCCCCTTAACCCGTTGAGGACGGGCTGATTTTGTTACAACGTGCATTTCCCATACATACCTGCCTGAGTATTCTCGGGACTCGTCTTCAAGGGGTTAAATTGTCTGGCAGCTATATTCCCAGAAAACATTTGAATTCATTCCTTTTATCAATGAAACTAACAGCACGTTCTGCACAGTGAACTTTTACAAAGAGCTTGATTTTGTTAATCTTAGTTCGGTTTCTGTCTTTTAGACAGTAGTATATTCTACAACAACAAAAAATTACGTCAAGGTCTTTGTACATTAATTACATGAATGAAGAAAGATCAAAACACAGAATGTAACATGTTTTCAGATTTTTGTGTGTGAAAGTCCAAAACAGGTCTTCTTCAGTGAATGATTAATTCCTTCCCATAATGCACTCAATGGATGAATAAAGTAGGTTCATACAAATCATCTGATACAAAACTTTAAAATGATAATCACTTCTTTCATCGCTGTGCTCGAACATGTTTGAACTCCTGTACACATGCTTGTAAGAGAGCCCTAAAATGTAAATTGGGCTTATGTCAATGAGCATATCGCTGCTAGGGTAACAAAACCTCGTATTTCAAAAACGTCATATGTTCAGAAGAGTGAAAACACATGGCAGCCAAAGCACTTTAACATATGGGATTGCCTTTCCTTTGGCATGCCGTGGTGGCTTCGTTTTGGGGGTAAGACAGCTTTGATATGGATAGGGCATCACTTGACTGATTCTCTGATAATTAATCCAAAAGGGTGATGTTCACAAAAATGTGAGATATAAGGTCTTGTCATCTTAGCGACAATATGACACTGACGACCTTTACAGTCAACCTTTTGGTTATTTCTTGCCGTGAAGTGCACACTAAGAAAAAGGAGTGGAACGACTAAGGAAAAAGGAGTGCCTGTTTTCATCGAAAGGTTGCTTTTTAAAGTTGCTGTATATATTCTATGGCCATTTTCTGTTGGGGGAGAGGCCCTGGGCAACCATAAAAAATCAAAACAAAAATAAAAATGTCAATTAAACATGAACAACAACAAACAAACAAATCCAGATTAAAGAACAGAAAATCGAAACTGAGTGTGACTTCTGATCTGCATCGTTTGTCTGCACTTGCCAATATTCATAAGTTGGCTATAGAGGGCGCTGTATGACTTTCATCTTGCACTTACCATTGAGTGCATGGGGGTGAAGGAATGACTATTGAATGAGTTTCCTTCCACACAAAGGCACAGAGAAAGGAAGTCAAACACCGACTCCAAGAGCAAGACACTTGGTGCAAATGTAATTACTGTTTTTAGCAACGTTGCTACTAGTAATAAACATAGTAATTAAAATAATTAATTTTTATTGTACTCCAAAGATTCTCTCCATTCTCAGTCACTTTTTTTTTGGGGGGGGGGGGGAAGTGTTCGTTATCTTGAAATAAAATAAGTTTTCAAATTGGTTAACTAATAGTTGACTTACCGTGAACATCACACATCAGGTGCATTCAGAACTGGTTAATGCAAACTCACCTGCATAATGAAGAAAGAAAAAAAAAGAGAAAAGAAAGAAAATCAAAAGTAGGTTTAATGAAGGATCCAAAATTATGAATTGTCAACACATGGATAAATACAACAGCAATATATTTGCTCAATGGATAGTGCAACTCTTGTCTTAACTCTGTTTTTCTTTCAAGTGTGATAAATTTTGAAGTGAAAATGGTCCTTTCAATAACAGGAACAACAGTGCGTCTCAAACTTTTTGCTTCCCAGCATAGCATGAGGTTCGTTGAGGCAGATATGATTTTTCATCATTGTGAATGCAGGTGGCGAAATATATGAGACTATCAAAGCAGATCTAATGAAGGAAGACAAGCATTTTCTTTTATGTCTATAAATGGGGAGGGAAAACTGTCTTCTCCCTCCTATTTCATCTAATTCCCACACTGGAAATAGCATATTTGAAGTAATAACAAAACTAATAAGAAATATTATGCACAGTTATAATTTCTAAACAGTAAAACTTCACATGAAAACACAGCACAATTAAAATGTGTACTGTGTATTAACAAGAGACCCGCGGGTCTAGCGCTCACCTGAGTATCGCAAGTTCACCTTTCACGCAGTCACTAATCTAAATTATTCACAGCTCTACCAAAATTTGACGAGGCATTCTCAAGTGGAAGATGAAAATGTACAATAAGGGCCCAATTTTTTCAAGATTCCTTAATTTGGGGGAATTGGGGCCCCCTGGGGCCCTCTGGGTGGGGCATGGTGCCCAGTTTGATAAATTGAGATCCTGACCACCTAGGGATGCTACCTGCCAAGTTTGACAAAAATCCATCATGAGGTTTTCAGGAAGAAGATGAAAATGTACAATTCAGGCCCCCATTTGGACCCTTCCAACCACCCCCCTCCCCCCTACCCCCAAGAGGGGCACCCCTGGATCTCCTATGAACAAACTTGAAACTAGAACTATCACTCATTGTGATTAATATACCCCCACCCACAACTGAGGAAATTAGCTCAACCATTATTTTTTAAAACTTTTTAATGAAAAAAAAATTACCAATGCAATGCACTGTCCAACAGTAAATAAATGTATTGCTCACTGTTAGTCAAATGTCCCACATCTCAAGTCAAGTGCTCAAAAATGGAGTGAGCAAGATAAATAAACTGAAGATTTCTATGATTTTTATTAAAAATTGTATAACCATGGTGCAACACAATGTTGGATATCAAGAAAAAAATGAAGTTTTGCACAACTATATATCATAGCCATCACATATGCCAAATTTCAAGCCAAATGCTAACAGGATGAGGGGCTTAGTTGAATTCACAATATTAGGGTATCATTTTAATTCAAAATATACTGTTACCATGGCAACACATTTCAACACTGACAAAAGAGTTTTTGCACATCTAGGTAATGTAGAGGTAACATGTGCCAAATATGAAGCCAAAATGCTCTAAACATAGAGAGTTAGGATCTAATCGAAATGTTTGTATGATTTTCATTCAAAATGCACTGTTACCATGGCAACACATTGTTCAACAATGATGAAATACAAAGTTTGCATATCTCTGTACTACAATGGTTGCATGTGCCAAATTTCAAGCCAAATGCTAAAAGACTGAGGGAGTTACCTGAATCCACAATATTTTACATTGATTTTCATTCAAACTATGCTGTTACCATGGCAACACAATGATCAACAATGACAAAAGGTTAAGTTTGCACATCTACATACCATAGTGGTCAGGTGTGCCAAATTTCAAGCTAAATGCTCAAAGACTGAGGGAGTTGGCGGAATCCACATGCTTTTTGGTGAAAAAATGTTGTTACCATGGCAACACATTGTTCAACAATATTGACAGATTAAGTTTGAACATCTATATGCTTTAGTGGTCACCTGTGCCAAATTTTAAGCCAAATGCTCAAAGACTGAGGGAGTTAACTGAATCCAAAATATTTTTGCATGATTTTCATTCAAAATATACTGTTACCATGGCAACACATTGATCAACAATGACCAAAGACTATGTATGCTCATCTACGTACTATAGTGGTCACATATGCCAAATTTCAAGCCCAATGCTCAAAGACTGAGGTAGTTACCTGAATTCACAATATTTTTGTATGCATTTTAGTGAAAAGCTGCTGTTACCATGGCAACCCATTGTTCACCACTGACAAAAGATTAAGTTTGCACATCTATATGCTATAGTGGTTGCATGCGCCAAATTTCAAGCCAAATGCTCAAAGAGTGAGGGATTTAACTGAATCCACGATATTTTTGTATGATTTTCATTCAAAATATGCCGTTACCATGGCAACGCATTGATCACCACTGACGAAAGATTACCTTTGCACATCTACGTACCACAGTGGTAATGTGTGCCAAATTCTAGCTAAACGCTTAAAGACTAAAGAAAGTTAGCTGAATCCACAATATTTTTGAATGTTTTTTGGTTAAAAAAAAAGCTGTTACCATGGCAACGCATTGTTCATCACTGACGAAAGATTAAGTTTGCACATCTATATACTACAGTGGTCATGTGTGCCAAATTTCAAGTCATATGCTCTAAGACTGAGGGAGTTAACTGAATCCACAATATTTTCATATGACTTTCATTCAAACTATGCTGTTACCATGGCAACACATAGATAAAAAATGACGAAAGAGTAAGTATGCACATCTACATACAATAGTGGTCACATGTGCCAATTTTTAAGCTAAATGCTTGAAAACTGAAGGAGTTAGGCTAATCCACACATTTTTGTATGATTGGTAAAAAAAAAATTCTGTTGCCATGGCAACAGATTCATCACCACACACATCATATGTGTTTTGCACAAATATACATTACATTGATCGTATATCCCAAATTCAAACTGAATTGCTACAAAACTAAGAGATTAGAGCAATCCACAACATTTTGTAAGATTTATATGAAAATCTTCCGTTGCCATGGCAACGCATTATGAAATACTCACAAAAAAGGTCTCTTGCACATCTGCCTGTGATAGCGGTCACACATGCCAAATTTGAAGTTGATTGCTCAAAAAATGAGAAAGTTGTTCGATCCACAAGTTTTTATGAAAATATGCCGTTGCCATGGCAACGCATTATGCGATACTAATGAAAAAGGTGTCTTGCACATCTACCTTTGATAGCAGTCACACATGCCAAATTTGGAGTCAATTGCTCAAAAAATGAGAGAGGAGTTTGATCCACAACATTTTGCTAGATTTTTTAAAAATTTGCCGTTGCCATGGCAACTCATTATGCAATACTAACGAAAAAGGTGTCTTGCACATCTCCCTTTGATAGCAGTCACACATGCTAAATTTGGGGATAATTGCTCAAAAAATGAGAGAGTAGTTCGATCCACAAGTTTTTACGAAAATATGCCGTTTCCATGGCAACGCATTATGCGATACTAACGAAAAAGGTGTCTTGCACATCTACCTTTGATAGCGGTCACACATGCCAAATTTGGGGTCAATTGCTCAAAAAATGAGCGAGGAGTTTGACCCACAAGATTTTGCAACGGACCGACCGCCCGACCGCCCGACCGCCCGCCCGACCGACCGACCGACCGACCGACCGACCGACCGACCGGCCACCCGACCTCAGGATGATTCCTATATACCCCCCCTACACACTATGTGTGGGTGGGGGTATAACTACAGTCATTAATGTACTCACTCATAGTATTATCTCAGCTCTATAACTTCTGATTCTAGAGAAGATTTTTAAAGATTCCTTCATTTGGGGGGTTTGGGCCCCCTGGGGGCCCCCTGGGCGGGGCATGGTGCCCATTTTAACAAATTGAGATCCTAACCCCCTAGGAATGCTACCTGCCAAGTTTGGTGAAAATGGGTCATGGGGTTCTCAAGAAGAAGATAAAAATGTACAATTTAGGCCCCATTAGGACCCCTCCTCACCCCCACCCCCCCCCCCCCCCCCCCCGGGTCCCAAGGGGGGCACCCCTGATTCTGCCATGAACAAACTTGAAACTACAGTCATCAATGTGCTAACTCATAGTATCAACCTAGCTCTATCACTTCTGGTTCTAGAGAAGAAGGTTTTTGCGGATTCCTTAATTTTGGGGGGTTTGGGCCCCCTGGGGGCCCCCTGGGTGGGTCATGGTGCCCATTTTAACAAATGGAGTTCCTAACCCCCTAGGGATGCTACCTGCCAAGTTTGGTGAAAATGGGTCATGGAGTTCTCAAGAAGAAGATGAAAATGTACAATTTAGGCCCCATTAGAACCCTTCCCCACCCCCCTCCCCTGGGTCCCAAGGGGGGCACCCCTGATTCTGCCATGAACAAACTTGAAACTACAGTCATCAATGTACTAACTCATAGTATTAACTTCGCTCTATCACTTCTGGTTCTAGAGAAGAAGATTTTTACAGATTCCTTAATTTTGGGGGGTTTGGGCCCCCCTGGGGGCCCCCTGGGTGGGGCATGGTGCCCATTTTAACAAATTGAGTTCCTAACCCCCTAGGGATGCTACCTGCCAAGTTTGATGAAAATCGGTCATGGGGTTTTCAAGAAGAAGATGAAAATGTAAAAAGTTTACACACGACGCACGACGCACGACGGACGACGGACGACGGACGACGGACGACGGACGACGCACGACGGACGCCGGACGAAGGGCGATCGCAATAGCTCACTTGAGCCTTTGGCTCAGGTGAGCTAAAAATGGTATGAGAGTGCTGGACTTGATTTTGCTATCCCTTAGTGTGATATAAAATTTGAACATAAACTAGTTTCTCATCAAAATAACAATGAAAATATTCACATATGGCAAAATACAAAACACTCATTGCACCAAGGCACATGAGTCATGAGTTCTTCTAAGTCATTGGCATGTTTCATTTTGAGTCGCACAATCATGGCTCTTCCTTCTACAGATAAAATCAGCCAACATGTTAACTGTACTCTTGCCAAGAGATGGCGTTCTCCAAAGAAACCTGTACACAGATGCTGAGTCCTATATAGTTGCAGCCAAAAGGCAGACTATAACATTACATGAAAAGGGTTGAGTCCACTGACGACAGCCATCTAGAATATGTGTGTTTATTGATGCTGCACTTGATCATTCAAACCCTGCGAACATGTGTCTTTTGTAGTCAAGTGCTTGAATGATTCTCATGTTTTGCTTTGTGTTTGATGGATTAATGGAGAAGTAAAGATCATTTCAAAGAGATAAGTTTGTTTTCTATGACAAAATATAGGTAAAAGAAAGAGTGGAATGACAAAATGTGAGACATGTATACCAAGATACACAGTTGTAACATCCATTACATCAAAAGATCTTGCAGTGCACTAGAATACTTATAGAGAGTTTTTGTGTTTAAAAATTTGTTTATTATCATTGTTGGTGGTGGTGGTGGTGGTAGTGCTGCTGCTATAATTTTTATCATTATTATCATTATTATTATTACTACTACTACTAGTAGTAGTAGTAGTAGTAGTAGTAGTAGTAGTATCATCATCATTATATTACTACAATTGAAATGAAAACAATACAGATAGCAGTACTAATTATGATTATTTTCATAATTATTATTGTCAGCATTAGCATCATTACAATGAGATAGAAGAAATGGCAACAACATGATACATCCAGACATGATAATGGGAATGGTTGTGTGATAGTCACTACCATATCATTTGTCAAAAGACTACCTTTTCATAACAAACAATAAGTCCACAAATGCAGTTTTTTTTTAAACTAATTTGTTTTCCGAATAAAATTACTGTGTCTACAGCAATGTCAGAAATATAGTATTCATTTTCTTTCTTAACAAAATTTTCAATGAATTGATATATTCTATATAGTGGCAGATAAGAATGGCAGAATAAATTATACTCTTTATACATAATGGGAAGATTCAGGACAACGAGGGGGTTATCTTATCTATTCTCTCTCACAGAAATCTGCAAATCTGGTAAAATTCTTGTCTGAAGACAGAACACAAATAACACGGCAGCACTGTCACTCGACAACATTATCATCGACCATAGAACTTTGCAAATCTCACAAGGAAAGAGGAAAGCGCTAATTCATCTCAGCCCCTTGAGTGTAGATTCATTTCAGCACATACATTGTATCTGAATATCAACCTTTGCTACTGTAAACATTTCCTCCTCCTTCCCCTTCCTTTACATGTGGCAATTAAAGTCTCAGTACTTCTTTTTTTTTTCTTTCTTCCTTTTTTATGACAGAGATAACAATCATTGCACAATTATGATTAAAGGCCCTGTAGAATTTGGATGATGGCAAAGCAGAGAGAGAGAGAGAGAAAGAAAAAAAAACATGTTCTGCATTGCTCACAATGAAGATTTGTACTCGTTACTTGCCAGGTCAGCAAAACTCAACTTAAGTGTGAACATTTGCAGCAGACCTTGTAGGCTTAAACCAGCCATACTATATGGGTATGCAATAGGACTGCCTACTACATCTCTCAGACTTTGTTGTTGTTGTTGTTATTGTTGTTATCTGTCACCTTTATTGTCCTTGTTGCTGTTGGATATTGTCATATACAGCTGTTTCCACTGGTAATCAGATTGGCGGAAATTGTGTCCTCCATCTACATGTATATCTTACTCACCTGAATAGGTCATTATCGATTATGAAATATAAGTTTAGCCATAACTTCAGTGCGATGGTTGTTTCTACCAGCTATGTATGGGCTTTAAGGGAAGGGATAAGTTGTGCACTTGAACGCAAACAGAAATTGTAATTAATGTTTGCACCAGTTTCTGGGAGTCAATCAGCTAGCACACTCCTTGTGTGTAGGAGCTGGAAAAAAGAGGAAGAGCTGTCTTTCAGCCCTCCTGTAATAACTCTCTTGTCCACATAATAACAGTGGCAAACATCTTCTGAAGCTTTCTTCCTCCTTTAAACATCATAAACACAGAGCAGAGCCCTAGATATAATTCTTGAGTAAACATTACGTGCTGTTACTGCAGGTTGCAGTCAAATTGCAGTCAAATTGCAGGTTGGTGAGTTGGGAGCTAATGTTACGAGTCAAACAATTGTACATCTATGTATTATTATTATGAAATGCTTATCAGTGCTGTACTGCTTAATTGAGAAATAAACTTCTATTCACTAATTTGCTTTAGAAGAACCTGCATTTAACTTACTGTAACTTCACTTCACTAGAATTTTGAATTTACAGCAATGCCATATTTTCAATAGGTCATCCATGCGTGAAGTTACAAAAATACTGTAGTCTTTTCATCCAGTGATTGAACTGATTTTTCAAAGTGGTTGATTTGAACAGATTGCTCGATTTTCCTCAAATTTCACTGATGTGTTCTACAAATATTGCTGTACTCCTTTATTTCACATGATTGGGATTAATCCTCCTTTAGAATGTATATGGATACTGAAATAAGTGGTAGAAAATCATATCACGGTGTTTATTGCATCTGAGATGCAGTGAAGTACAATTATGACTTATGGGTACTGACTTTCTCCTTAAAAGTATGCAGAATCAAATTGGATTTAAAACTTTACAGCAAATTCTAATTCTATGAATGGATATCACAGTATCTTAACATTTGACATATGGCATGCTCATCGCTGCTAGCGGACTTTTTTTTTCGTCTTGGTGACCAGCTGCAATTCATATCATGGTAGGGGTACACTAATTTGTCATCATTTGTCAAAATATGTTTGTTCTTCCATGCATGCACAGAAAAGCCATTAATTGCTTTCTTCATTTTTTTTTTCTGCACCAAACGTAAGATCCAGGTACCAAAATACCATTAAAGAAATCAAATATTTTTCAAACTGTTGCTTTGAACAGTGATATGCAGCAAATTATTACTGTACAATCTATGGCTTTTGCTCGAAAATGTCAACATATGAGTGAATTACCTTTGGTTTGATATAAACCTTTTTTTTTTTTTAAATAGGGGATACCAGTCATTGACCTTTTTGAATGGAACCTCTAATCATCCCATAACAGCAAATATTTACAATTAATCTTCTGATGATGCTACCTTTAGGTAGCACATTTTAAGATATACAGCAGCATCAAATATTGCTAATGATTTTGTCTAAAAAGCACTGGCATGACCTATAGAACCTCTGAACTCCACTGAATTACTTCTCCACTAAATCAATTCAATGTAATCTCTTCCTCTTTTGCAAAGTCTGATGAAACTGACCTTCTTAGAGTTATTGCACACACACACACAAACACACACACACACACACACACACACACACACACACACACACAACACACACACACACACACATGGATGGACAAACATCGGGACAAACAACACATACTATCATGATTAAGCCTCTGCATCCTTGGTGGAGAGGTATACACAAAACGTTTGATGGTGACAATACTCCTGGGATCAAAGCAATTCCACTGAAGTTGAAACATTGAAGAAAGAAGAAGGCTTCTCCTCGGAATGATAAATATTTTTATTTCTGAGGCCACAATTCCCACAGAGACCGCCACCCTTATTATCATCACTCTACTTCAGTTATTTCGGGACATCAAAGCCTGTTGCTACCAGGTCTACATTGTTTCATGTCAACAAGCCACACCCATGCATGAAAAGAAATGTCCGCTGCCAATGACTGCCACAACTGTATTCTTATCAAATGGGATTTGCAGCATTGTTAATATTGCATGATTGCAAATGAGGTTATACCGTATTGATCCTCTAGCTCCTACTGAAAGGGCCTTGGCATTCAATATGAGTACGTGAGGATGAAAGAGAGAGAGAGAGAGAGAAAGAGTTGGAGATGACATGACAAAAAAAAAAAAATGTAACCATAGTAACCATGTGCATGGCAAGTGGTTGGAAGAAACTGAAGGGCAGGCACACCCAAATAGACAAAAGTCATGAAAGAAAAGTCTTTTGAAGTGACAGCTTTGCAGAAACACATGACAACATAAGAATGTAGTGCACACCTCATTAGATTCACAATGCAGTGGATGGATTGGCCTTGGAAAATTTTGTTGACAAATGTCATATAAGAAACTGTTGTTTCACCAATTGTTCCTACCTTGACAGAAAAAAAAAGCTTGTTCTGCCATATCAAAGGCTGTCAAATGTACTGATAATTTGAATGTACTAGCCCTCTGAAATAGCAAAGTTGACTAGTAGATAGATAGTAATTGTTGCCTTCATAAAGAACAGGTCAAGATTTAGAGCATAGGTTAGTGTATTGGTTTTCTAGCTCGTTTTGATGGTTTTTTGTTTGTTTTTTTTACAAACAAGCTACAAAAAGCACTTGCTAAATTCCTCCACCTGTGACTCATTCAAAATAGTGCACAAGCAAAATCAGTTCGGTCACAAGAATAACAGAAAATACAGGAGAAATATAGCTAATGTGAGACTAAGATCAAAAGAGGGTGACAAAGGGAAGGAATGAGGAATTATGAGAAAGGTTGGAAAAAGAAAGAAAAACATGAAGGGATACAGAGGGAGTGTTACGGGGGGGGGGGGGGGGGGTAAGAATGGATAAAAAAGGGTTAAAAGTACAGAGAGATGACAAAAGTAGGGAGATGATGACACGGGCAAACAGAAGCAACAAAATGATAAAATATGGAGGAACCCAAGAAAAAGGGGTGGTGTGGATGAGGGAAAGGGTGAGATAGTAAAAAAAAAAAAAAAAGATTACATGGACGGATAGAGACCGTGACAGGAAGAGGCTGAGGCCATTTTCATATGGATCAAGAAATGTAATTGCAATACCAAATTATAATTGTGATTACAATTACAATTCAAATTATCATCAAATGCGCACGACTTCAGAAGGCTTTGCAATTTTTGAATGTATTTGTACCTTGTATGTATAATGTATGTAGGTATGTATGTATGTATTATCTTTCCAAGTCAACTTCTCACACAATTCATATCGTCATGGCGATATAAATCATCTTGCCAAGTCGACTTCCTAAAAACTATCATGTTGACATGGTGGCATCCGTAATGATATAAATTTTTGGGGAAGTTGCCTTGGCAAGGTAGTTTATGTCGTCATGATGATATGAACTTTATGTAAAGTCCACTTGCCAACATGATTTATGTTGCCACGTCGACATGCATTTTTGTAGGAGTCAATTTAGTATTCAAGATGATATATATCGCCATGTCGACTAAAGATGTTGATAAGTCAACACGGTAAGTTCCAGATCTTGACATGTCAACACGATATGGATATCAAATCAGCCTGACTAAATGAAGCATCTCGCCATGTCATCAGGTAGAATATGGCAATGTAAGCTTCCTAAGTACTCCAGTTTTCATCTCGTATATCAATGCTGCCCAACTTAAAGGGATCGTATAGTTTTGGTTGAGACCTAATTCCAGGTTTCTAACATTTTTTGGTGAGATAATGAGAAAACTCTTACGAAATATGAAAGAGCATGTAATTCTATGAGGAATTCAACGTTTATTTGATGAAAATTGGTTTTTAAATGGCTGAGATATCCAAAAAAGAGCGATTCTAATAAAGTGTGGGACCCACACTTTATTACGATCGCTTTGTTTTACTTTGTTTTTGGATGTTTCAGTCATTCCAAACCCGATTTTCATCAAATAAACTTTGAATTCCTCTTAAAATGGTATGCTCTAAGTGTTTTCTTGGTATCTCGCAAAACATTAAAAGCCCAATTCTCATCCCCATCAATATTGTACCATCCCTTTAAACTTCTGGAGCACAAAATGGCACTGAATGCTATCATCTTTAAAGCATATGGTTGGTGAGAATCTCTCTGAAAATATATGGTTACTCAATTTTGCCCTCTGTACGGCATACCACCACAGAAGTGTAGAGACACATATTTACATTTGCAATTTGCACAGGGATATTGGCTCAAGTTCACTATCATCTGATGACGTTTCCAATTCAGCGACTCAAGCCTGGTAGCCCAGCGCCAAGGGTTATCCATTAATCTAATTTAAACGACAGGAAGTCGATTTGGGGTCCTGTCTGCCCTAATGCTGTTCGGGTGTCAAGCAACATCAATCACATTATGATGCAGGCCTGTGCAATTTTGCAACTCACTATGATAAAATATCTAAACAAACACTAATGACCCCCCTTGAAACCATCTGGTGAGTGCCAGAAGGTTGTAAAAGCAATGCTCAAAACAGAAAAATTGATCAATTCTACATCCTTTTACTCCTCAAATGATGAGAAGGCTGAAAGAAGTCTTCCATTCAGGCTTTCCCTGGGAGAAAGGTATCCCTGATACAATTCATTCCTGAATCAATAGGTCTCCACCGTTCACATTAGATTGGCCTGTATAATGGTTGGGGTATGTTTTTTGTGCAACTTCTGTATCTGACTACAAGTAGCCTATCTTAATTGACAGTACCCTGCCTTCTTCCACTAAAATCTTAAATGGACAATTGTATGTATATGAAAGCATGAATATCTGTTTGAGGTGGACCTGTCTTTCATGCAGAACCTAGAGTAGAAATGGAAGGACTTCTATGGGCAAGCATTTGTAACGCCAATATATCTTCAATTTATTTATATGCAAGCATTTGAACAAGTTTATTAAAAAAAAATGATCATGGTAATTATATTCTAAGAAGACACACATCCATTTTTCACATTCTAAACAAGCTAAATTCTTGTGAAACAGCTGCTGAAAGCTGACTTTCTATGATGAAACTGCACATGTGTGAACAGGCCTTAATACCCGGGGGCCTGATGATGCCAAGAAGTGCTTGAATCATGACAAAGTTGGCAATGTTAACGCCACTTATCGACAGAGGCAGGTCGACAATTGCATTGCAAAGTCTGTGGAGAGCAATCGATGCAATTTGTGGCTGTTATTAATGCATTGTCATTGTTCTCTGAGCTCAATGTCAAAATATGCAGACATGCAACAAGGGAATCGAGCTAGTAATGATCGAAATAATATTGGCACAAACTTGCATCGAGAAGTTGATGCGGGGGGAAAACCCATGTCATTGATAGGGGTAGACTCATAATGTGATAAAACATGATTTGATAGCTTTTAAATGCAAGCTTTAGGAATGAAGCAAGACCCTCACAGATTTTTCAAGAATTGTTGATCCTTTCAAATCTGTCTCATTACTTTGATTTACTCACACTTGTAAGGAAAACTCGCTGTTTCAAAATGGAAGTGTACATGCTTCCAGAAACAGTTTCAAAAACATGATACTGAAATAAGACTAAATTTTTGAGCACTCACAAAATGCTACAGAGGCTTTTGAATTGGTAACTGTGAGTATTTTCTGCTATCTTCAGACTTCATCAATGGAAACCTTCCTAAATTCCAAAGAATTTTATTCACAGATATTATTTGCCTCTGTCAAATACAATTTAGTTTATAGACAATATTCACCTGTTGGCAATCAGATGTAAAAGCACTTCATAAAATTCTTGCATAATTTCAGTGCTGGGATGCATCAAATATTCTTGGAAGCTTTCTTCTCTAGATTTGTTTTTGTATCCCTTCTGTTTCATCTCCTGTCTTTCATTTTCCCTTCAAGATAAGGCTTCTAAAATAACAGTAAACATTTCTTTCATGTGGCCTAACCTGAGAAATCATTGACAAAATTATTTTTTTACCTCGTGAAAAACAAAATGCCATTGTATTGCAATAATCATTGTACTTCAGCTATATTTGTTTCTTTGTTTGTTGTAGAAATATAGTTGAAATAGATTCAAATAAATCAATCACTTTAATACATATTTGTAATCATCTATTACCCCTTTTATACTGGGCGTTACTGGCGTGCTGTGTATTACGCAGCACATTGGTGTATCAATAGTAGTTTACGCTGTCACTGTTCGCTGTTTGATAAAACTCTCAATGAACTCTTTGAACTAGCAAACGACGTAATTAAATCATTAGAAAAAAATAGACCAGCTCAGTACATATACACTATATATATATGCCGATGATTGGTTGAATTTCGCGAGTAACAACGGAACTGAATTCGTACACCTTATTGTACTCGTAAGTAAGCATGAAAACTGTCACTGAATTTTCACGCTCGAGGGAAGGACAGTAGGCTAATGGGGGGGGGGGGAGATAGGTCTGGTCTCGCACGTAACCTTGGGTGGTCGAGAATGGCAGTATAAAACGACATAGCCCAAGCTAAAGTTAGCTCGCTTCAGCTAAAAGTCTTGCCCAGTATAAAAGGGGTATCAGTGTTTAATTGAATATGATATATGCCTACATATCCTCATACACATGATAAAGTGAAGAATGTTTTCTGTTTGGAAAAAAAAAACACTTAAAAAACACAAAGATGAAGGCAAATTCAGCCTGAGACTCAATCTTCCCTCCCCCCCCCCCCCCACACACACACAAACAAACAAACAAACAACAGACAGACAGAAAAACAGCCTCCTTCCCATGTATGCCCAACACACACAGCATGTAACAAATAAACGCTGGCATAAAAAAGCATGAATCCTCTCTTCACGGAACACTTGCTGTCCTTTGCCAAAGCCTCAAGGGAATGCCATAATTCATAACCATTGGAAGCTGTGGAATGATTAATGAGCTCACGTCCACAATGCGGATTTGCTGCTATGCTCGAACCTGTTGCTTATCCCTAAGATCTAATCCTGTCAGCTTCTCTGCCTTTTATCTCGTCTTGATCCCATCCCTCGCTTTACCACACAGCACACAGGGACATTCAGCACAGTGCTGATGAATGAAGCTTCTGGTTAAAATGCGAAATTTTTGAAAACACAATCTATGTTGGTCATAAAAAACACACATTTGTTTTGATGTGAATCATATTGCTGCTGGATTGTCATTTGGGTTCCTTTCTTGAATATTACTATACTGGGGACCGTTTCATGAAACTTTTTGTCAGTGATTTACACCGACAACTGTTAAAAGCTACTGAAATCCTTGCGTATGATTGGCTGATATCAAATTTGTCGATGAAAACCTCCGACGAACTCGTAGATGAAACGCCCCCCAGATTTCCAAGTGCTAGTCAGTACAGGCGATATAAATAAAAAGTTACTGTAAAACGAGGAATATTCGCGTGCATTTTAATTTCGCGAATTTCGCGAGCGGCAAGTTTCGCGAAATTATTAATGCACGCGAAAGTTCTTGTCTACATTATATGCATTGAACGCCAGCGGCAATTTGCGAAAATTTCATGCCACGAAAAAGGCCATCGGCTCCAATTTGCAAAAATTTCATGCCGCGAATATATCATGTTTTACAGTATTCTCCAATACTCTCACTGAAGCACCTTAGACGTGTCGAAATGAATATTAACATATGAATAGCACTTTCATTCGTAAGTAATAAAACTGTCTTTGCTGCATGATACAGCATTCAAAGAATGAAGACGGAAAAGTATGAGGTGAAAATGCAATTTTTCTTAATAATTTTCTTCATCTGGGATGATGAATGACATACATACTAGTGTAGTTTACAGTCATATACCCTTTAAGACTTCTTAATTGTTTCATGAATACATTGTCTTGCCATGTCTCTTCAATAACGCTGAAAATTGAAAACACACCTGCTTCGGCACATCACGACCCTTCAAGGGGAGAGTGTCTATTAATATAGTATGTTCAATGTTCAGACTTGGCTCAATCTGGAGTGTCATAAGCCATTAGCATGTTAAAACAAAATTACCCTCATCAGAAAAAAAAAAGACGGTTTAAATTTTGCACTAATATCACACAAACACACACACACGTTACACGCTGACAGTATATCTGGCAGTATACAATGTATATCTGGCTGACAGTATATCAGGCAAAAATAAAAGAAGAGGAATTTGACAATGATTTAAAAGTACATTGTAACTTTATTTGTAGTGCTGAGTCTAAGACATGCAGAATTTTAGTAAGATCATTCATGACTTCTGTGGAAGGGAAGCAGTATTTGTGCTGACAAAGCATGCTACATGATAATATGATTATGAAAGATGCAAAATCTAATTCATCGTACCACTAACAAAGACACAATGAAATTCCTCATTATAGCTGTCATTATTTGGTCACACAGAATGACATATTACTGATTCTACTAATATTCTTCTATGTTGATGGCATCAGAGTCATGACAGTCTTCATATTAACTTTATTTTCATTACCATAATTTAAAGGTAGAACTTTATCATTGTAAACATTATACCAATAACACCATTGGAATTAAAATCATGTGCTGTTCTCTTTACATCATAAATATCAAAACTGGGCTTTTTGGGAGATTTGTTTTTGACAAAAGTTATCAGACTGAGATTGTTTTTTCTCTTTAATTGTATATAAAAAGATCAAACCAAGAAAACATTCATACAGACAGATACATGCCCTTCAATGTCTGCTGATTGCAGATTAAAGGTCCGGTTTACCTTTGAGAGCAGTGCTTTAAAAAATGTTCAAGATATCACTTTTGATGCATATCTGTAGGTCAGTTGTATCACAAAACATCCTACCATATAAAATTTTTGCAATAAAGTCTAAAATATAAGGAGATATCACTATTTTTCTCATAAAACCGTAACTGTAGATGGTTTACAGTCTGGAAACAATTTTATCATATCTATTGTTCACATTTTGTATATCTACCAATACTTAACATTGATTATACTGGTTCAATTTTTTACATTGGTCATTTCTATCCCTAACTCACATTTTAGAAATATTTCAACCCGTTGAGGATGGACTGATTTTGCTACAACAAGCATTTCCCATAGACACCTGCCCGAGTATACTCAGGACTCGTCCTTAACGGGTTAGAGCACTAATGCTGGGGTTTTGTTTCATCTGCAAATGGTAAATCATGCCTTTGAATATAATGTTTCATTGAATAGTAGCTAGTGGTTATTGGTAATGCAGTTATCCTGCAAAATGTTTTCTGGGCCTAATCACACAGAAATAAAGTCAAAATATATAACACTGAACTAATTTGTTTCTTGAAATTGTCACATTTTGATACACTCAATAACAGCACAAAAATGGTGAAGGTGTTATGGAATTGCAAATATATGGCAATTTCAAAACATGAATGACAACTGTAGTGCTGCTATATAGTAATGAACATTTAGATATACGTATAGCAACACCTTTTTTACAGGATATACATCCAGTGCGGTGTTATCAAATATATTTTTGACACAATAACCACATGGTAGACATGGCAGTCATGGTGCAGTTAAAGACCGATATTACATTTCTTTTTCGATGCATAAATCATGATGATAGCACAATTCAGGAATTGGAACCGACAGCATACACGCGTAGTTTGTTTCTGGACACTTTTTCATACTCAATGAAAACATTCGAAAGGTGCTGGTACTGAACGTCTGTGTAAGGGAGGGGGGGGGGGGGGAGGGGGGAGGGTATTACTGTAAAAGTGAAAATTATTCCGGTGTTGACATTTTTGCACATTTCCCGCAGCTGAAACTAGCGCAAAAATAAAAGCACACGAATATCATTGTTTGCCATATGTTCCAGTAGTTGATGCCTTGATTCTGCGGAATTAAAAACACTCGAAACTCATCTTACCCGGCCAAGCGTGAAAAATTAGTCATGCAAAAATATCCGCTTTTACAGTATGTTCAGTTTGTAGGAAGGGTGGGAGATGGAAAGTGGTCATTTGCTTTGATTTGAATCTGTTTCTGTTCTTCTTGAGAGCTTTCTTTGTATGATATCATGGTATTTGAAAATGTCAGCTTCCTTTAATAAAGATCATCCCAACATCACAGGTATTCAAGGAAAATAGTGGGCATCTGTATTCATACCTTCACTTCTCAGAGATGAGCTGCAAAAAAAAAAGGTGCAGAAGTGATGACTAATGGAGCTTGAAAGTGTTCAATGACCCCTCTCTGCAAACTGATCTGAGACTGGATAGGTGGAGGGAGGCATACTAACTCTGACAGGGTGATGGAAGATATGGCCAATAAGAACAAAATCTCCCAAACCCCTGGATGTGCACATCAATCAAGTCAAACTGGATCTGATCCCATCTGTGAGGATTTGTGTTCCCTCCTTGACAGATTACCAGCACACTCTCCATCAATCACATCAAACATAACCCAGACCTAAACTTACATGGGGGTGGGGGGATCAGACAGCTGCTGGTAGAAATAGATAGGCTACATCCATCAGATTTTAGTCCTCATCATGACCCTACATCTCTTCACTACATTCAAACAGAAAATATTAAGGGGGGGGGGGGGGTTAATCTGATCAAATCAAATAATTCTCCGGATACCATGATGACTGCACATTGCTTTCTATGATTTCAATTTTAGCATTCCACACATATACTCTCCAACCTCCCAAGATTTTTAACCCATCCCTCACTTTTGGAGAGAAAAAAAGGAAAAAATTTAGCAAAACTGCTTACACAGTATATACTAAATATAATAATCTACAAACTGTGAAATGCTGCATAATGGAAAAATATTTTAAACCTCGCTGAGTGCTGCTAAAAGTCCGTAACTTTGAAGTAGAGCCAACATCATTCTGTTTCATCAAGTCCTGGAGTCATCTTTACTACAAAATGTCTACATCAATCATGGAATCATCATAATCAACTATATAATTAGCTTTAGCATTATTTTAATCACTATCAACATCATCCTCATCATATTATCACTTTCATTAACAAAATCATTACCATTATTATATCATAGACTACTCCAAAAGCCATGAGTAAATGGAAGAAAGTTGGTTTTTGGGAGAATGCGTCCATCACTTTCCCCGTCAGATAACCCTAAAATTGTAGCCAAAAACTTTGAATCCTTACAGCTCAGAGTAGCAAAAAAAAAAGAGAAATTATATATACATATATATATATATATATATATATATATATATATATGTATATATATACATATATATATATATATATATATATATATATATATATAAAGTTTCTCAACAGATTTAAGTGTTTATTGTCTCTTTATAATATTAGAAATCTGTGAGTTCAAAACCTATTCTTTTTCAAGTGTACACAAGGCAGGCAAATACACAATTCCAACTCCACACTAGCATTTTACACAAGCCGAACTGACCCCGCAAATTGTTGAAAATATATTCAGCTGTGACATTTAAAGCAGGCACAATTGAAATCAACCCTGGCAAGATCTGGCAGATTTACATAAACTAACACCTCTCTAGTAGGTGGGATAACGGAGACTTTAATGGCACGGGTTACTCAAGGGGTGGAAATCCTTGCCGATCAAGCCAGCCCACACTGACAGCAGCTATCATGGGGAGGAAGGAGTCAACGGAAACCGCAAAATCACCAGCAGAAAGCAGGAAATCATTTCCCGTCTTCGCAGATCAACGACACTGAGATACGGCCAGGTGAAAGTGTCGATTTTTTCCATTCAACCTGCCCTCTACTGGTTGGTTGCATGGTGTTGGATAGGATGGATTATGTGGGACGTCTTGCACAATCTCTGTAGAGCAATAGCCTTGTCTTTGTTTAAACTCTTCTTTATACCTCACAATTGTCATGTAATGATGATATTTTTGCCTGTAGCACTCCCAGCTCATGTAGCAAAGAATGGTCTCATTTGGAATGTAATAGAATGTATACCGCATTTTATGCTATTTCTAGTCTTATATTGGCTCTCTTATTGAACATATCTTTCAAAGGTTGAAAAATTCATATTCATTTCTTCAATGATTATTCCTATGTATTTGTCATGCATTCTATATATTATCATATTCTGAGAGGAAATGATGCAAAAAGATTTTGCTCAATGCAATCAAAGGCCAAAGCAATCCACCTGGTCAGTTTCATCCAGTAATTACCCACAAGGCACAATAAGATTTCAAACAATAATACACAACTAATCAAACCACCGTAACAAATACGCTCCAAAGTGTTCTGGTTGTAGTCATGTTTATTGCAATAATAGTATTTCATATAACATCCAGTTGGGTATGACCAGAGTGTGAGGTGCTTAATTAAAAGACCTGTATATACCCATTTTCAACATAAAATCTCATATTAAAACTGGCTGCCATGAATGCTCATATGACAAAAAGATGGTTGATACAAGCAACGGTCATAGCTTGTCCTCACAAAACAATGAACTTCTGCTGCTACTTCTTTTTTTTTTCTTCAAAATATACAATGTAAGACAGCTAAGAGAAAAACCATATCAAATCCTTTTTAATGAGTTCATGCCGAGACTGTTTGCATTGCACCAACCATTCACTTGCTGGTATCACAATGTAACAAGTCTTTGCATGAAAATGCAGTATATATCTTTTTTTAAATTTAGTTGTATGTCTTACATCATTAAAAAAAAACATTAAAAACATAATGCTAGAGAGTAAATCATGCTTATTTGCCTTTTTAAAGTCAATATATGGTTTAGATATTATTCACTGTCATTCATGTTGTATTCAATACATCACTCAAGAAGTACATTACACACTACTAAGTGCTGTCATAAAAACAAAAACAACAAAAAATGAACTATAGAATGACTGAAGGTTATAAACCTTGCATAGTGATCTCCACATGGATGCTACACATTTAGCTTTTTGAGTATTAAAGCAACAAATGCTTCTTATATTTGCCATCATGGTAATGAATACATATATTCCTCTGTAAGCATTATCATCTTATTTGCCACACTTGAAATTGTCATTTTAAGGGTTGATAGTCCACATGAATACTGCTCATGGAGGAGTAACTCTGCATTATGTGATATCCTGGCTGTAGCGCCCTGCCACATAGAACCACCACGGCAACAGTGTATCTGACATTGATTCAGAAATAGCCGCACATCTACACTATTCTTGTCTATACACTCATTTGACGGCAGCTGAAGTGTATGATATGCGTTTCCATCACAACACCCTCCCCCTACCTTTCTGCTAATTGTGTTTCCACATGATTCAAAGGCAAGATGAAGACCAATATAAAACAGCCCTGACAAAAAAATTGATACCATCATTATCAAAATTACCCACACTCCAGTAAGTTTGATAAACACTTTTGTCTCTTTCTTATCAACAGGAAATGTCGATCCTTTACCAAAGAACTCATTCAAAAACAACTTCACTCTCTTATTACCTACCTTAGCTATCTGGCCATCAGCAGATCAGAAAGAGAATGTCAGGCAAGTGAAGAATACCCTGTACTATGGGGAAGGTCTTAACAGGTCATATATTTATAATCATAAATTCTATCCTACTACAATTGTATAGACGTAATGAGAGGATACCAACTTCTGTAGCAGTATGTAGCAGTAGAACAGATTCATTGCTTCATGTGTATATGATATCTGTCTTTTTCACCAAACAAATTGTACTGTAAAACCAGAAATTCTTTAGTCAGTGGATTGTCTTTCTTTTTCACTGTCACCAAGAAGAAGTGCATACCTCAGAGTAACCTACAATATGGCTTCTTGATGACGCGTTAGTAAAAGCTCACTGGAGAATAAAAAATTAAAAGAGATTTTTTTTCCCAAAAAGAAATAAATGTAAAAAAATTGCTAGGTAGATGTCTATAAAAAAACAAGAAAAAAGAAGTAAATCCAAAATTCTAAAATCACATTTTTGCCTGACAAAATCATTAGACATTTGACTGTTGCTCCTGAATGTGCATGCAAATAAAGTCATCCTTTATTTTTCTATCATTTTGACTGCATGCAGCCACTTTCTTTGTCATACTTAAGTGAATTATTCTTTTCTTTTTTTTATATTAGTATAATCTGCAGCATGACAAGATTAACGATTGTATGGTCCAAAATGAAACGAGAATTTCTACACTTGTACAAAACTCATACAACGCATAAGGCAGTCTAGTGTAATTAAAAATATAAAAGAAAACCAAAATACAGAAAACCTACTTCTTCCGTTGTTTCTTTTAAAAAAATAAGATAAAAAAAAACAGCCACAAGAGAAATCTTGATCTTAAAAAAAAAATACTAAACCACTATAGATGTTTGTTAATTATCACTTGTGAATAAAATATTTTCTCAATTTCACAGGAAAACGAACACTTTCAGGTCTCCTCATAGCACTAAATGGGATGGCAAAGTTTTGGTTGAGATGGGGATTCAGATTCTAATTCCTTGCAAGGTAATTATCCTATTGAGCATGAGTCCTAAGTATGCTCAATTAATTGTGACTGGGAAATGCCTGTTGTAGCAAAATCATCCCATCCTCAACTGGTTAAAAACCCCTAATGAAATATTAAAGAGCATACGGTTCCAAGAGGAATTAACAGTTTTTTGATGAAAATCAGTTTTTAACCAGCTGAGATACCTAAAAACAAATTAAAACAAAATGGTCCTCATAAAATTATTTTTTCATTACGACCTCATTGTTTCTGGATATTTCAACAATATCAAAACCAATTTTTATCAAATAAATTTTGAATTCCTCTTAGAATTTTCATATTTCATATGAGTTTTCTCATTATAAATCTCATCAAAGAAAAAATGGAAACCTGAAGCCTCATCTCAATATCAAAACTATACCATTCCTTTACTCAATGGAAAGGAAATAATTAATGATCTTATTTAAGCAAGCAATTGAGAACAAAAAATATAGACTGTTAATACAAAAAGCAACTTCCTACTTCAAAAGTTATTGGTTTTTAGCCCATCTATATACAAAGCACAATATGAGACATACAATGTGCATAGATCCAACCACAATAAAATGCTTGTTCTTTCTATCTTATCCTTTAATCGATTTATCCAATTACATTTGAAGAGACAAGGGTTGCAAGAAAATCGTTGCAAATATCAGTCCATTGTCAAATTTCATCTATCCAGCAAGCATCACATGCTATGGTTCAGTAGACAATTGGCACTTGACATTTCATGACAGATACATCAGAGAAAAAGTAAAACAATCACCTAATCCCTTTAATATTGTAAAACAGATAAAATTGAAAGTACTTTCAAATATTGCAAATGAAGTCATATGAATGATATCACCACCCCCTGCCCCGTGCCAGGAAAATAAAAAAAGAATAAATAAATAAAACTGAACTTCGGCTCAAACATTGAACTAGCATGCAATCCTAGTTCAACAAGAAACAGGACAAGGCATTACCAATGAATAATCACCGATAACAGTTCATAATGTTCTCTCACCTTAAACAAGACTATTATAACATTTCTCATTGCCATAGGTATTTTGGGGAGGAAAACAAAAGGTGCTGATATGTGAATAATAAATAAAAATATAAGTTTCATCAACAATAAATAAAAATATAAGTTTCATCAACAATAAACTGTTTATAAGTCATAAACTTATCCAAGTTTCATTGTGAAACATTCAGTTCTGCCAGATGGTTAAATCCGTACGAATATCAGTCATTTCCTGCATAAAACATTGCAGGGAGGAAAATATAGCTCTCCTCCGTAATGGTAAATCATCAAGATATATTTGTCTCTGTCCGGGCATTCCACGTGGTAGTGTCAGTTAGGCCGCCACGCCTGTCCGGCTTGGTCAGGACCGATTTGAGGATGCGGGAAGGTAAGGGGACCTTAGACAGCTGGCACCTGATGACAAAGCCGAAGACCTCTCGGAAGTGAGGGTGCTTCAGACAGTAGAAGAGTGGGTTCAGGCAGCTGTTGACACCAAGCAGGATGGCAAGGTATGCTGCCATTTGTCCATACTGCAGGGGATTGGCCACGAAGCCGGTAGCACAGTAGGCAATGACAAACGGCAAGATGCAGACATAGAATGTACATATGACCAAGAGCAGGTTCTTGGTGATGACTATGTCGATACGTCTGGTTGAGGCAACCGGCGGCGCGTTTTGCCGGTGGGCAGCAAGGTTACTCAGATGGTTCTTTACATAGCGAAACAGGAGCCAGTAGCAGAGGCTGGAGAGCAAGAGAGGAATTGTCAAGAAAGCCAGTGCCCCACTCTTATATATTACATCATATTCATGAGCTGGATCCCATGCACACAGTTCCAAGTAAGTGTCGTAGCCAAGACTTCCATATCCAACCGCCTGCGGGATGATAAGAAAACCAGTCAGGTTCAGCCACGTAGAAGAAACCATGAGTGTAATGTTCAGAGGTGTGAAGACTCTTTGATACACAACGCGAGATCTCGCAATCAGAATGTAGCGGTTAAAGGCAATAAAAGCAAGTGTTGACACACTACATCCTATAGCAATGATGATCAGAGCTCCAATGGTGGTACAGGCCCATGCAGGCAGCGATAAAGCATCCTCCAGATGAAGGATCCACAGGCTTTGCAAGGGAAACAGGAGCCCTATGAGAAGGTCTGCAATGCTCAAGTTGATGACAAAGATGTTGGTGATGGTGTGAAGTTTCCGTGACACGGCCACCATGAAAATCACAAAGATGTTGCCCACCACAGCAATCAGCCCCACCGCTATGAAACAGCAAGCTTTGACCAGCTCCTGGATTTGAATAGCATCCGCCGTGGTGTTTCCACCGGACGACGTGAATGGCAAAGAGAATCTTGCCAGAGTAGCCATTTTTTTGATGTGTGATGCACATTTAGAAGAAGGATATTAGCTCAATACTCGCAGAATCCTCTGAGAGAGCATTTTCCCGCACAACGTAGGTAATGCCATGTCTGTGTGTCAGTTACTGCCAACAGACTCGAGACCTCTACTATCCAGAGAGAGAGAGAGATGCTTGCTATGCGAATGAATGACAATCAGCCACGCGCAAACATTTTGGGTCAATAGATTGGTATCGCCCTTACCAGATGAGAGTAAGGTACTTACTGCATAATTCTGCTGACGCACCCTTGGCATATGCTAAGTCAGGCTTACACTTATGACAAGAGGGGGGGGGGGGGAAATAACAAAGCTATGCATTTCCATGGCAACCAAGAAGTCACCCCAGCTCGGATACACCCCCATCTGCGCAGTTGTATTCAAATCTCCTGCAGCAATACAGGTATTCACTTCTCTCTCAATTGCGTCACCCGGTATAGATATACATTGGTGGTGTTCACACATGTGGAAGATTAGATTGTTTAGAGAAAATAATATGCACTGTTATACAGTCATTTTTTTCTCTCTCTCCCAGCAAATTAATCCATTCCAAAGTAAACTCTAGCTAGTAGCTGTGAAATCTTTAACAGAAAGGTCTAGATTTTACATTAATTGCCATTTTCTGGGCCCTCGATTTTTTCTTTTTTTCGTAGGGCATTTTTTAACTGCAGGGAGAAAATGTCTAGCATATTAGATGAGGTCTGTATCATGCCAGTATTTGCCATTCAGGTAATGAATGTGAGGTACAATAGCAGTCCATCAGCCATGAAGAATGAAACCCTGTAACCATGGCGTCTAAAAGCCTCATGGCCATATCAGCTTGGAAACCTCATCAATGACTCAAATGTGGTTGATGTAATTGGTCAGATTCTTCCTGCGTGAAGGTATAAATGAATGCACATTTTGCATATTTGCATCATTGCAGGAGGAATGCTTGCAGAACACTGCCTTCATAAAAATGGCATTTGACACACATTGTGTGGAAAAGGAGAGAATCTTAAATATTATCTTACACAGGATTAGTGACTTCATGCCTAATACATGTAACTTAAAATTTCATTCTTTTTAAATTGCATTAGAAATCTCCACTTCACAACAGTCTGAAATATAAAGCATCAGCTCCTTGAAAGGAAGTGTATATGCAACCAGAACTTGAAAATTATTCAAGTGTGAATGCAACCACATGCCACTAAAAACCTAACTCACAGACAAGCCATACACAATGGTATCAAACTTCAGTTGAATAATGATTTCATTCCGCTGTTGACTTCATTCCTGCAAAGAATGGTGCAACTCTACAAATGTATATTATGCTAGATCTATGAGCAATATGAGAACTCTCAGAATTTGTAGAATAGTCCAGTATGAACTAACCATATGTCACTGAAAACCTAGCTCACTGAGAAGCAACACACACGATGGCATCAAACTTCAATTGAATAATTAATTTATTCTGCTGTTGACTTCAGTCCTGCAAAGAATGGTGCAACTCTACAACTGTATATGCTAGATCTACGAGCAATATGAGTCTCTCAGAATTTGTAGATTAGTCCAGTGTGAACACAACCATATGCCACTGAAAACCTAGCTTACTGAGTAGCAACATACACGATGGCATCAGACTTCAATTGAATAATGAATTTATTCTGCTGTTGACTTCAGTCCAGCAAAGCACGGTGCAATTCACTCACTTAAGCAGCACAAATGCTCTGACAAAAGCGTGCCGGCAGAGTGGGGAGATGGAAAGATACAGTGGAATTCATCGATTACAGATTCTGAGTGCCTTTAGATGTGCCAAAAATATCATTACAAAGAGAAGGAAGGGTGTGGATACAGTTTATCCTTTATGATAACATCAAGTATGATAAAACGTACCACCACATTCATTCAGATGCTGAAAGAATCTAGCATCAGTTTCACGGAGGACATTCTGTTCATTACAAGTTTGAACATCTGTTCTCTGTGCAAAAATTCACAGAAACATCCAGATCATTTTTCTAACTGCCAAATTCTATCCACAGAGCACCTTCTGAGAGCAAGAATCGTTTAATCAATCAAGTTCTAATTTGTCCACATGATTTCTGCAGAGCAATCAAATTGCAATCTTATCTGTCTATATTTGTTCTAAATTATCTGCAAATTTATAATCAACAAAATTAAAGATTCAAGTATCATTACGCATTTTTAACACACAAGTTTCATAATCTAGGTGTTGATGAAAGACATGGATTTTCTGTATGTACATTGTGTTCTATCCCTGCATCATGTACAGGAAAAATGTGATTCAGTGACCTTTCAACTACAAAGCAACCATAAGTCTAAGCAAGTGAACTTTCAATAGAATTAACTATGGCATTCATTATCGAAAGTGATGCAGACATTTAAAGTAACAATGGAGTACTCACAATTCTCTTCCATATCTGAAGTACAACCTCATTCAAGCCAATATTTTTGCTTGAGTTCACATGTAACACCTTGCCACAAAAAACAACAAGTCAATCCTGCGTTCATGTTATCATGAGTTTCACTGTGATTCGTCACAGAAAGAAAGTCCTACCAGGTTACCATGAACCTTTAAAACAATTGCATATTTTGTAATTCAACAAAAGCTAGCCATGGAATGGGATTTTGCATACCTACACCACATTACCCTAAGTATGTAACATGAAAATTAATCAATTAATGATGAAGGTGATTTGGCATTCTTAGGTTGCTTTGCTGACAAATTCAATCGATCTCCATCCATTTTAGATTTTAGTATCTGCTGTGGCTCATCTTAATGTAAATGTGGAATATTTTATGATGTGAAAATATTCAAACAATAATAACTCTATTGAACTTGGATAAGTTCAAACAGTGTGCAAAAGCATTTTTGATATAAGATACAACGAAATACTCTCATCTGCCAAATAGTATTACCATTGGGTAGAGTTCACCAAACTTGGTCCAGCACAAAAACAATAAGGGGAAATTGTGTAAATGCAGAACTATTAGCAGAACACATGGTTAAGTTTGAGGAAAATCTGAAAAATCCCTTCAAAAGTTATGTATCTTTAAATTTTTGGTACAACCATCGCTGGATAACACAACTGTAACAATTCATGATGATACGCATAAACAACCATATACAAAATAGAAAGAGAACTCAACACACTTCACTTTATTAGCACATAATGAAAGGGCACTTGGCTTGAATACCTCTTTCAGAAGGCAGGGGAAATGATACACCTTGGTATCACCTTAATGTTGGTATCAAGTAAAAGGAATGCATGTACATTTCACAGAATATTAAATTCTGTGGAATCTATTTTATATTTTCTTTGTACATGTATCATTGTCCTACTGTGACATCACCAAGTGCTATCTCCTTATCTAGCATTTGCAGTACCAAAAGTTTAATAATTCATAACTTTTGAATGGATAGTCTGATTTCCTTAAACTTCACTTATGTGCTCTGTGATTATTTTTGCATTTATTCATGTAGGTTTAATGTCAGTTTCAAAGGATGTCAGAGATGTGCCAAGGTACAAAAACTATGAGTTGGTCAGCCTATCAAAGGTACCTGAAGAGGACACTAATAGTCAAAAAGAGCAGCATGTTAAGAACCAGCTTTGATTAACAGCTTTATAGGAATTGTGACAGTTTTGTGGGTGTTTTTCCCTTTTCCCTATTTCCTGTCAAAGACGAGTCTAGTTTTGCTGTCTCCCTATTCAAAATGGAAGAGCTGCTCCACCAGGGACACATACAATTGTCCCCACATGCCCATTAAATGATGAATCATTGTCATTTCTGTAATTCCTCATTTTTGTATTTACATGTGTGTGTGTGTGTGTGTGTGTGTGTGTGTGTCAATGCACGTGTGTGATGTTGTTGGGGAGGGGTAAGGGCAGCCTTCCGATATGGGACTTCGGCTTCACATAAAACATTGCCAGTTCAGTCTTCACTTTCACAGTAATAAATGAAATCACCTCATTTCATGAGTCACTTCCTCCCCTGCTTCAGTGATGGTATGCATGTCGCACTCAAATGCCTCAACCGCACTGCTCATTGTCTGGTAATCCACGGATATACGTGGTAATCCAAAATGTTTACAATAATAGCATGTTGGATTTCTGCCGATTATCTTGGATACGTCATTTCAAGTTCTGGTAACACAAGACCTTAAACCTGACTTAACTTGTCATTTGCAGATAAAAGCTATGGCTACTACAGAGCATGATGATGATGATGGTGATAATGGTGGAAGTGAGAGCTACAGTAGAACCTCTGCAAGCGACTGTCCTCTATTTATTAAAGGGGAAATCCAGTCCAAATATAAGTTAGTCTGCTAAGAAAGAGGAAAATATTACGAGTTCAACAGTAAAATTTTGTTCGAAATTGGATGAAAAATAAGGAAGTTATGAAATTTTGTGAAGTTTTGCTAATCTTTGAGTAAACAGTTCTTGAATGGTCAATATGAATATGAAAATGACAAAGTGGGCATGTCATCCCTTACAACTTGCCATATACGCTTTGTAGTTCATACAAATAATTTTGAAATTTCCAGTTTTTCATTCAAATGCAATTATGCCCAAATTATGCTCAAATCCTGATATATCAAACTGATCACTATTCTAAAGTTATTCAACCAAGAATAACATCATGTTTCAGACTTCAATGATAGAAACATTGAATTTTCATCATTGTTTGTACACAATCAATGGAAAATTGTGAGGTTATGACATGGTCAGCTCATTCATTTGCATAATCATACCCACTGTACAAGAACTGTTTTGCAGAAATTAGCAAAATTTCAGAACTTCCCTATTTTTCATCCGATTTCAGTCAAATCTTTACTGTTGAACTTGTAAGATTTTCCTCTTTTTTATCAGACTAACTTATTTTTGGAGAGGATTTTCCCTTTAAAGCAGACACATAATGAACTGTCTCGTGGGAAATCTCTTGGCTCCTAAAATCTTAACGTATTCAAGCATTACAAAATTTCACACACACAGTCAACATGAAAGACTGGGAAACCATACATGCACACACTCTTTTTGTTTTGTTTTTCACAAATATTCTATTTCCATAGGTTTACATAACACAATACAAACACACATACACACAAACACACAAACAAAAATACAAATAGAGAAGATATGAATCAATGAACAGAGACAGGAAGAGACAGAGAGAGAGAGAGAGAGAGAGAGATAGAGAGAGAGATTGCAATAAAGATGGCATCCATACAAATGCAATGCCTAAAAACAATTGCAAAACGTGAAAGACAGGGAGGGAGGAGACGTAATACACAGAGACAATGAGAAAGCTCCTGAAGCCAGACTTAGAGGAAGATACGAACCAGTCTCTACACGACAATGCAGTGACATTTCAAAATCTGCAGGATTAGAATTAGGGCCCATGGCAGTCTTGAATATATAACCATGGAGCTATACAACCATAATGGAAGGATGATTTCCAGCAAGAGGTTACATCATGGAGCTACACTGTACCTACAGCCCATGATATAACCGTTTGCTAGAAATTATCCTTCCATCGCCCCAGTCAGCAATTTGAATCTGGAACTTTGTATGCTGATTGCAAGGTCATTGGAATCTTCATACTGGGTATTACAAAACATTACAGCAACATGCCATTTCGTAATTTCACTTTGCACATAAACAGAAAAAATGCCACTTGTGATGACAGGCATGTTCGTTTTTAACATTCACTTAGTCAATTATCCACAATGCAATGATTACTCAAGCAATCTTATAAATGGTACTTGCCAGTACATCAACATGACAAAACAAAGAATTTATTAAAGCCTAGTTTTTGGCAATACTCATAGATACTTGATAATGCATTCAGTGCCAATTAATGAAATGGATGCCTCCCTAAACATTAATTGATTAGTTATTCTGGTCACCAGGTCTACGCAAGTTTATTATTGTTTGAACATGAATTCCATAAATCGTTACTTCAGGCAAGCTGAAACATGATGTCACTTTGAAAGCAAGTGAAGTTTCTAACAAAGACAATAGGAAGGCCATTTCAGAAAATATGCACATGAGCTCATTATGAACTGGCTTACTGCTATGACCATCTTTCATATCTGTAGTGAGTATACATGTCCGTAGCAATAAAGCAGTGTGAGGAAATGAGCATGCCTGTGTTGTTGATCTATTAATGTGCAGGTTCTCTCTTTCTTGCTCAACAGGAAAATGTTTTGCTGTGAGGAAAATCTTGGGGCAAAGGTAAAAAAACTGATTAGCTCTGAGTAAAGTGGTATTCTTCAGGACAGCTGTGATATACCTGCACATTTTAACCCCTTCAGAATGGGCTAATTTTGCTATAACACATTTCCCACACATACCCACCCAAGTATACTCAGAACTACACATAGTCTTCAACGGGTTCACATCAAATACTCTTAACTAGTGTAATGCATGTTATTTTGATAAAACCGTCTTTTGTGTGTGTGTGAGAGCAAAATAACTGCTGAACTGGAACAGACTATTGTGAATATCAGTGAAGCCATTACTACAAAACAAAGCAGCTGAACAGGAAAAACTCATTTTGGACTTTTACATCAAATAGGAAATCACATGATATCATAATGTAACCTGAGAATACAGATGGAATTCAACAAATTCATAGCTTCCGGTTTAAATGCCTCTACATACTATGCTGCACTTGATTGTATCTCCTCTGGTGTCAATACATGCATTGTTCAAAAGTAATGTACAGCAATATGCTATTATCATGACAACCCGTTTCTTTTGTTGTTGTTGTTTTTGTTAAATCTGGGTTATACATTTATACATTTGTTTATTTTCTGTAATCATTCTCTCTGTACACATGGTAATTTAAGTCTGCAAACTCACTATTATGCTTCTTATCTATTTACGATAAAACTGAAATTGAATTGAATATAAACTGAATTTGATTTGAATGTGCCATACTAGACATCATCTATTTGTGTATTATACCAAATATCACCAAACCCATGTACTAAGTCTGATACTCTGTATTACAGCAAAATCTTTGAATCAGACCTTTCACTTACACTTGACTTACATGATATTTTGGAGAGATATATATTGAGAATTTGTTTCCTGATATACAATAACTGGGCATTACTGTCATAAAGTCTGCAAACTAATTTAGAATACTTTCTTTGGTTTACATCCGCATTTAGAATTTGAACTTTATCTTCGACTCTTTGATCTTCAGCCCATTAAAACACAGAACATATTGCAACATCAGGTACTCAAATCACATGGTAATGAATATTAGCATGCCTTGTAGGGTTGAGCAGGGATTTATCACATAAAAATCAATAAATAATGAAAAGAAATTTTAAAAATACCTTTAAGTAAAAATGCTAACTTAAAGTTCATTCATTATTCAGTGTTATACCAAAAGAAACTATGTGTTACCAGCTAACTGAGGAGGGGGAAACAAGAGCTAAGATTAAAAGCAATGTGTGGCAGTGACTAATAAGCAGGCTTCTCCTGTCAGCTCCCTTAACCCATAAATGTCAGGTGAGCTCGAAAAGAGGGCACCCCCTTTCCAATTTCTGCTTGGATGTTATGTTAGGTAGAGCTTAAAATCCTGGAAATGATGGACGCTCAGTTGCCTGGGGCAACCAGACAGGAATATTGAGAAACAAAACATTCACAGATGCCATACTTTGGTTGCTTGATCAGAAGACATAGTAAAGTCTTTAAACAGCAGCAACAACAAGTTAAACCTGTCAGACTTAAAGGACAAGTTCACCTTCATAGACATGTGGGTTGAGTGAATGCAGCAATATTAGTAGAACACATCAGTGAGAGTTTGAGCAAAATCGGACAATACGTTAAAAAGTTATGAATTTTTGAAGTTTCTGCTCAGTTACGCCTGGATGAAAAGACTACTATAGCTTGTGATGTCACATGAGTACAACGATATAAAGAAAGAATAAAGAAAATTCAACATATTTCCATTTTTCTCGCTTAACAAAAGAACACTCGACTTCTCTCTTTCAGAAGGCAGGGGGAATAATACTACCCTTAACATACGTCAGTAGCAAGTCGAAGAAATGTGCAATTTATTCAAGAAGTAAAGTTTTCTGAAATTCTCTTTTTATTTTCTTTATGTGGTTGTACGCATGTGACATCATATACTGTAGTAGTCTTCTCTTCCAGCAGTGACTGCGCAGATACTTAAAATAGTCGTAACTTTTGAACGGATTGTCCAATTTTCCTTAAACTTTCACAGATGTGTTCTACTAATATTGCTGCATTCTCTCAATCCTTATGTGTATGAAGGTAGACTTGTCCTTTAAATTCTAAAACCAGATTCTTCATAATAAATGTACCTAATCATCTGCATGTGGGTGCTTATTTCTCTCTACTTCATATGGGTGTCCTAAGACATATTTTATCTTTATGCACCCACTCTTAATTTGAAAATGAAAAGTTTTCCATATTTGTGGTATTTGATAGCAGTTTACAGTCATATCCTACAGCACTTGCTAATGTGAAAGAGTTGTTAGTCTTTGTAGTTTGTTTTTATTCGTGAAGTAGACATTGCATTTCAACTTAAGGGAAACCAAAATATGAAAAAAAAACCAAGAAAGAAAAGAATATCATTCAGCAGCCTAGAAGGGTGATAAGGCAAAAACTATTGTTTCATTATGACAGAGATTGAACTTAATTCTTGATGATGAGATTTGCCTGTATAGTGATTTTTTTTTTTTGGGGGGGGGGGGGGGGTGGGTAGAACAGAGAAAGCAAATGGTACTCTGCAAGCAAGTCACTAAAAACCTCCTGAGCCCCAGATCTGATGTGCTAGAAATGAGTAAAACTAAAACTAAGCAGATGTAGATACCCATTTAAATCGCTATGGTGTGAGGGCAGAAATAAAGAATCTCTATCTAGGATTGTGTTGGCTACAGTGCAAAAGTATAAAAGTTATAAGATTCACTTGCGAAAGAACAGAACAAAGATTTAAAAAAATACATAATACTGATTATATAGTCAAGAGTGCTATGCAACTAAACAATGTCTATACTTTCATTAACATAAATCAAATCCATACATCATCATAGTCTGAGCATTGGTCAAGCATTTGTCTTAACCCATTGAGAATGGGCTGATTTTGCTATAACACATTTCCCAAGGATTCCTGCCTAAGTGAACTCAGGACTCGTCTTCAATGGGTTAATATCAGCAAAAATGGTTGTTACAAAATCTGTCCCAATGGATTGCCACATTCAAGCAGATGTCTACTAACAATGTTCCAACACCTCCCCACCCTCATCCTCCTCCCTATTAAAATGTCAGACATCTTTTAATACATTTGCTGTGTTTCATACAGTGACTGTGAAGATCCCTTCAAAAAAATGAAATTGCCAATATCATTCCTGTGACTTGACTTATTTGCCTTTCTTCCCCCCAGTCAGGAGGAAGCCTGACTCATAATGCAATAGAGCAAGAGGACCTGCTTGAAAAACACCCGGTGTGATTTCACTTGCAATTATTGTCTTCGGGCATATTCTCACATTTCCCCCTGCCTGTGAGTGTGGTTAACCCTTCCTGGGCCAGACAAACAGCTGCCCAGTGGGATTATTTTGTGAATTACTCGTTAAAAACTTTGAACTCAGCCCATTAAAGACCATGCCCAAAATATCTCCAGTTAGACGGTGTATGTGGAAAAGACCTGCTGGAACAAACTCTGACCTTTTCCAGTCGCCTAAAAGGGGGTTTCTTTCCTTCGAGAGTGACCTATTTTGCAGACATGCCACACAATACTGCAACAAGTCATTGAAAAGAGAAAAGCTGAAATAATCGCTAAAGGCACTTTCACTGCCAACATATCAGCAGGTCCTTCAAAATGAATGAAATCTTCAATTTCAAATGCTCATATAATAGTAAAATGACCAAAACTCTATCAAACAAAAAGACAGCTTGTAAGAATTCATTCATATTCCTGAGAGGAATTTCTTAAAGATCTAGAGCAATTTTTTTTTTTTTTTTGTTAAAATGCCTGGCTACAGGACAGCAAATCAATATTCATTCATCATTAAGACATTTGGTGCTGTATTTCCAGTAAATCCTGGATAAGATCTGATGCCATAAAGAGCCATGTTTGCTTGTGAAGTAAGCAAATGTTTTGGACGGGTTAAACATTGATTTCTCTCTATGGGAAATGAGAGTCAGTACCTGCAGATGAGGATAGACTTAAAAATAAAAGCACTTCACATATCATCTTGCTTTTGTGTTTTCATTTATCATCCATTTCACTGCAGGCACGCTTCATGGAAAACAATATTTTTGTTTCACTATTTATATCAGGATGTAAACTGAAGTACTCTTGACCCCATTATAGTCAGAGGAGTAGTTTGAGACATAAAGCATGCTAGCTGTGCCACAATGTTGTGTCATGCTATCACAACAAACTCATTCTATAAATGAAATGCACAGCAGTCTTTTTTTTTTCATGTATGTTCATGTTCATGTGTTCATGTTGCCTACTTATCTGCATTTCATTTGTCTAAATTTAATGATTATGCAGCTGTTTCAACATTGATAAGTCATGATATGATTCTGATATCTTGGTGCAATAATACGCAGTAGATTAAACACACAGTAATATAAGCATGACTAACTCAATGTTTTTGTTTTGTTTTGTTTTTCCAGATAATACCTTTGGCATAGTGCTCTACCATACCACCAGATATGCAATGTACATTAGATACAATGTGGACCTAAATGTATGTTGGGATTTAGGCCTATACTTCATAGAACAAAAATTAATGCAAATCATTTTCATTTCCAAATATCGTAAACAAGCGTGATATGATATACCACAAGGATATCACAGATTCTCCCGATATCAGTCCACTATTCAGAAACGTGCATGTCACTTTACCTTGGCAGTAATGCTAATATATGTTTTGCATCATAGCTGTGGGGTGGAAAATAGCATGATTATGCACACCTGAATGGAACAGAATTGCTTGATCACATGTGTCCACATTTTTAATTAGGGTGCAGTTAAAAGTATGGCAGTGGAAACAACATGAAATTGTTTCCAACTACCTCAAGAGATATTAAAATGCTTTTATAAAATCCGTTAGTTGTTCAATACTAGAGACAGCTAGAAGTGTACTTGTACAAGTGGACATCATGTTTTCCTAATTATATCATCCTCAGGCCATTCTACCATATATTATCTCTTCATTTTTTTTTACAGCTTGGTTTACCCATTGAGGACAAGTCCCGAGTGTACTCTGGTAGGTGTCTATGGAAAATGTGTGTTGTAGCAAAATCAGTCCGTCCTCAACAGGTTAAAGAAATTATGCAATAGTATGGATATATCAGTTAAGTTTTTTGTCATTCTTTCTTTTGGGTTTCACTGTAACTGAAAGGAATTTGACTTTCATGACTTAATCAGAATGCAAACCTCAACCTTATACAATATACCTACTCAACATAGGTCTAGCAATCATTTCACATCATATCATTGGCAATAAAAGCCATCTGTTTTTTACATGTCCATATCCATATTGCATTCAACAACAACAAAAAAGAAACCCTTTTTGTGACTTTTGTGAGAATAAATACCACCATACACATACATGCGCACTTTGTACTTGGAATATGAACATGGAAACACACTTGAACCTACTGTACATGATGTACCAAGCACCTTCACAGTTTTATGTCAGACGCAATACATGTGACCCCCCTCTGCGACCCATTTCCTCAAACATTTGTTGGTTGTGCAATGCAGACTTGTCCTGGATTATTTTGACTGGGCGTAAAGAGTCATCTACCTTTCGTGTGAGCTACAATATCATACACTGGAGTAATCAGATACAGCCCGAAAAGATTTGATGGCATATCTTTGCTATCAGGGCTACTAACATTTCAGGGTGGTGTTTGACACCATGAATAAATGAATTTAGGGGGAAAAGGGGTCAGGTAAAGTGGGATGTTAACACCCACTCAAGTTTACAGATTTATAAAGGAAATGAAAACTGTAAATGTGATCTTTTTCCAGACTTATCCTCTCACACAAACACACACACGAACACACAATGCAGAGGGTTAATTGGAAATTGGTATACGACACATCCACAGAATGAGGGCACAGTAGCATGGTCAGAGTGGTGGGTGGGTGCACAAAGACTGCCATTGATATGAACTGGGTCAATCAAATCTGACATACACCACATTGATGTGAGTAGGTGACTGTGTCAGATTGGATAGAAAGTAATTTTGGCATTGAGTAGACCTGACCTGGAAATGGTCAAAGGAAATGAAAAGGAGAAAATGTTTGAATTGTGTACCGTTACCTCTCATTCTGTCTCCAACTTCACTTCTTTTAGTCTATTTTTCTATTCATTTACCTTTTTCTTGTGTGAAAGAAGAGCAATGCACGAAACCTATGGATATTTCTAGGGATGAAGCAGACCTAATGACACAAAATTGATTTCTGCCAACAGTCGATCTGAAACAGGGCTTGAATTCTCCTTTAGAAGAAATATGAAAGGAGGAGAGCTTAGGTATAGCTGTAATGCAAAGGTTGACTGATGATGAAACAGCATCTAGCAAGGAAACGCGATGTGACTGATATCAATAGACAAAGAAAAAAGAAAAACCATTAGGTTTTGAATTCCCTATAGAAAGATAAAGGAATGTATGGTGTGTCAGCCAGAAAGAGAGAGAGAGAGAGGGAACAAGATACAGAGACAGAAATGAAAACACAGGAATCGTTCTCCAGAAGCATAGATATAGATATTTCATATGATCGATTTGAAATGAAGGACATATTCTTGCTGAGATATGATCTGTTGATGCTGTTGTGATGATGTATGACACAATACAAAACATGACTGGGAACTAGAGCTCTCTCCCTCTATAGATAAATTATGTATTTAATGGCACACATCTTTCATTACAAGCTTTGATACATTGATCACAGCAAATGACGTTTGATACATCTGCATATCAACCTCAGTAAAATCAATATTCCTTTAAAAAATCACTAGATTCATTTTACTGATCACGTACAACTGTATGTATGAGCACACTGCAATTTTGGGATCTAGAAACCTTGATTTTGATGCACCTTGTGTTGTAATTAAATATGATAATCATGCCTACAAACACACCCCAGCTTCACAATTCGTGCACTGTGATAACCCAATTCTGAATAGACTAATGGAGAATGGAGTTTCAATGGAGATTTCTTGATGTTACTGATAAAAGGAACCAGTAAAAAAACACGAGTGATAAATCAGTCTCAGACCCCGTTCACAGTGAGTGGCGATTGAGGCCATGCTCAGCCTGGGCTCAGCTCGGGCTTGGCCAAGCCCTGCACTGTAAACAGGGTCTTTTTGGACCCCGTTTACAGTGCGAGGCTCGGCCGTGGCCGAGCCGCGGCCGAGCCCACCTTCATTTCAGTGTAAACGCGCAAAAGGCCAAATGCGAGGCCAAAATTGGCCTCGCATTTGGCCTCGCTCTGGAGGTGCCCTTATAAAAATCTTAGGTTGCGGCAAGCTTGCAGCAAGCTTGTGGTAAGCTTGCGGCAACCTTAATTAGCTTGTATTAAAGAGTGCAAGCTTGCGCATGCTTATTGCCATCTTACTGCAAGCATGATACAAACTTGGCATCCCCTGGTAAGCTTGCTGCAAGCTTGCGGTAAGCTTGCTGCAAGCTTGCGGTAAGCTTGCAGCAACTTACCATTAGCTTGTGGACGATTGCAAGGTCGCAGATATGATTGCAAAAATAATCGCAAGCTTGCAGATTGTGTCGCAAGCTTGCAGATAAGCTTGCAAGACCATATGAAAGCTGTGCAAGCTTATGACAAGCTTGCGGTGAGACAACTAACAGCTCTGCAAGCTGGCCGTAAGCTTGCAAGTAATGCAGAAATCTCCGCAAGCTTACCACAAGCTTGCAGGCCATTATCAGAATTTCTGTGAGCTTGTCGCAAGCTTGCAGGTTGTTAAAGAAAACTCCTCAAGCTTACTTAAGCTTGTGAACTGTGATCAAAATCTTTGCATGCTTGCTGCAAGCTTGCGGGTTAGAACTTCGCAAGCATGCAAAATGCAGTCAAAATCTTCGTGAGCTTGTCCCAAGCTAAAGCTTGTGGGTAAATTGTTAGAGCAAATTCTGCAACCTTACCGCAAGCTTACTGCAACTGTATGGCCACAATCAAAATCTTTGCAAGCTTGTCGCAAGCTTATAGGTTAATTGATAGAGAAAATTGCCTGGTGCCCTCTCAGTTACAAAAAAGAAAGTTACTTTGTTCACTCTGAAATTCAAAATGGCGGTTTGACTGTTTCTGTGTGCAGCTTAGATTTAAGGACAATAATTCTATTAAAGGTATGAAATTGATTAATAATATTATAACTAACTGCATGCATTAACATGCTGAATAACTTCACCATATTTTCATTCCCCATAAACCTCAATAATCTACACATTTTAACAAAGTAATCATAGTAACTTCCCCTAAATGTGCAATACAGTCCCACCCATTGTAATTTGTGTGTGTATTAACAGGTATTTTTATTGTTACATATAACTCAATACCGGTACATTCTGCATACCTCTTTTTTTTTTAATAGTAAAATAAATGAATGTATAACAGATTTGAGTGTATTATTTATACTTCATCCTTTTTTTTTTATGTTTCACTTTTGTGCAAATTTCAATTAAATTTCCTAATTGTATTCCCCGAACAGAGTTCGGAGGATACTATGGATTTGGCCTCGTTGCACCGCTGCGTCCGCTGCATCCGCGTCCGCCACAGAGATTTTCTTGTGAGAGCGCTCTACTGGCTGCAGTTCTTCGTAGATCATCTTCAAATTTGGCATGAAGGTGTATTATGGTACAACGAAGATGTCTGTTGTTTCTGGTGATGGCGCCCTCGCTTGTTCTGTCTTTATACATGAAAATAAGGTCAATTTAACAGGGTCTGCTTGTGTGTGCAACGTACGCTGGCCTTGTTTCTTGACCGATTTTTTTTTTCAAATTTGGTAGGCCTATGTATTAATGTATCATAGTCAAATCTATACACCTACGTGTATACCTATTGATAATGCTGCCCTCACTGTTCCACCTTTTACAGGGTCAAAGGTCACCCTGATCATGTCAAAATTTGCAAATGTGCTTATATATGCAATAACTTGATTGTTACTCAACGGATTTTATTCAGACTTGCTAAGGAGGTGTATGGGTGGTCATTCTACATGAAGGACACAACAGTTTGTGGTGATGGCGCCCTCAGTGTTCCGACTTGGATGCCATGTCACATTTCTTGTGTATGCTCTATCAGCCACATTTCTTATTAGATTTTCTTCAAATTTGGCAAAAAGGTGCATCATAGTGAATTCAAGGTGCCTATTGTTTTTGGTGGTGGTGCCCTCGCTTGTTCCGTCTTTATACATGAAAAGGTAAATTCAACAGGGTCTGCTTGTGTGTGTGATGCTGGCCTTGTTTCTCGACCGATTTTTTTCAAATTTGGTATGTAAAGGTATCATAGTCAAATCTATACACCTATACCTACAGTGTATTGATAATGCTGCCCTCACTGTTCTAGCTTTTACAGGTTCAAAGGTCACCCTGACCATGTCAAAATTTGCAAAAATGCTTAAATATTTATGCAATGACTTGATCGTTACTCACTGGATTTTACTCAGACTTGCTATTTTAAAGGAGGTGCGGGTGGTTAATCTACATTGTACATGAAGGACACATAACAGTTTGTGGTGACAGCGCCTTCAGTGTTCCGACTTGGAGGCCATGTCACATATCTTGTATACGCTCTATTCGTAAGCTATTTAGAAGCGACATTTCTTGTCAGATTTTATTCAGGCTTGCTATGGAGGTTTTGTGGGGGGTTATTCTAGGTACCGGTAACAAAAGTTTTCATTGACAGCGTCCTCATTGTTCCAACTTTTAAGGATATGTCATATTTCTTGTATGTGCTGTATGGTACTACATGTAACCTCAATTCTTATGGGATTTAATTATTCAGACTTGCTAAGGATCGGTAAACGAATGATCATTGTACATGTACATGTAGGACACAACAGCTTGTGGTGGTGGTGCCCTCAGTGCTCCAACTTAGATGCCAGTCACATTTCTTGTGCATGCTCTATCAGCCACATTTCTTGTTGAATTTTGTTCAAACTTGCTATTGAGGTTTATGGGGAGTTATTCTAGGTAACAAAAATGTTCATTGCCAGTGCTCTCATTGTTCAAACTTTTATAGGATGACATGTTATATTCCTTGTATGTGCTATATACCAGCCTCATTTCTCGTCAGATTTTATTGTATCCTGCGACAGTTGCCATATTATACAACATTCTGGCCTAAAGTAATCCAGATGGGGAATGGGAGATTGGTTCAGGGGATACAATGTATGTGAAGAGTTGTTCGCAAAAACCGATAAGTCCATATTTACCAAATGGAGATATTTGCGATTAAAGGTCAAGAAAAACGAGACATGAAAACTCGTCACATTGAGGACGAGTTAGGTGATACGCTTGTGGTCATCAGATGACAGTCATCTGTGATCGACAAAGAAAAGAATGTGATATAGGCACCTTGAAGTTATATTGAGCGTGCATGCGAAACCGTTTCTGTAACCACTCGGCCACGGGTCATCCACGGAAATGGTAAGACAGAAAAACAACAACAATGTATAGATATAACGGGGGGAAAGTCAATGCCCACTCAACTAACGCGGCCGTGTGAACATCTATTGCATTGCTAGACGGAAAAGCGGCCTTGTAACGACTGAGGTCGCTATACCATTTCTGGCAACTTGGGAAAAATACGTCCCGCAGACATAAAACCTATAATCGGCTGGTTTTGATACCTTGCCTTTAATCACAATTTTCAGTGTAATGACGTCATCAAATTACAAAACAATGACATGGTCTTGAAAGAAAATTGTTCAAAGTACAACACCTCAGTCGTCGTCATTACATACTATGATCGGTTTGACAAAGTCAACCTGCAAAATTTTGCTGCAGTCGAAGCAATGTGGTCTCCAACACACAAAAAAGAGGGATATGGCGTGTGTGTGTGTCTGTGTGTGTGTATAGGTGCGTTTATATACGAACGTGATTTCTACATGGACGAATATGTAATACAAAATTGAAGAAAAAAAAACAGTAAAGTAGCTAAGTATTTTGTTTCGTGATCTTGTGAGGTTCGAACCCGCAACCTCACGTCTCTGAGACGTCGCCTTTAACCACTCGGCGACACGTCTCGACGGGAAAATATGGGGAATGTTATGGACTTGAAAGACAGTTGTTCAATATATAACACATTCATCATACGTTGTCAGTTTGCTATTGACATGACGATCTATCACATGAATATGAGGGAGGCATTAGTACCTGTATGAAATTATTATAGGCATGGTTATCAAATTGCCCTAAAATATCCTTATAATTGCCTTATTTTTACACACAGTTACGCTATCCCTTTAAACTCGTCACAGTTTAATTAGAATCATTAACATCATACATTAGTACCATATTCAGTTCCATAGCTGATCACGTTTGCTAATCAATTAAGAGTAATTGTCTAGAATGTGTCATATGGCCAACCTGTATACACACGTATATACACACACACAATGCTAAATGTATGTATCAAACATCTGTAACACAGCTTTGAACTAACTATAGGAATTATCGCTGCACTTATCATCCATACTTTTTATCACTATCTGAAACTCCACAAAAACCACTAATTGACAAATAATCATCAATACAGAAGACTGAATACCTTTTTTACAATGTATAGCTTGTTACATGTATAAATCAGCACAAAGTAACCACGACTACATTGTGTTACTGAATTGATATGAACAAATTTCATTTTGTTACAGTATACTGTATCAGTTTGAAAAGCCCAACCTGCAAAACTATAATTTTGCAGCAGACGAAGTAATGCAGTCTCCAACGCAAAACAAAGGTATACTGTGTGAGTGTGTGCGTATAGGTGTGTTTACATGCAAACGTGATTTCTACATGGACGAAGGTGTAGTACTCCATTGAAGAAAAAAAGTTAAAAAAAAATTATTATTTTCTTTCGTGCTCTTGTGAGGATCGAACCCGTACGTGTGCAACCTCACGTTTCTAAGACGACGCCTCTAACCACTCGGCCATACGTCTCGACGAGAAAATTAGAGGAACGTAAGCTTATGTACGTGAAAGATGAACCACGAATCGTTTGGTCCGCATTCCATTCTCATTTTCAGTTTTAAATTGCAAAATTGTCAACCTCATGAGGAGATTTCAAAGAATAAAATGCATGATTACTGCAGCTTATTGTCACATCTACAACATAAATAAGTTTCAGAGGAAATGAAGCAAAATCAGCTGAGATAAAGGTGCTTAAACGTTGTCAAGTCAATGCATGGTTTCTAAAAAAATCACCTCCCATAGACAATACACGTAAACTTGTCAGATTTTGCGTCTTTACCTTTAAACACAATTTAAAGCATGATGACGTCATCAAATTTCAAAACCATGACATGGACTTGAAAGGCAAATGTTCAAAGTACAACATATCTGAATTTGGGATAATATTGAGCTTAAACAACAGAGATACGAGCAAATGAATGTCAGAAACAGTACCTCAAAAAAATTAATTCCACTTTTTTGATTTCAGATGACGATATGATGACGTCATAATGTAATTATGGAAATAATGATACTTGAAACGTCAAGTCCAATTTATATGCTTTTGTAATATGCAATAAAAACATAGGGTCACCTGACGTTTTAAAGAGCTATGGCGAAATAAACAAAGACATGTTTTTTCACTATATTTGCACATAGACGCGCAGGCGAAATTTGAACTTTGACGCAAGTGCATTGCTTTGTTATTTGTAGGAATCGATTAGAAATCAATGGATATTGTTGCTCAAAGTATCAGGAATCCAAATCTGTCAAAAAAAGTGTATTTTCATGTTGCTGACGCGCTGTGCGCGCGAAAATGCGCGGACGGACGCGCACGCGCAAAATTGTTTGAAACGCATAAAATTGTCTGAAACTTCGAGATTTCCCATTGGAAAGTTGTTTTGAGCCTTTTAAAATTTTGACGCGCGCTTACGCGCACTTAATGATGTCCTAGGTAATTAGCATCAAAAGAAGTAAGATAGAACGTGACCTGAACTTTATGTCCACAAAAAATGATACAGAAATGACCTTTAGTTATGAAGTTATGATCGATCATGTAACATGGTCCAAAAATCACAAAATGGCGCCTAGACGACGTCATAGATATGTTACTGTCATGAAAACCTTATTGTGGCTAGATATTGTCATGAGACATGTTCCCTGAAAATGTCATGTTATTCCGTAATGTCATTCTTGAGATATTGATGACACAAAATTGTCCAGAAAGAAAGAAGAATAAAAAGAAATAAAGAGAGATTTTGACAATCACAATAGGTGATACGCTGATAGCGTATCACCTAATAAAGAGAATAATAAGGAAATTTTTGCTTGTTTTGACCGTAACTTCAAAAATGTACCTTTATATGTAAGGACCAATATATCATTTTAAGGGTATAATTTGTACTTTATAACAGAAACCGTACTTCAAAATCTTCAAAAATGGACTTATCGGTTTTTGCGAACAAACTCTTCAAGTGCTCGAACGGGTCTCCTGTGCGAGCGCTCTATAGTAATCAAATTTCTTAATTTCTTTAAAAAACTAAGCTTGCAAAGGCTTGCGACAAGCTTAGCAGCAAGCATTCCGCGAACTGGTGGCATAGCACACAAGGTTGCAAACTCCCTGCTAGCTTGCAGGTCAGCTAGCCCTGCAAGGTTGCCAGAAGTCAATCACTACCAGCACTAACCGTGGTACTTACGTGTTGAAAAGGCACACAGTTTTGCTGTAGATTGCTACTGAAAAAGTAGTAAGAAAGTCGTAGTTTTGCCGTGGTTCTTTGTGTTCGTGCCTTAGTGTTGAATGCGTCGTTGTTAAGAAGTGAAAGAGGCGTAGATAAATTGTTAAGTGGTTGTAGATCAGGGGTGGATTAGTGAGGATTTAGTCGTACGAAAGTCGTAGTTTTGCCACATCACAAAAGACGACTTCCGCATCTCCGCTCTCGCGACCGAGAACGCCGTCTTTTGTTATGCAGTGTGAAAATCGGACAATAGACCACTAGCTATTCACGGCGATAATCCGTCTTTTGATACCACTTCTATTTTCCTCAAGGGCAGTTCCCTCAAAACTACGACTTTTCTACGAACACCCAACTACTATTTCATGACTTAATTATCGGCTTAAATGATTCTCTGGACTACTAGTATTGTTCTAGCCATCAATGCATCGGCAGGTAAAATCCATTCGCGCACACAATGTGGCTTCGTTATTGCGGCAAGCTAGTATAGGGGAATAGCTCTCAGCTTTTTACTAATCGTGGCCGCGCCTCAAACGAGTACGAAATGGGGCCAAGTTCGAGCAAATCTGACGGAGAAGAATAGATTTCTTTTTGCGGTCGTATACCTACAGTTCGAGCTCATCTGGTCAGCTAAACGAGCTGGTACAACTGTTAATTGTATTAGTATACCGCAACCGTTTGTGCAGTCGATCGAAGTACAGACTGCATACATTCATAGCGCTGATGCACCTGATAAATTACATGTACCGTATATGGTCCGTCGTATACACACGGTGCGCACGTGTGACAGTCCATTTTTCCTCTTCGTGTGTCAAGGCAACAACGCACGTTGTGCATCCATAAACGGGGGTACTAGTAGTCACGTGAGAATTCAGCGGTGGTCGAATCTCACCCAGGGAAACGTCAGACGGGCAAAACTTCGAGATCTTATAAAGATCGCGATGTTAACCTTCTCGATCTTTTGCCAGTCTGACCGTGCCTATTTTGTATACACTGCATTCCAGTTATAAATAATCGAAGTCCTAGGGATCGGCAATTTCATAAAAAAAAGTATAACGGCATTTCGTCTTATCGACGAATACAGTTCTGAGTATGTTATGAAGAAAAAAAAAGACGGCAACGATACGTATGATGCGTAATTCAATGCTTAGTAATATTTGGTCATATCAAATACGCTGCACTGGATGAAAAGGCAATTTGAAACAGATTTCAAACAGAGTATAGTTTGTACTTTCATGCTTAGTTTGAAAAAAAAAATATAAAAAAGTGAAGTGATGGTTAGGAATGTGTTCATAGGCCTGATTCGTTATTCCAAAGTTCGTCGATTACGAACGTTTACGAACGTTCATTATTCCCGACTTATTTCGGAGGATCGTTCCGAAGATTCGATATTCCCAGGATTCGTAATTCAAAAGCTTGGTTAATCCGAAAATGAAATAAGGTTCTGAAAGGCGTAACTTTGCTATAGAAACGAAGACGATGATTTAGATTTGTAATTCCAAAATTGTGTCTGTGTACTCCTTTTTTTTTTCACGTTTGGATTCACGAATCTTAATTCATATTCCTATCGGCGAATCTTTGGAATAACGAAGATTCTTATCATTTTCGGATTAAAAAACCTGATTTCATTTTCGCAGTGATGAACCGTATACGAATGACGAACCTTTGGACAAACGCCATAAGATAATGTTCGTGATAACGATCCCTAATATTCACTTTCGATTAATACAATGCAAGTTATCCACGGGGAAAAGTGAACGAATAAAAATAACAAGCGTTCGCTCATGCAGTCTCCGTGAATTTCTTCTTGTACAATGTAGGAAAGCGAGGAGTGGCATCTCATTGGAACGGAGCATGTTTCTTTTGTTCTTTGCCAATGACGCTCGGAAATGACTTTGTTTCAACAAAAATTTTGCTGTAACCGTGTTCTTACAAAAGTGTTCGTAATAATTTCACACAATTGTTTTTAATGTCGACAAATTTGGCAACTTTAATTATGAATTACTTCGTTATCGCAAAATATCGTAACCCTCTCCATTGCAACAGGAGTGAACGTCACACGCTTAAACATGAGCTCTTCAGAGAATTGTATAATTCATGCACACCATAAATTTTTTTACATTTTTTACATTAATTATAGATTCAATCGAAATGTAAAAGCAGCCACCGATTGTCCCGCGGTTATTTCCACGTTTTCTTATACAATCCACGATTAGCAGAATGATTCCCCTCAGACATCTCTGACACTTACTTTCTCCCTTTTTTTCTTTTTTTTTCTCGAGATCTTATATGCGACTTCTATACCTGATGCGGTTATCCCCTTATCAGTGACGAATGTCAACTACGCGAGTAAACTGTTTAATATACATCATTTTTTCTTCAGCTTTTTTTTAACAGCTCCATGACTATAATGGATGAGTTTGGAATATGTCGACTATTTTGAGAGACACGCGTTCCAAATATGATTTCTACCAGTCGTATAGCGCGAGGGGCAAACAGTCTACGATTTCAATCATCAGTTCGAAAATGTGTATCTTGTCGGGCACAAATCTTTGAGGGTCCAGTGGAAAATGAATGAATGCGTTTTTAATTCATGTTTGCCTGTACACATTGTCATTTCATCTCTATATCCCCTTCAAGTTTAGTTCCAACTGGATTTCAAGAACATTTTGCTGTCTCCTGTGTCATGAAGTCAGTTTTCAGAATATTATTCATCAACGTATAAGGCCAAGTAAAAAAAGAAAGTAGTTTCTCGTCCGGGTTTTTTGAGCAAGGCGATGAGGGAGGTCCTTACTATTTGATATCTTACTATTTTTTCGAGGATTGTCAAAATGAAAGTAATATGTGTTTCTCGTCCGGTAATTCTGAGAAAGGTAACGAGAGAGGGCTTTACTATTTTCTATATCCAATTTATGAAATGAAATATCACTCTGGTAGCTGTGTTATGAGAGACCAGGTCCCAAGTGTATGTCTTGTCTGCACTCTATACATTTTCAAACAAATATATACGTACCATACTTGAAACAAAACTTCATGCATGCAGAAATACATTTGCTTTTTCTTTCCACTACAGATGTCAAGGGAAAATGACCATCTTAATACTGGTGTTTAGTGTTGTAATGGCATTTCTCATACCAGTGTACTTGCAATTCTGATGTATTGTGCTATTAATTGAAACAGGTATAAAACGTGCATGTCTTTCAACATATGTACGACTGAAATTAATTCCATGATATTCAAAACACTGCTTTATTTATCATTTGTGTTCGTGACTTTTTGAGTCCACACAGCTGGTATGTATCTGCATTTCTTCATAGTACAATAATTGTAGCACATTCAACTTGAAACTGGCTTGTACAATTGCAGATGAATGTCAAAATGATACTGATATGGCATTATAACATTAAACATTTAAAGATGTTTCTTCATGTTCTAAAAAGACATTTGATAATCACTCATCATTTGGATGATGAATGATTGTATACCAAAACTACATGGTAGTAAAACATATACCTGTGAAGGTAAGTCACATTCTCCCTTCATTTCTTCCATGGCCATCATTACAGTGCTACCAAGAAGCAGCAGTGATATAAACAGCAAGATACAACGTGTAATGACAATTTCAGTTCACGCTCATCAAAACTGCTTATTACTTTTCAAAGTTTTGGCTATCAACATTCGTTCGTGGGTGTGTTTTGTTTGTTCGTTTGTTCTGTGTGTTTTCCCTCATAAAAGACGTAATGATTTCTTCGTATCGAACATAAACTGCATGTTTACCGTAAACAAGCCATTCAGCTCAGCTCAGCTATGGCGCATTCGATTCATCGAACTTGCAGTAACCTCTTACAGGCAGGAGCACATGGCGCATTCCTTTAAACTTGAAAGTGAAGCCACGTGTTTGCACATCGGCGCTTCCACACAAAGCACGGCATTTTGCGATCATCGTTATAGCAGACTTCCCGATTCCAGTCAGGGGAAAAGGAATTGGAATACTTCGGAAAATACTGATGTTTAAAATCCAATAAAATGAAAAAGGCCTGAAAACAACGCATGATTATGTTTTCATAGTAAACGATAATTGGAAACACAGAACAGAGTATTGCATCCTCTCACAAAGAAGCTCTCTTGAGAAGATGAAAGCATTCCACGTCCACTGCTAGATAGTGGAAGCTTCCGTAATCAGCCCAGCAAGTTTTTGGAGGTACATACTTGCACTTGCACACATTCATTGCGAGAAAGCAATCAATCAACGCTGAACATTGCGTAGTTTGGCATCTTTGTCGTGCTGGTGACCAGCTCGATGCTTCGGCATGTGTCATAACGTTATGTTTAGAGCCTGTAGGCCTCATAAGTCGACAAGTTAAATTCAAAATAGCAAAAAGAGGGAGATTGAAAAAATAAGAATTCTGGTAGAAAAATACGAATTTTGGAGCTGCTGAGTACTAATTTGTGCTTCCAAAGGTTGGCAGCTCTGGTATAGAAAGCCGTTCGCTGTGCACACGTGCGCTTGAGATCGGTTCTCTCCATCACTGCACTCCGCGATTTTTTTTTTCCAGCTCCAGAACGCGCGCATGCTATGCTGGCTGGCTGGTCTGATCTCTTCTATTACTAGTATGTGGTTACATTGCGCAATCAATCTAGCAGCACATGAAGCGGGCAGCGAGCAATAGCACGAGAAAAATGTACAGAAGGTGCTCAACGTCCTGTCTACACCACGACGTACCGAGTGCGCTGTACATCACAGCCCAGGCCGCGCCCGCCCGCGCCCATCCAACTACAGTTCAACTGCTTTGTGGGTCATTCCTTCTTGCCGAGCTCGCAGTGTGAAATGCGTGCGTTATTGCATACGCACTACAGAAGCTACAGCTGTACTACAGCTAAGTAGAGGACGCAAGGCGTAATTAGAAATGAGACATCACGATTGGTAGGTGAATTGTCGATTTTTTTTTCGGCGGCCGAAAAAATAGTAAAATATCAAAAAAGTCGATGCGGCAACTGAAAATTGATGCGGGCGGGGAGCGGGCTGGGACGAGAATTATGAATTTCTTGGTATTTTCAGCGCCATTTTGAAAATAGTAAATAGTAAAAAAATCGGTGCGGCGGCCAAAATCGATGCGCGCGAGGACGAGAAACTGGTTTCTTTTTTTACTTGGCCTAATATCAAATATTTTCATAAACAATTAATGTCGTCGATGAATCGATCATAGTCGGAAAAGCTTACATAAATTATTATCATAAAGGAGGGGTTCGTTATAATGGATTTTTTTTTCAAATTTCATAGGAAAACACAATCATCTCTGTGAGAAAATTTTAGAGCTGTGTGTCCTCTTTGGTCTGTGCAGCTGGGGGTGTAGACGGAGTGGCAACTCTTCGTGTAATTCGGACAAACACAATGCATATTCAATGCATTTTTATACCATATAAGATGTCCAACATTCATAGGCTACGTTAATGAAGTCATGCCCGACACCACTCTGTGAGACGAAAAACGCGCTTCGAATTTCATTGAATTACAAGCTATATTTTACCGGAAAATCTTAAATGAAATGCTCTATTTGGAATTCATAAACATGTATTTCTAGTTTCTTCGAAATGCCATTAAAACTAGATTTTTTAGACATTTATATTTATCCATGATGCAAACTTTTTGCTTACATGTAATTTTTGATTGTTTATCATATCTGTATGTTGTGATTTTTCAAAGAAAGTGTTCCGCCGAAGTATGTTCTAGCGTGTTTTTAAAACTCTTTGGCGTCAAAATTGACAGTTTTACACTGCATTTTGATTCTCTACTCCAATTCAAGACCTGCTTACCGCATGATGCACTCTCTCTTGTCAAAGCACATGGCTACACAAAGTGTTGAACGCGTAACGTTCTATGGTGTCGAGCATGACTTCAAAGGAGAGTTGTTTCTTCTTCTCGGGCCACCTTCCCTGGTCGGTGTAAGCCACACGGCTCTACCTTGAAAGGAAACTATTCTCCTTTTGTTCTCAGGGAAGATGTAGAGATGAACAAAGATTACACCTGTCGGCATGTGCATCGAAGCGTATGCACGGTGGTATACCTTCGTCGACATAGTTATTCTGCTGTTGTGAACTCATTAAACGGAGAATTGGTTAATGAGTTAATACTCACCTCATGCAGAGATGAGTGATAAAGCTCAGGGGCGGATCCAGGAATTCCGCAAAGAGGGACGCCTTTACAAAATTAGAATGTGTCGGGGGACGAACGCGCCAACTCCATTTTTCTTTTTATTTCTTTTTTTTTAAACCAAAATAAGGGGGAGGGGGCACCCGGTGTGCCTCCGCCTGGATCCGCCACTGAAGCTGCACACATTTCCTTACGGGGATTATCGAATACACTTATCCAAGCTGGGCTGGTCTCAAGAGTCTCTCACTGAGCTGCGAACGTTTGCGAACATTGTGAATTTAAACTTTCGTCTGCAGGATTCGAAAACAGTTGCAATCAAATTCTAAGATATAATTATGGCTTGCATTGTCGTGCATGTCGCCAAGAAATTTTGTAGACCTACTCGTATATGACCAAACGTCTTTGCAGCAAGACGAAAAGAAAACACTGTTTAAGACGTTGAAAATCGTTTGCGTATATACAATTTCGAATTGCAACTGTTTACGAACCTTGACTAAACCTTAAATTAGTTATACGTTTGTAAACAGTCACCGCCAAGTGAGATACAGTGTACATTGTATACTAGTAGGCCTATATAGGCCTACTCCGTACGATGAAACATCTTTTTGCCATCCCTTGCTTCAAAAAGATGAGCTGTAGGCCTACATAATACAAGCCTACGGGAATGCGCGAACAGAAATTGGCCAAACTGACCTATTGTTGAAAAATGAATGAAAATCAAATCACTCGACTTTTGTTTTACAGTGTTTTTTTTTTTACAGTAATGATAATGATACTAATGATTAAAAAAAATAATAATAGTGGCCTCTTACAATACACTGAAGTCCATCAAGAATGATGCTCATGGCGCTGTTACATAACCAGCATGAACAGTATACCATATAATACAACCATAAAATAATCAAATACGATAACTTATCAGAACAAATTAAATACAACCAAAAACAAAATGCTTATACATAACGATATTGATCTAAAATATTGAGAAAACTGTATGAAAAAAAAAACAACGTAGTATATACGTCTTTTGGTGAGACCGGGCATTTTCCTTAAGATAGTGCTCCTCGCCTATGTGTGATATGGAACTCCCTCCCATCTTTTCTACCAGAAATTGACTAACTGGATCACCTCAAAGCCTCTGATTTTTTTTTTTTTTTAAACCAGGCATTCAATTGCTAAGGAGTCTGCGCGTTTGAATGTTTCTATAAAAGATATATGGCGCCATACAAATGCTGTTGATCATCATCATCGTCATCATCATCATCATCATTGATTTCTTCCTTTATTGCGTTTAATCTTTTTCCTGTCCACTTCAAAGTAAAATCGTTATTACGAGTGTTCTGTGTTCATATTCGTATTTTTTTTTCCATTTTGCTGCAGTAATTTCAAGAAAGTTGTACTCATTTCTATATGCCCTATTTTTAGGTCGATAATGCTAATCGTAGTTTTGAAGGTTCGACAACTACCACCCCCCCCCTTTTTTTTTTTTTTTGTAAAGGCCCTTATACTGGTACAGACGAGGACGAAGCGCGCTGGCTAACGCAAGAATAACACCGAGGTTCGATGTGAAGTACTCACAATTAATACACTTTGTACATTCATTTATAGGCAAGCAGAGAGAGAGAGAGAAAAAAAAGATACAGGTGTACTGGACATTTCTTACGAACACGGGGGGGGGGGGCGTTCAAACAGAAGAACACGCGCGCATAATTATCATTCTTTGACAAAACAGCCTGGGAAACAGCGGAGGAATGAACAGTCTTCCCAGCTAGTCTCGAGTCAAAGGCCTCGGGCATTGCAATACGAAATTATTCTATTCTCCTTTCTTTTACGTTTGTAACATAAACCAGCGAATACCGGTAGCCAATAATTCATCACACATAATCATATCAATCTACCCCTGCAAAAAGACTAGCATGTAACTACATTCCACATGACCAACGAAAATACACGTGGCCGTATGCTTATTATAGGCAAATGTAGCTTAGCGACGCTGCTGTTGTGCTAAATACACAAGGCATGGCGCGCAAGCAAACCAAATCGGATTCTCTGTGGAAACATGCTGAATGTTTCGGGTGGTAGGCAGCGGCTCTGCGGCAGATAGGTGAATTCTGCCAACTACTTTACACGGCATGATCGTGGCAATGCAACTCTCTTGTAATCTAATGCTCAGAAAAACAACAACAAAACAAAAACAAAATGTATATTACTTCTGAAAACTGAAAGAAATTCGAACTTGCAACCTTGCAGTATTAATCACAACACTATTCAAGTAGACCATCGCTATTTACGATTTCGGCAGAGGACTTGATTTCCTTCCTTATCGAACGCATACGAAAAATGAAGTAGCGTCCGTCGCAATGTTGGCAACGAAGCCAACACGTGGCGCGGTGAAAAGTGGAAGCACGTGTTTGCGAACATTTCACGCACAGCAACAGCGCGATAACGGCGAGGCCCTATATTTCCCCAGACAGATTTCAGTACGTAGGATAAAACGTCTCTGAAACAAACCAAAAAATAAATAAATAAAATGCTTTCTGTGAAAAAAATTAAAAGCTGAGTTTCTTTCCCCACGTGTAGTGTCACGATATATAGAGGAATGGTATAGGCCTACAGCCATGTTTCACCTTATTACGATATGCTTATAATTTCAAGAGTTTGAAAACATGCAGATAAAGGAGAAGATGAGTAACCATCAAAGTTTAAATCTCCTTAGCATGAGTCACTAGCTTGGGCAATTGAACTAAACAAAAGAATTCAAACTTAAGAATGGCAAGAAAGAGCGGATGTATGCTACAGACATCGTAATTGCTTGCTGTCTTTATTATAATAGGGCCTATTAGGCCTACAGGCCTGGCTCGTGTTTGGCTCATTATCACCACAGAAATCGGCACGAATTAAGGACAAAGGAATTTTTTCTCCTCTATGTGCGTATAAGCACCGGCAAGATTAGGGTCCAGGTCAGGACCGTTCGATGGGATGAAAGGTTTGACCGCTAAAAGAAAGATGACCTTTATACGGAGAGACAACACGTACGACAATGGGCCGCTTTCCAGAGTCTGTCCGACGCAACAACACTCAATTCGAACCAGGGTGGCCATTGTCAGAAAAGTGCCACAAATAATGAGTGAATGAAGTCGTTGTTAGAAAGTTCAAAAATAGTTGATGGTGGTATACTTATACCTATAGCTAGGAGGAAGGGCATCAGGAACAGATATCCAACCACTTGAAGTTCATGCAAGACGCAATGTATATGGCATAATGCCTGATGGCTGCGATAGCTTGTAAATCGTAAAGTAAAATCGTAAAGGTAAAAACGGACATCGGTGGCATGCGAACCCTTTTTTTTTGGTCACTTTTGAATCAAAAACATATGTAAGAGTGGTGGAAAGAGACATAAAAACGTTGTTTTTGCTGTTTTCAATCTAGTAAAACGATTCAATAGTTTCAGTCACACGTTTTTGCAGAAAACTCAAACATCACATCTTTTTGTCAGTTATGTTCATATTTTGAATAGGCCGAACGGAGGGGGAAAAATGTAGGGCATCTTATGTCTTTTGATATCCATTTTAGACGATTATGGTCAAAGTCTAGTAATTGATGGCATTTTCTAATCTCATTCTAAACACGCATGCAGTGACAATTTCGTTATCCGACTTTCGTCACAAAAATCATTGATTTTTATCTTTCGGTGGCCCGAAAGAAAATTCTTGTGGAACGAAAAAAAATAAAGAAAAACATAAGAAAAACGAAATCGGTCCCACTTAACACAGACAAATGCATATTAAGTATTACTGAAGTGATACAGGTACCCATGTCTAAAATAAATGAATAGAACATTCAATCATCTTACCGATATTCTGAGTTCTAAGATTTAGCAAGTGAAGAGTTTGTTAGCAAAAACCGATAAGTCCATATTTGCGAAATGGAGATATTTGAGATTAAAGGTCAAGAAAAATAAAGAGAATAAAAAGAAATTTTTTGCTTCTTTTGACCATAACTTCAAAATTATACCTTTATATGTATTGACCAATATATCATTTAAAAGGTATTATTTTGTACTTTATGACAGAGGCCGTACTTCAAAATCTTCAAAAATGGACTTATCGGTTTTTGCAAACAAACTCTTCAAGTATAGGCTTATTGATCATTATAAAAATTGTGCCTATATTTAGGTGGTCAAAACTTACGTTTGAAATGAGAAAGTGGGAGCATTTGCAGACGTTTTTAAACATCAGACATTTGATTTAGCATTGTAAAGAGCCGAAAGTTACTGTTATTCATTTCTGATTGTAAAAGCAACCATCCAACATTTGTATTTTAACACCTAACGGAGCCGAATGTTACCGTTCCTCATTTTCAAATGTATTAACCGACATTCATTTTAGCATCTTACGGAGCGAAATGCTATCCTTATTCATTTCCGAACGTGAAAGAAAACATCCGCTATTTATTTCAGCATTTAACTGAGCCGATTGATACCATTAATAATTTCCAAATGTAAAAACAACAATCTGTTTTTCATGTTAGCATCGTACGGAGCAAAATATTACCGTTATTCATTTCCAAATTTAAAAGCAAATATCCGACATTTATTTTATTATCTCAAGGAGCCGAATGTTATTGCTGTCCACTTCCGAAAGTGAAATGAATAATCTGACAATTATTTTAGCATCGTGTGCAGAACCGAATGTTACGCAAGGGCAGACATCAGACATTAACTTGGCCATAAAACGCAGCTGAATGTTACTGAATGTTACATTTCGAACTGTATATTATAAGAGCAAATATCTGACATTTTAGCATCATGAATATGGAGCAGAATGTTACTGCTATTCACTTCCAAACGTAAAATCAATCATCTGACGTTTATTTTGGCATCTTCCGGAGCCGAATGTTATTGCTATTTACTTTCGAAAGGATATTAAAAGAAAATATCCGATATTTATCTAATCATCGTACGGAGTTGAATATTATGGTTATTCATTTCCGAACGTCATAGGAATTATTCGACATTAATTTTTGCATCTTCCGAAGCAGAATGTTATTGCTATTTACTTTCGAACGTAAAAACAAACATCTGGCATTTATTTTATCATCGTACGGAGCTGAATACTATTGTTATTCATTTCCGAACGTCAAAGCAAACATCAAACATTAATTTTACCATCGAACGCAGGTAAATGTTACTGTTATTCATTTCAAAATGTAAAAGCAAACGTCCGACAGTTATTTCAGCCTCGTATGGAGCAGAATATTACTGTTATTCACTTCCGAACGTATAGCAATCATCTGACATTTATTTCAGCATCTTCCGGAGTCGAATGTTATTGGTATTTACTTTCGAAAGTAAAAGCGCATCCGATATGTTTTATTAAATCATCGTACGGAGTTGAATATTATTTTATTCATTTCCGAACGTCAAAGGGATCATTCGACATTTTTTTTTTATCATCTTCCGGAGCTGTATGTTACTGCTATCTACTTTCGAACGTAAAAGCAAACATCCGGCATTCATTTTATCATCGTACGGGGTTGAATATTACTACTATTCTTTTCCGAACGTCAAAGCAAACATTCGACGTTTATTTCAGCATCGTCTGGAACCGAATGTTATCCTTATTCATTTCCGAACGCAAAATCAAGTCTGACATTAATTTAGCACCGTACGGAGCTGCATGAATATTGACCGTTATTCATTTCCAAAGGTATAAGCAAACATCCGACATCTATTTTAGTATCATACGGAGTCGCATATTACCGTTGTTCATTTCCAAAATTAAAAGCAAGCATCTGACATTTATTTCAGCATCTTACGGAGCGGATAGTTACCGCTGTTCATTTCCAAAAGTAAAGGCAAACATCCGACTTTTTTTTGGTGGCCGATTTTCCCGCAAAGAAAATATATCTTACTACAAAATCGGGATATTCCTCAACCTATTTCTGATGCAAACATATCTAAGTTTTGAAAGGAAGCTGTAACTGCCCACCTGTCATCACATACGACGCCTTATCGACTTTATTTTCTTGACGTTAACAGACATTAATTATGTTCTACCAGCATTCGAAAGACACGAGATTTTCGCGCTGTTCAACAAACCCGCCGATCGGCGACCGCGAAGCATGGCTCCACAAAATTGGTGACACCGATAGTGAATCCTATTCCCATCATCTTTAGAAATTTACGCACACGTCGATGCACCAAGACAAAAGGTAATTAGGACACCAGAGTCTGCCCCTCTGCTGGAAATCGCCTATAGTTCCTATTGTTTGAATTTGTATGGAGCAAGCACAAAGGGAAGGATTACAGTAACAAAAGGTCTTGCTCATTATCGTCTACTATCAATCAACGGCAAAACTACGACTTTTTTACAACCTTTTCAGTACCAAGCTACAGCAAAACTGTATGCTTTTTCAACACGTAAGTACCACGGTTAGTGCTGGTAGTGAATACACAAGGCTGCAAATTTGCAGGTCAGCTACCAGTAGCCCTGCAAGGTTGCGGCAAGCTAATATGCAAGGTTTCAAACTTTGTGCCAGCTTGCAGGTCAGCTAGCCCTGGAAGGTTGCAGCAAGCTAGCATGTTAGGTTGCGGCTGCTCATTTGAATATTTGGAACCCTGCAAGCTTGCCGCAAGTTTGCCACAGACTGGCCCGCAAGCTTGCAGCGAGCTAGCCAGCAAGCTTGCGGCAAGCTAAAAACTTTGTGCAAGCTTGCAGGTATGTGAGCTAGCCCTGCAAGGTTGCAGCAAGCTAGTATGCAAATTTGCAGCAGCTCATTTAAATATTTGGAACCCTGCAAGCTTGCTGCAAGCTTGCTGCAAGCTTGCTGCAAGCTTGCTGCAAGCTTGCTGCAAGCTTGCCACAGGCTGGCCCGCAAGCTTGCAGTGAGCTGGCCGGCAAGCTTGCGGCAAGCTAAAAACTTTGTGCAAGCTTGCAGGTATGTGAGCTAGCCCTGCAAGGTTGCAGCAAGCTAGTATGCAAATTTTCGGCAGCTCATTTAAATATTTGGAACCCTGCAAGCTTGCTGCAAGCTTGCCGCAAGCTTGCCAAGATCTGGCCCGCAAGCTTGTGGCAAGCTAATCCGCAAGCTTGTGGCAAGCTAATCCGCAAGCTTGCGGCAAGCTTGCGGCAAGCTTGCGAGGCATGCTTTACAGATTTGTATAAGGGTGGTCTCGGCCACGGCTCGGCCGCGGCCGAGCCCCGGCCTTTTCTCAGTGTAAACGCAAACTGGGCCAAATGCGCGGCCAATTTTAGTCTGGCTTCCAAACCCTCTGCCTGTATCTTTCGCTATTCTGGATATTAACCCCCTCAACATCGAAAACTAATATAGTTTAAGATGGTTTTGTCCTGCAAAGGATTTTTTCCTTCGGCAAAGGCCTTTGCCCGAATGGCGACTTTGTCGCCATGGAATTCAGTTGGCAAAGGGTCTGAAAACCAGACAATACCAAATTGCGTTTGTTTACAAGCAGAGCACCACTACGACAAAATATTGAAAGGTTTGAATCAAAAGCGCGGCCGAGCCCTGCAGTGTAAACGGACAAAATTGCGGGGCTCGGCCTCGCAATTGAGGCTGGGCTCGGCCGCGGCTCGGCCCAGCCCCGCACTGTAAACGGGGTCCAAGTCTGGCACCTTCATGAAACTACAACATTAAATCCCAATACATCTCAGCCACAATACATCTGCAGCTAATAACACCTGTACGGTAAAATATTTGCATGTTTGCGTCCTCCTGCATTAACTCATTATATTTACAGCTGCAGAAGAGTGTTATATAAACCATTTAGTCAGTGACATCTGTCTTGTAAAGCTGTCACATGTAGTTATATAACAAATGCCTGGCATTCCTGACAAATGCATAAATAGAAAATTGAGCCACTTCAGTGTAGCTTCACAAGAACAACAAGTGAGTCCATTCGAAAATAGTCCGCCACTCAGAAGTCGGCAAATGAATCAAACAATACAAAGTACATGACTGATAGAATGTGAGCATGTCTTTTCCTGGATCAATTTCATCATTCAAGTGTGAGTGCACAGAGCAAATTGCACACTATATTAAACTTGGGAATGCATCAGTGCATCTTGCAAGTAAAATCAAGCATGCCTGCTAATGGTGCAAGTAGTGGTGTGACAAGGCCCTGTTTTATGAAGAGTTATAATTGATTATAAAGTTGATTTCTATCATAAGTCTATGGCAGCCTGTGTGGCAAGGAAATTTATAATTGATTATATCTTTTGATAAAACGGGGCCCAGGCCAACCGAAAGTTGCAGATGCTGGTAGCAACACATTACCAGTCGAGAGCAGCTAGGTCATCATCAACCCTCCAATGCAGTCACATGGAGTATATAGGATATGGTACTACACTTAGTAATCTAGAAATATCAAAGTAATATATACATGCATACATTTAAACCATCTTAAAGGGAGGGTGTAGTTTCATTTGAGATAGGGCTTCTGGTTTCTGACATTTTTTCGATGATTTTTTTTGTTGTTGAGATACTGAGAAACATCTTATGAACCATAAACGAGCTTATAATTGTGAGAGAAATTCAAAGTTTATTCTAATAGTGAAAATAGGCTTTGAAATGGCCAAGACATCCAAAACAAAGCGATCCTAATACAAAGTGGGACCTACTTTTTATTAGGATTGCTTTGTTTTACATTGTTTTTGGATATCTCAGCCATTTAAAAACCAAATTTTATCAAATAAAATTGAATTCCTCTTAGAATTGTATGCATTGTAACGCTTTATAAAGTGGTTTCTAAATATCTGGCAAAAAGTTTAAAGCTGAATCCCCTCCTTAACCAATACTAATACATCAAAAGTACAGGTAATCTTGGCAACAAGTTGATCAATCTACCCCTTAAACAATAGACGACATCCTGAAACATATAGCACACATGCATGTCAAACAAATTTTTTCCAGAATTTATATTGTTCATAGGGAAATCAGTGACAGCGTTTCATACTGATTAGTGGAACACAAAGTTTTAGGAATTTAGACAATCCATTCAAATGTTATGAATAAAGTCGAAATGCGGCCATAACTGGATGAAAAGACTACTACAGTTTGTGATGTCATGGCAGAACAACTACATAAAGAAAAGATATGAGAAGTTTTTTAAATAAAATTTTTAAGATAATAATGCACGAGCAATTGACTAACAGTACTTCTTACAGTTGGGGAATGCTACAATCCTTAACATACGTCAGTGACAAGTCAAAGGAACATGTACATGTACTTTTCATACAAGTGAAACTTCGTGGAATTATCTTCATATTTTCTTTAAATCGTTGCTCTGCAATGAAGTGATGAAGTGATGTAGTCTTCTCATCCAGCAATGGTGGCCGAAATTTTAAAACTCCATATGTTTTGAACGGATTGTCTAATTTCTCTCAAACTTCAATGGTGTGTTCTACTGATGTTACAGCATTCACTCCATCCACATTGTACATTGTGGAAACTTCCCCTTCAAGTAGGCCAAACAAGCGGAAGTTGACACTAATAAATTGTAAGGCATCGCAATGTAGCCACTTATTAGATCAGTACAAGTTTTTGTACCTGATCTACTGAAAAGTTTACTCAAACAAACTGGCACATACAACCTGACCAATATATGCACTTATTTTTGTAAATGACAATCAACGGGCTCGTCAAGAAGCAATTGGAAAGAAAGGAACATATTATTACATTATAGTGAGGGGCAATCCACTTAATTCCTTGTCAGGTGTACTTTGTTGGGTTCAACACTAAATTTTTTCTGATGCTGGATGTAATAAAGGGCATACAGGCATGGGAAACTCAGTCTTTGCACCAATTTTAAAAGTAGAGCTATTAGAATAATGTGATTTGTAGATAAGGACATCAAAACCAGCGTACTAGCCTTGAAGAAATTATTTGAGATTTAGGTCTGCGTAGTAGTTGCAATTTTGCAGACTATTGACTTCAGATAGGCAGCAGTGTATAACAAGATGGTGCAATGAGGAAAGAAAAAATACAAATCTAATGAAGTTAGAAAGTTCACTTGCACTTATAGATAATACAAAACACACAATGTATAGCAAAATGTGCAAAAACATGCACAAACATTAAAATGCATGCAGAAGCAAAACCAGTTGTATATGGAGGATTAAAACAGTTGTTGGTGGGATATGGTTTTTCTTTTATGATAGTTGCTTCATATGGTCACTAGTTTCCGATATTCTTTTGTGACCCACACCACACGAACACGTTCTCCTGGTTTCAATGTTCACTTTCATTTCGAGCTCCCTCTGCTGAAACCGGAACTGTAATTAACATTATCATTCAGCCAATTAGGATCCAACTTCCTCGGCAAGGGCAGAAGTTGTAGAAAGAACTCTCATTATTAGTTGCCTGACATTTCTAGGCCTGCATGCGATGAAATTCCAGTTTTGCAGCACCTGCTGCTCCAGCCTTCAAAGATAGCAACCTCTACTTCAGAACTCATCTCCCAACTATCTATCATGATGGACCCTTGTCTGTTGGGGCCCCGAGCAATGCTTTCTCAGGTGAGGAGAAATAATTGCCTCTCAGTCTTTCTACTGCAGGACAAACTCACAGGGAGTGAGGTTAACACATTGAAACATTTTCCTCTCTTACGTCACATCTCAATTGATAGCAAATGACGTGATAAAAAGCCAAATCTGCATGTGGACTTTTTCAAACTTCCATAATGATAAAGAAAACAGTATTCTCAGTTGCATGAGTTCTCTCTTATACATTATACAGCTAAGTCAGGTAATGTGATGGAACACACAAAAAAAAATCTTCATGCTAACTTTCTCAGACATGATCTGTATGATATAAGGGGGGGGGGGAAGTGTTCTCTGGGTAGACTGAGTTCAGCCTCCCCTCAAGATTTTGGAAGTGGACAGTGTCCAATTTGTACAGCGCTTCTATTGCCAACCGTGTATCTCTCCATAATTACTTCATTGATTCGACCTTGGGAGAATTTCCCATGTTCCTACCCTGTGCCTGTTGGAATTAGGCCTAAAATTGATGCCATAATCAGGAACAGCATGGGGCATGAAGTAAGGAAATTAATGATAAAATTATCTGCGGTTCTGACTTTTGTAGTCAGATTTGACTATTAATCAGAGATCCCATGGATCAAGAGAGAAAAGATGTTACAAGACAAAAGCATGAAGTTATGAAAACAGAAATTGTTTTAATTGTTTAAAAGAAGACCTTAGTCTTCACTGACATCTACAAACAATATCGGACTGACATGAAACAATTACAAGGAGGTAATTTATAATGGGACCATCACATGAACCATCAGTAAATAACTTCCAATCATATTTTGATGTTGCACCAGGGATAACACATCCAAAGATTTCATAATCAGTGCTCAGGTGTAAAACTGTCAGGTTAGTACCAGAAGGACATTAATTACATGCACTCTACTGGCAGTAAATATTAATTCTTGCTCCTTTTTGTTTGCAAAAGACATTAGAACAGAGTGCCCCCCCCCCCCCCATAATTATAGTTTTGTTTTGCTATAAAATAACTGCTGTCTACTGGAGGGGGGAACAGTGGCTTAATTTGAGGTGCACTTTCATATCAACTCACTTCTGGCACAGAATTAAGGTTTCCACATAACTTTCAGTGAGATTTGGGCAGCCGATAAATACGAAGCTGGTTTGATTACGGGGTTAGAAACACGTTTCTGAAACACTGAAACGTGTGATCGCAAACATGTTTGAGCAACAAACTCATTTCTGTAGAGTAGATAAATGTAAAGTCATGTGTTGTTTGAAGGTTTGCATGGTGAAGTAAATGAGGGAGAAAGATTTGCGGTGACACCATGTGTATGTAGTCCTTAACCGGATCGTTGTTTGGCAGGAGAAGAGCCTAGAAAGGGGAGAATTGAAGAGGGAAGCGACATATGGGGGTTGTAAGGAGGGCAAAAAGTGAAGAGTGGGAGACAGTAATGGGCTAGAGGTTGAAGTTGCACTAGTGGAGACAGTAGAGAAAGAACAGAGAGAGTGGTAAGGAAGAATAGAGTGAGAATCAAGTAAGTTGGAAGGAAAAAGATGAAATAGAGGGGAAGAGGAAGAGGGAGGAGTTGAATGTTGGAAAATCATGGAGATAGGAGAGAGAAGTGAAGATTCATGAAACCAAGAAACCAAATGTAAAGTCATTTTGAAACATGTTTCTCACTTGGACCTGCCCATGCCAACCACTGCCAAATACACATCTCTGCTCCTCGCGTCAAACAGCACAATGGAGCTGCGCAGTGATGAAGCCTCCCAATTAACTCATGATAGAGTTGATTAATGCAACAACTTGAGAAATGCAATCCGAAAGGTGTTTGCAAATTATGCATTTTGATAGTGGGTATTGAAGCGCGTTTCAAACATGGGAAAGTTGATAAATGGAGCCCTTGTTTGTATGTGGCTTTCAACCCATTTCCTCCAGGAACCAGGTGGGCCTTGTACAAAGAGTTCTTGGGAATTCAAGAATCTCAGAGGGAGTGGGGAAAGTTGCAACACCGTAGTAAGGAAGAGATTATTATTTCTTGTTCTTTTTCTTTTCTTTTTTTTTTTTGGGGGGGGAGGCATGGCCACAATGACAAAGAGAAGGAGCCCACATACAAAGTGTGTTCAGACAGTAGGAGTGAGTTTGGATCCTCACAGTCCAAATCGTGTCCCAAATCACACTTTTCAGATCATCATTCAAATGACACGAAAATTTTACTGAATTATGATGATCGAAACATCATTTTTTTTTTTTTTTTTTTTTTTTTGGGGGGGGGGGGGGGACAGGTATTCACAAGATGACCAGAAATTTCACTAACCCACTCAGGTAGAACACCTGTGACTTCAGTATGACCAAGGAGCTATTGGTATGACCCCCAAGCTTCTACAGTAGACCTACCCAGCATGTAGCATGATTGTGTATGTTGTATGCATTCATCTGCATGTACTTATTGTATACGCTCACTGCTGACCTGTTTACGTGCAGTTCAATGGCTTCTCATCCGCCAAAATCCATGGATCCACAGAGAAATCTCATGCCTGACTCAGATTTGGATTACAATCAGAACTGCAATGCAAATAACAATTTCTTCGACTGCCAGGCATTCACACACCACATTAGTGAGATTTTGATCACGATCCAAACATCGATGTACATAGAAAGCGATCCAAGTCTCACTCGAAAACTGTCGTGTGAACCTCCCTTGTGTGGGTTAGAGTCTATTAGTCCTGAAATAAACTGTGGCATAAACACATGATGACACACTCTGCCACAGGAAAGCACATCTGACTGAGCATTTTCAGTGTCTGGTTGATTTTAATGATTGTGGGCTGTGAACCAGATGTCTGATCAGTACACTGTCTGAGGCATGTTTCTGCTTCTAGTCGGCTGCCATGAGCTAAACATTCAGGTATACTTCAAACTTGTGTGTGTGTGTGTGGCGGGGGGGGGGGGGGGTTGTTTGTTTTCTTTTCCATATTATCATTTAGTAATTATACACCAGGGGACCGTTTCATGAAACTTTTTGTCAGTGATTTACACTGACAACTGTTAAAAGCTACTGATATCCTTGCGTCTGATTGGCTGATAGCAAATTTGTTGGTGAAAACCTCCGACGAACTTGTTGATGAAACGCCCCCCAGATATTTAAAGCAAAAGGGGTATAACATTACAAACACACAAACATACTCACTCACAGTGTACACAGGCAAAGACTACAAATCTTCAAGACAGTAAAATTCTTCAAGAGTGAGGCATTTTGATATTTGAGGTCAGAGAGAATATAGAAATATATCTTATATTTACTTGTGGGGTACAGGAGATCTGTCAATTCTAATTCCCTCTAATCTTAAATCACCTTTTTCTTTTTTCAAATATATATGTAGTAACATGTAGTGGCTCTTTAAGAGCCTTTGTAAGTCCTACAAAAGTGTAAGATGGTATTGATTAGCCTGTGTAAGATTTTAGTGCACTATTTCCACAGCACCCATGAGAGAAAGGAAAACAGACAATGGTGATAATTTCTTCCATCAAATTTGAACGCTATAGGAATTTTCCAGTGACTCTCAGTTCTAATCAAAGTCTAATTCAGTAGGGCCTACACTACTTCAAAGAAATACTACATGATTGAATGAGGTGAAATATCAACCATACAAGCTATCACTTCAAACAATAAGAAGATGATAAATTCTGCCTATGACCA